>NC_080421.1:10084442-10448608 GCF_029873635.1 Malania oleifera | reverse complement strand
ACAGTGCCTGTACTGCATTATTCCCACCTGGGATCTCAAATGAAGGGCCTGTGCTACGAAGATTAACAGTCCACAACCAGGATTGGACTGTGATCACAGTTCATTATCAGTGTCCACAAGAGATCTTCCTCAGGAAGGGACTTCGGAAAAGCAGAAGGCTACCCTTTCCCTTTATTCTCCTTGTTCTCTTGCATCATCATGCACAATTATTTCTCTGTTCACTTTCCCTGGTCTCATCCCCATTTGGTCATCTGTTGCAGAGTCATGAAGATGAATCTATTCACCTTTTTCCTTTTTAGGCTGGGCAACACCATCAAAATCCAAACCATCATCAGAAGGCCAACTGCCCAACAGTTGATCACAACAAAATGTCACAATTGGATCACACTTTCTTGCTATACAAGGCAATACACAGAGGAATCAGGGTATTCGTAAAGATTGAAGTTCGAAGTTAAACCCACAGTCACATTCCAAAACTGCTTGGCTTTTAGATTTAATTACCACTTCAGAATCGGATTACCCTTTTTCTATAGAGAGTGATCTTTAGTTGGAAAAGAACTCTCATATAGTTGGGAAATGGACATGAGAAAATTATAGCATGACTTGAATCGGATCACAACACAACTCTGAGCATAAACCATTTTACCAAACAAATAAGAACGGAAAAGAAGAAAGGTGAAATATAAACTGAACAATGTAGTTCAGATCTCACCACAGCCAAGACCAAACAAAATGAAAGCAAAACTGGGAAAAATTTTTCAAAGTAATTCTTATTTACTTAAGTACTCACTTGTTGTTCAGGAGGTTCTTCACAGCCACGACGGAGCCATCGCTCAGAACCCCTCTGTAAACGACGCCGTAACCTCCTTCTCCGATCACATTCTCTTCGGCGAACCCACCAGTCGCCGTCTCCAGCTCCCTCAAACCGTACCACTGACCCCAACCGATGTTCTGAACCTCAGGCGAAGCCACAACCGCCGCCGACGACGTCGAGCCCCGGCTTCCACCCGAAAAACTGCTCTCGGCGCTCTGTTTCCTCGCATCAGATCCCTCACTCTCGACCTTCTCCCCCTTCACCGCAACAATACCCCCAAAACCTTTCTCCTCCGCACTCCCCTCGATTTCGTCAATCGTTCGATCTTTCTTCGCGCGATCCGAGGCTTCTATCTCTGCGATCTCCTTGGAAACCAGGGGTATCAGACTCGAGCCTTGCTTCCCAAGGGTCCTCCGCCTTCTCGACCACCGATTTGAAAGCAGGCAGATGAAAACAGTGACAGAGACGACGATCAAGCACGCACCTATCGCTCCTATCAGTACGTACAGCCTCAGCCCGAGAAATGGGGACTTCCCGGACAGCTTTCCCGTCAGAGTGTCAGCAGAGCCCTGGCTCCCGTTTGAGCCTGGGCCGGAAACCGCCATTGTTCCCGGCGACGCAAGCACAAACTCCGAATTTTCAGAGAGAGGGAGAGACGGTGAGATGGGGAAAGGCCCAAAATCAGAGAAAATGGAAAAAGAAAAGGATTGCTAATTGGTATGAGAGCTACTGAGAGAGCGCGCTTTCAACGGATACAAAGTAAAAGACAAGAGACAGACAGCGAGAGAGAGAGAGGCAGAGGGAGAGAGAGAGGGAGAGAAGAAGGGTGAAATATAATAGTTTGGGTTGGATTTTGGCAGATATTACGGAAAAGCCACCAAATGCGACCGTTCAATATGCTAATGACAAAAATCAAATACAACCAGGAAAGTAGCTAATCAATGAACTCCATACTTTAGTTACTCCACTTTATTCACTCCTAATTTTTCAATTTTTTTTTTTTAAAAAAAAAGTAAAAATAAGAATTTTTTTAATATGACACTGCACAATTTATTAGTGCTTAGAATATAAATTTAGACTCCTAAATTTAAATTTATAAATTGAAATAAAATATAACATAAATAATGTTAATTTTTTAATTTTTAAATAAATTTAATTTAAATTCCGAAAACTATATTCTCAAACACTGATTTTGAGTATTTTACCCATTTATTAACAATTATAAGAAATTGAGAATGTAATATGTACACAAAAAATTCAAAAAAATTGTGTTTGATTAGGTCGATTTCAAAATATTAAAAAAAAAATTATAATAGTTGCTCTAATACCAACTGTCACGAACAAAACACTTCATATCTTACATAAGATAATCTAGTACCAGATATCACATTTGTTTAATTAATCAACCAAAATATATTGTAGTTTATCACAATAATAACTAGAAAATTATAGCTAATTACATTTTATGAACTCTTACTTTCTCATAAAAAATTTTCTACTTCATTCTGTCTGTAACACTAAGAATCATAAAATTGACAAAGAAGTCATACTCTAATTTTACACTAAAGCATTATATCACTCGAAAAATAAAACTTATATTATTATTTATGATCCTCTGCGCACACGATTGGCGAGCATAAGCAAGGATAATGCTCTGAATAAGTTCGATTCATAATATTTTTAAAAATTTAAATATTTATAAATATATAGATGAAATCTAATATAATTTTATATTATATTTTACCTAAAACTCAAATCTAAATTTAAATTTAAATTTTTTAAATATGGGATAAGTGCTATTTATTTTACCCAATTAATGTGGCAAATTTATAAATATTCGGAATTAAATGCATTGGATGGTGGCACGTGGTGGATCCATGCAAAGTAGGTGGTGGATATTTTTGGTTCCTCCCTCTTGGATATAAAAAATGGTCTCCACTTCCCCAAATAATAATAATTTAAATTTAAAAAAAAAATGTCTATGTTTTGAATATAATTTTGTGAATAAAATTTTCATGGGATATGGTTAAAATATTTTTTTATGAATGTTTTGTTGTTAGGCACTTAATGGGTGTCAGGTGTACACATGTCATAGGCTTATTGGTTAAAAAGTTATTTTATAAATATTATGTTAAATTAATTAAATTGGTCTTAATTACATTTGTGATGACTCTTAGTAAATAAAATAATAAGCATTTCTTAAATTAGTAATATTAGTAAATGACGGGACATGCATTAAGATATATGAAAATTGCTTCAAAAATTTGGTGAGTCAAATATTACTAATATAATTAACCGTACACGGTATTTAGCACAGAACCCTTACGTAAAAAAAAATATAATTGTGATTTAAGAAATATCATAGAGGAAAAAAATTAGTGATTACGGGATGAGAAGTACTCATACATAACCCTTACTTAAAAGAAACATACCCTTTTTTGTTAAGTTCTACATAAAAGAAGTAAAGGTAAAATAGCTCGATTAAGTTTTCATGCTTATTGGTTTTCACTCATGATTCATAAATATCGAATTATGCAAAGACACCAAAAAAAAAAAAAAAGACCTAATATTATAGCTCAAATTGGGTTTGAGTTAGCGATGTACTCTATCTAATAAAAAGAGTAATGTTTAATTGAATTCTAAGAATTTCAACCTCATTTTTTGTGACTTAAGTAAATGGTCCATTCAGTATATATTCTCGTGTAATAAAGAAATCGTGAGAATGATTTTTGTGGCGATAAATTAATGAAATAACTTTATGAAACTAAAGAAGTAAAGAAAACTTTACTTGTAATTAATCTTTATTTATAAATTAAGTTATACATCTGAGAGAAAATAGAAAAGAGTGAGTAATATATGTTTACGGGTCTAAAATTTAATAGGTTAAAGTTGTAAAGCAAAGTTAGCGATTCATAAAAACAAAAAAGTAAAGTTAGAGTCATTACCAAAAAAAAAATAGTCAAGTTTGAGTTAAATTATATCTAAGAAATTACGCTTAGGTGCAATTTACTTGCCAACACTAAATAAGCTTTAGATTGATATAAAAGCACAAGGAGACATGCATGACTCGAAACTTTTTATTTGGACAAGCCTTTCGGATCCATCACGACAATACAAAATCAAGTAGATCGATGAAAGCATTGTTGTTCATTTGTTAACGCATTCCTAATAATTTATCAGTCAAATTACAAGTAGAAGATCTAACACGAGACTTTGGGATTACTAAATTTTAACTTTTTCTTTATTATCACTTCAATACGTCAGACGCGTGTATATATATGCATGTAGGATGGATCTAAGCAAGTTACAACCACCATGCACGTGTATGTATGATTTGGTTTAGTTTGGTGAGGAGTGGTGGTGGTGGTGCAGGTCATAGCTTTGATGGATCACGTAGGGCACAATCCATCTCTATGTATAGCATTAATGTTGACCGCAGCAATTTGGATTTTGATGGTGAATTATTAGAGATGCATCGGTCCAACAATAATGTTTTTATTCCTAAGTTTAGTGTTACCTAATCGTGGATTCAAATGACTTGTCCAAATTATAATTTTAAATCATAAAAAAAGAAATTAAAAATGGTTCAAACAGTAGTACGTACGAAGTTTAATTTTATGCATGCATGCAGAATTAATTATGGAATGGAAGGAGATGGAAGCAGCCCCCACCCACCCCATGCATGTACGTAAGACTTATTCTGTCAGTGATCTCCTTCACAAACCATATCTATCTGTCAATACATAATTCTATCTATTAATGTAATTAATTAATTCCCCACGCACCCAATTTCTCTCTCTCTCTCTCTCTCTCTCTCTCCTGCTAGGTTACGTTGTTCTTCACTTAAGCAACCACTTAATTATATTACTTAGTCAAAAAAAGATTTTATTATTATTATTATTATTATTCAGCATTGTAATTCTTAATTTTTTTAAAAAATAAATTAAATTAAGAGCATGTCTAAGTTAGCACACACATGCGTCATATATAGAAATTATTATAAAATAATTTTATTTACTTTGAAATGCAAAAAATATTAGGTTAGATTGTTAAATTTTACATATCATTAATCAAGCACATCCCTGAATTATGAATAGACTTTAATAAAGCATTATTAAATTATATCACTAATCACTTTCATTTTTGGGCAACTAAAATAAAATCACTAACATATGCAATTTGTAAATGTTTTTTTTATATGATTGAAAGTACATATTCATGATTAAATTTTTTAGCATTATATTAATAATCAATCAAAATAATAGATTCATTATTTGACTATCTTCATTTAATTAACATCAATCGGTCCAAAACTTGAACCGTGAATGCAATTAATTAATCATCAAATTCTTAAAAATATGTAACTTTTATTTGTGATTGTGAATTATAAGTAACTCATTGCTTAGTTAATGAATTCAAAGAAAATTTTAATTAAAAAAAAAAAGATTATTGAATAAAGGAATGCCATAGATGAAAAGTTCGGTTGTGATTCAATGAATTAAAGTGAAGAATTAACTAAATAAATCAACGAAAACTTTATCATTGTGGAATTGTATGCATGGGATCTTGTGCCTTTTCTTATATTGTGAAATTTTTATTAATAAATTATATTACAAAAACTATAGGACATGTGAGACAAGATAGGGACAAATTTTTAAAAATAACAAAAAGGATATTTTTGTTAGTCAGATGAGACATTGTTATTTACTTTTTCCGTCATAATTGAATTTTATAATTCATTAATATTTTTAATGAGCTAGTTAATTAGAGCTTTACTATGGTGA
This sequence comes from Malania oleifera, assembly GCF_029873635.1. NCBI lineage: Eukaryota > Viridiplantae > Streptophyta > Magnoliopsida > Santalales > Ximeniaceae > Malania > Malania oleifera. Next base: position 10,443,010 of record NC_080421.1, on the reverse strand, counting down.
ATTTAATAGTTTTTTTATAATTCAGATACTCCAGTCATCATTGCGTCACTTTAAACACTATGATGCAGCACCAAACCAGAGGGTGAAAGTCGCCCACCCATTAACGCAACTCTAGTAATTCATCAGCGTAATGTCACATGCCTTATAAGTACTAATTTTACATTAAAAAAATAAAAAAACTAACATACCTTATGCTACTTCTATTATTTCATTTTAATAACCTTAATTAATTCAAATACCGAAGCTATATATATATATATATAGACATAATGGAAAAAAATTAAAAACATATTATTTACATAATGCAAAAAAGAATTAAAAACTTATTTTTAAAAATAAATTGTAGTACATATCTTTTAAATACGTATATAGGGCATAAATTTTTTTAAGTAGTCAAATTACTTTTGAATTCAAATCGGTATACAAGCGGCATTAAAAAAGTCATTTGTGAACTTAAAATTACTTTTGAATAAAACTTCACTATTGTAACTTTTTAAAATTAATTTTCGGTCAAAAACATTTTTTTAAATTTGTCAAATGAATAATATTAAAAAGTTAGTATACAAATCATTTTGTTTTAAATTATTTTATTTTTGGTATACCCTTTGTGTAATAGTATTTTACAAGTTAATATTTGTAACATTTAATCAAGTGAATTTCGAATGGAACCCCCAAAAAAAAAAAAGTCAAATGGGCACCATGATTGTTCTTCAAGGATAAAAGTGAAACTTGAGAAAGAAATGAGGAAGGGATGGCTTGTGCAGTAAAGCAGCTTCAATTTTCATGGTTGCTTCAATGGTGAATTGGGTGGGTAGACATTAGGAAAGTCCCTTGGTTGTCACTTCAGCCAGGAAATTTCTCCAGCCCTACCTCTGTTTTCTGGTAGGGGTGGGGTGCTTTTGTGTTTTCCCTTTCTTTTTTCTTCTTTAAGAAAAAAAAAAATATCCTATGGGAGATAAGGTGGAAGGGACCCCTTCTGATTTGATTCCATTTTCCTTGCACATTCTTGTCTGTGGAACCCAAAGTAATTGTTTGTTTCTTTTCCATTTTCACATCTTCAAGCTATGAAATCCCAAACAATATTGGGGACTTTATCTCCCACGACTTGATCCTATTCAGACTCATTTCAGACCTAAATGATCCTTATTGGCCTTGATCACATACTTGGTCCTCCAACTGTTAGCACGTCAGGAGAATTAGTTTCATATCTCGACTTTTACGATGTCGCTCACCTAGAGTTACAAACTTTCGGCTCTGATACAACTTGTTAGCATCGAAAAAACACATGGGTGGGCTTGATACACATAAGTGAATACCAGTTTGATCCAAAAGCTTAAACCTATTGGGTTTTTGGTCCAACTATGTATATAAATATCTATCATTCACTCAAATTTTTCAATGTGAGACAAACTCACATGGAAAATTTTCAACACAGTTCCCCCTTTATATGCTCATCATGTGAATTTGGGTTCTATTTTACTTAATTTAATTTATAACTTCGAATAAAATAGGCGGAATTTATTGCTCCAAAAGAGTATTGAGAATTACAAGTTTCAATTTGAGGTTAAAAAAACATTGATATTTAAGTCGAGATATATAGAAAAGGGTATCAGTTATCTAGGTAGATTAGTTGAGTCCTCAAAAGGCACGGGATATGGCAAGCATGTTTGTCTAAGAAAAAAAAAATTATGTTTAGGACTCCGAAATTGAGTGTCTTTTCAATGAAGTTCCAATATCGAAAAGATGAGATTATTTGAGATTTCATTCGACAAAATGAGCATTTTTCATTGTTTTTTTTTTTTCAGTTCAAATGGCATTAAAATAAAATTTGTTCCAATGTGATTAAAAATTGATAAAATCAAATATTAATGATATATAGAATTAAAATTTATATTCTATTTTATTTTTTTCTTACTTCAATAATCAATCAAGCACGAAAAAATAAATTGCTATATTTTTATTTCCTTTTCTCATATTTTCCAAGTTTCGGCGACGATGTTTGTGAACATAACTCTAGGAAATCCTCAAATGCGGACCATGTAAGTTTTTTTAAGTGAACTACAGTTTAGAAGTTGAATTACTATAAGCACGTGAAAATTTCCCAATTCACATTTTTAAAATTTCAAAAATTCTTAAACCAATAGTAACAAGCATTCGTCTTATACAAACTCGGGTAAAGGTTCGTATCCCTCCATAATTTTTTTCCTTGCATGCCCCCTCCTACCATTTCCATTGTGAAAAATTTGTAATGTTCATTTCCATGAAAAGTACTTTGAAGCTAATTATTTTAATAGATGGTATGAAAATTTATGAATGAAATAAAAATGAAAAAAGAAGAGAGAGAATGTCCAAGTGCAATGATAAGTAGCAACAACTAATGTTGATGGTTTATGTCTTAAACCCTGTTTTGGAATCTCATAGAATTAATCTTTTCCTAGGGAGGGCTATTACAACGGCTACATGTCTTGTCCAATATAACACGACGGCTACATTAAGTTTAAAAACAGGGGAGGGTTTAGTGGCCTCTGATTGGTCCAATTTGGGCAACAAATTAAAAGTGGAAGCTTCTCCTCTGTACTTTATTTCATATATGTTTTTTCAATTTTGGAATTTGGCTTGGACTAGGGACCTAACATGACGTATGACCATTGTCTTATGTGACTTATAAATTCAGGGGCGTGTTGAAAACAGGGGAGGCTTCTGGGTCTGTTTGTTTGGCACTATTAACATTTGGTATGTTCTTCGCACCACCCCAGCGCCTTCCAAACACGGCCTTAATCAAGATCCACATCCAACGAAGCCTTGGACTCTCTCTCTCTCTCTCTCTCTCTCTCTCCACAAACATGGAGCAAAGGTCACAGGGGAAGGTGGTGAGTCACCTCAGTCTAACTTTTGGGTATTGGGTTGAACTAGGAATTTCATGTACTAATTTATTATTATGCGAAGATGCTTTAACCATAAACAAAGAGGAGTTTTCTCGTGGGCTGTCTTTGTTAATTAGAGGGGAAGAAGTTGTTTGGACAATGCTTTCTAAAATTATATTTGTTGGGTTAAATGAGTCAAGTCTCATCTTGCTCAATTTTTTATTATTTTTAATGTGTTTTTGAGATTAATTTATTTTTACAAAAAATATATATAGATTTTTCGCAAGATTTGATAATAAATATATGTATATATATATATATATATATATATATATATATATATATTTGAGATTTCAAAAATTGTCTCTTGACATTTTATTCATGAGACACTTGTATCTCCTTATTCATTTTTCTGATTACATGGATTAGAAATTCGTCTACTCAATTTTGGGCTGAAACTGTTCAGAGAGTTTGACGTTTTTTTTTTTTTAAGAAATTACAAATTTTTTTTTATGGAAAAAATCATGTGTGATTTTTACGAAATTTCCAGAAATCATAGGTTTGTTTTGTTATGAAATAGTTATAATTTTTTATTTTTAAGTATTTCAAAGAATTTAAAAAAAAAAAAAAATTTGGCCTATTTTTTTTTTTGTACAAACAAACTTAAAAATAATATGAAGTTTGTATGAAAAATAATTTTATTTTTTTATTTTCAATTTTTAAAAAATAATAATAAATTAACATTTTTTTTATTTTCTAAATTTATATAGGAAATCAAGAAACATATTTTTATTTTAAACTTTTTTATTTCTTATATAATTTTTCAAAAAATGAGAAACAACATTTCTTCTAATCATTTCTAATCTATAATCAAAATAAAAAACAAAAAAAAAATACTAAAATAAAAATTGTGTTTACAGCTAAGCAGGCTCTTAATGTTTCTCATCTTATTTGAATTTAAATTTGATTCATTTATAGTAATAAATAAGTTCAAATGAGTCATTATGAAGTTAAAGAAGTTTATTACCATCTTTGTTTGTATATACTCCTGATCACAAGTGACATTATTATCAATCAAAACTGTGACAAATGTAAGTAAAATATTGAAAGGGCTTACTTGTCCCTTGTTAAGGTCTTGATAGGCCAATAACAAAGGCCACCACATGGTTCAACAATATGGGGTAATCTCTCTCTTAATTTATAATTTAGATCAATTAGAAGTCTATCATATTCACTGTATAAGTTAAGCATCATAGTTTCATATTGAATATGTACTCAAGAAATCTTAAACTTATAAGGATAGTTTGAACTCTGACCATTTTAGGTAACTTTTGCAAGATAAAACTATGAAACCCCAGGCGAAAGCTAACAACATCTCATCCGAGTTGGGTCAAAACTATTACATATTTAGTATCAAAGTCACCCTTAATCATTATCTTATGGACGAATCCTACATGAAAATGTGGGTCACTCCAATAAAAGAATTTATCACTCTCCCACATCAAATTTGTATTAGGATGGTCAGACTCCAACCATGCGAAATGTCTTTTATATGAAAAAATCGTGAGGCTAATAAGTTAGGTTGAGACTATAATATTAATATGCAATTAAATTTAAAGGTAAAAATATTGACATCTCTTGGTGTTTAGCGAAAGAGGTCCATGTACCTCCCCTAAAAAAAAATGAGGCTTCAAAAATTTCCCAAATCTCCTTGGAGGTTTGGCACAAAAAAAATATGAGTTTCCTTAAATTTTCAAAAAACCGCCTACAAACTTCCTCTAAGATTTAGTAAAAATACATATATTTCTCTCGATGTTTGACAAAAAATAAGTTCAAAAATAAAATATAGTATCTTAAAATTCAAATATCAATGAAAGATTGTGAGATTTTTTGAACTTGGAGGTTCATATCTTTTTTCGAAACATTACAAGAGAGGTATATAAAATATTTTAAATCCTAAAAAAAATTCACAATTTTTTTACCATTGATAAAGCAAAGTTAGTTTCTTTAGAGATAGATGTATTTATGACTATGAAGTAAAATATGACCACTCACAATCTAGATTTACTCACTCGAAAAAATTAAACATAATTGTGGGACAAAAAGTTTAAATTGTCATGTGCTTCTTGTAGGTAATTTCTTGGACTTAAATTGTCACGTGCTTCTTGTGGGTAATTTCTTGGACTAAGGTTGAAGGTCCACGTGCTTCCAAGCCCTAATTAAAGTTTTTTTTTTTTTTTTTAAATTGTAAATTGAAATTTAAAATAAAAATAAAACACACAAAAACAAAAATTCAAAAATTTGAAAGGGTCATACAAAGAGGAGCGGCCCTCTTCAGTCTTCACATGGATGAAAGGGAGAGACCTCACGGCTCACATGCCCATGACTTAGATTTCAGACATGAGGCCCAACCCCTCGTGGAACATTTACTGGTAGCATTAATACTATATGGCTCTTCTGGCTTTTCTGCCCATATCCTTTTTTGAAATATTTTGAAAATGTTTTCTTTCTTTTAGAAAACAGTTTTACTACATCATTGGATCCGATCCATTTTTTCCACGTATGAAATCAGGATTTGTAATATAAAAGTCTCCATTTTTTACTTTTGCTAGAAAAGTCAAAAAATGACAATCTTAGTATATATTGAAAGTTAAGGAAAAATCTTACAACTTTCATGTTAATGACTTTTTTTTATTCAGGACACTTGTCGACGATTAGGTGTAATTTGTATACGATTCTAGGCAGAATGTTATCGATTGCTGGTAGAGTGTTACTAGTCGACGAATGGGGGTCACTAGTCGACGATTCGCATCGTGAACAGAGCACAAATGGCTAGAAAATTGCTAGTTTCTTTTGAAATTTGCTCTCAACGGTCCAATAACGGCTAGCAGGGTTTTTGACCGTAAATACAAGTCCTTAGACTTGTTTAATATGGTTTTGGGGATTTTATAAGTTCTATAGTGAAAAATATATTTTGTATTCAAAACCTAACACCTTGCATTTTAGTTTTTTATTCACAGGTGTTCAATCTCTCTTGCACTTCAATTTTGTTTGAATCATTCCTTGAGAGATTACATTTTAGTTTTTTATTCACAAGTGTTCAATCTCTTTTGCACTTCAATTTTATTTGAATCATTCCTTGAGAGAGTAGTGTGAGGATTTGATTGTAATTGATCTTAGCTCATTAGAGGAGCATTTTCATTGTAATCAATCATCTTGTTGTAAAGGTTCTTTGTGAACCATTTGGTGAAAACTCTTGGTGAGCACGGTAGGGATTTGTTCCCGAACTATAAGACTTCTCAGCTGGTGAAGGAGTATCCTTAGTAGATTGTGAAATCTTTGACTTGGTGCTAAGGCGTGAACGTAGGTTTGGTTTCGAACCACATTAAATATCGGTGTTAAACTTCTTTCTCCCTACTCTTTATTCTTTGTCTTGTGCTTGATTTACTTTACCTATTCTGTGATATAATTGCTTGAATTTTGTCAAATATTTTATTTTGTAGAGAAAATCGAAATACGTGAAAAGAGTTCATTCATTCCCTCTCCTACTCTATATACTCCCGGGTGGGACGTTTAACAGATGGGTAGGTTAGTCCCTCATTATAACTGCTATTAAATAATCTTATTATAAATGTCCTTTGTGATTCCTCATATAAGATAAGCATGAATTTGCCCCATCAAACAAACCCATTTTCCCCCCTCAAATCTATCATAAATGTCCTTTGAATTTATGGTAGATTTATATTTTGAGTTTATGAGTTTTATCACTTTATCATCGAGCGATTCTTTCAAATAAAAATTGCAAACTAGTCCCCCAGATATGAGTTTATCCTTATTTAGTTAAAAAATAATAGCACTCCAGATTTAATTTTTACGAGTCCACTAACCACTTGGATTTATTTAAAACCTCTTGGGTATTATGATCCGAGCCTTCTTTTATTTTTTTGTCCCTCTGTATCCTAGTAGTTTATTTTTTTGTTTAATTAATCTATAAAAAGTAGAGTTTGTGTTTGACTTTTTAGTTTTGATATATCTACCCTTTGTAGTTTCATTGGCTTAATTAATTAATTAATAGCATGAGTTTTTGCTTTTAAAAACATGAGTTTTGAATGTCTCGATAAGATCCAAATAAGTCTTAAAAAGAAGATGAAGCACATTTTTGCAAAAAAAATAGTTCTCTCAATGAGAACCCTGTAACCAATCGATCCACCTGTAAAGTTGTGATTCAAAATTTCGGGATTGTTTTGAAGTAGAATTTCCTTTTAATGTCATTTTGATTTATGCATGATTTCATTGCGGAAAATCTAATTACATATTATGTAATAAATGTAATGGTTATTGTTTTAATTATATGATTTATTTAAAAACATTTTTCTTATTATTAATAATTTTTTGTTTCACATGATATCAATGTTTGACATTTGGTGGTGATGGCATATAGCAACTAGGCTTGGGCAGCCAGCAGTGGGCAGTTGGAGTTGGGCCTACGTTTTGAAATGGGCCTGGGTTTAGGATTATTTTAAGCTAATTTGAAATTGTCAAATTGGTTTGATAGAACTGGGAGTGGTTTCTAGATTTTAAGGGGCTTGAAATTGGGCCCAGAGCCCATCTCAGTGCATTTGGGCCTCTTGCAAAAAAATTTAAAGCAATGTGGCCATAAATTAATTTGGGGATTCATTAAATTTGGTTCAAATTCAATTTCAAATGCAATTTCATGAGTTGGCCATTTTATGCATGAGCAAGTTCAGTCCAATTGTCTCATAACACTATGGGTGTATTTGGTGTGTGTACTATTTTCTATTTCAATTTTTTATTTATGTTTCTTTACAGTGAAAACATAAATTATAAAAGTGCATTTGTTTCTGCTGTCAGTTTTTTGTTTCTATTGCTAGTTTTCAGCTGTTTGTCAAAAAACTGAAAAACCAGCTTCTATGGTATTAAGTTGTTTTGACAAACCTATTTCTAGAATTTTTAATATTTAAAAATAATTTTTTTGGATTGAATTATTCATTTTATATATTTTTAAATTAAAATAAAAATTAAATGATCTTATGAATTTAAATATAATTAAAATAAAAATTTGCATAATTTTTTTTAAAAAAATAATGATAAATCCAATTACAAAATACTTTTACTATTTTTTCAATTGTTATATCAAATAAATTTTTTTTTGTAAAGTAAAATTTGAAAGTAGAACAATTAAGTAAACAAATATAATAAATTTTGTTTTTATTACAGTAATTTTTTTATGTGTATTATTTGTAATTTTATTATTTTAATCATATTTTTATAATATTTTAATTTAAAGATGAAAAATGAGCACTTTTAATTAAAATTTTCACTTATACTAATTTTATAAATGTTAACCAAATTGGTTGTTGATTTCTGGTTTTTAATTTCTATTTCTGATTTTTAATTTTCGTTTCTTGTTTCTATTTTTTAAATTTTTTACCGTTATACCAAACAACCCCTAAGCTTATGTTAGGTTTGCTTTGCATTGAAAAATATGTTATTGTCATAAAGTAAGTAACAATGTGAACATTTTATGAATCCATAATAAGAAATAAATGAGTAATTATTACGAAATTTCATTATGAGAATGCTTATTCATTTTTTGTTAGATGTTAAATGAAAATATTAGAAATATATAAGAAATAACTATCCCCTTAATTCTTAAAATTTAAATTATATTTCATTTTATTCCAATAAATAGTTATTTTGCAATCAAACGAACCTTAGAAGAGGAAAAGAAAATTAAAAATGTTAGAAATTTCAAAAGTGGTATCTCGAGCGTATCCTAATTCCTAGCCACTTAGACCTCCTATCCAAACATAGGTCTCACTTCCGTTAGCAGTCGTGATACACTTGAGATACCATTTTTTGAATGTCGAAGTTGTGATAAAGTGAAAATGAATACAAACACGTTGACCTATTTATAACTTTTTAGAAGGGCATTTTAAAAAGAAATGGATGAAAAATATCTTATAAATATTATTTTAAAAAAATTTCTCCCTTTTAAAAAATTGTTAGAAAGAAAAATATGGGTTTAAGTGTTTAGTAGAAAAGTTGTAAAGTACCTAAAATTATTTAAAATGACTAAAATGGAAATGTATTTTTAGGAATATAATTAATGCATTAACAATTTTGTAATATTTGAAAAAAATTAAGGACAACAATAAAATGCAATAGTTAGACAAAAATATAACTTTCAACTTTTAAAAGTTTTTTGTTGGAATTGGTGTGATCCCAAGAGGATAGGTGAATTGGGTTTTAAAAACATTTTTGTTAAATTAAATATTTGCGTCGATTCACCACATATCATATCACAATTTAATTATGGTTATGTATATAAAACTGAATAAGCAATATGTGCAGACATATACGTGTATCTCATTTAAAATAAATGTGTGCATGCAATTAGTTATAACCATAAACAAACAAGCATATACATGCTGAATTTAAAGTGTAAAAATTAAATAAGATAAGAAGAGAGAGATACACAATATTTGTTATCGATGTTCGGTTACACTAGCATACGTCTCTGCATTAGGTATACCCCCCAAGGATTCCACTATCCATGCTCACTTAAACGAGAGGAACAAAAGTCGTTTACAACTTTTCCTTACGGGGCAAGGTAAACCCTAGTTCAGATTACAAGGCTAACCCCAACCTTACAACCTCTCCTTATGGGACGAAAAAAACCTCAGCATAATTCTCAGGCTAAGTCCAACTGATCTCCCTTACTATTAGAGAAATATATACTTTCCATCTTAGACAAATATACACTTTCCATTTTATTCAATTATCTCATATATATATATATATATATACCCTTGTAATCCTTGTAATGAGTGTGAATCAAAATAAACTTTTCTCCCAATTTAACTTGGTATCAGAGCAAACCTAATTTTTTCTTCTTCTTTTCTTTATTTTCTTTCTTTCTTGCAGCACCGCCCCACTGTTGCGGGTCTCTCTTGCCGTCGCCCTCTACGACTTCCTCTTCTCGACCGGTCTATCTTCTATAGCAGCTCCGGTGGTCTCTCTCATAGTCCCTCTTTGTTCCCAATTTCGGCAGCATCTCTTAGGTCTCCCTGCACTGAAGTCGTCGTTGTGGTCATTTGAAGCTCTCACAGCCACCGTCGTCCCTACACTCTCTGAATATCGTGCGCCATGTCTAAGTCTCTACAGTCGTCTCTACACTGAACGTTGCAAGTTTTTTTTCCTTACGGCATCGTCTTGGCTCTTTCCGGCGTCTCTCTGCTGCAACTCTCAGTACCCTTTCGTCTCACTCTGTCTCGGCTCTCTCCGGCTCGGCCTTTCTCCAGCGTAGCTCAGCTCCTACTCTCCAACGTTAGTCATCTTCAGCTATCCCGTTTTCGGCATCAACAACATTCATCTTCTCCGGTGCGTCTTCGGTGATTGTCCGACCGTCTCTTAGTTTATCCCACAACCCTCAGATTTCTCTCTATTTATCTAAGTCGTCTCCAGCACATCTCAAATTTGCAGGCACGCAGTTTGCTCGACACATCGCCGCCGTCGGCATCCCTCTCTACTTCTGTTCGGGCAGCTCTCTCACTCAGTCCGGCATTCTCTCAGTTCTCCGGCTTCTCTGGTCCTCTATGTTTTTTTCTTTTTTTGGTCGTCTTGTAGTCCCATCCGTTTGGGTCTTCTCCATTCTGACGTCTTCTCCAACGTTCTTGGTTCGTGTCTTAGTCCTCCAGCAGTTACTTAGGAGGGGGTGAGTAGCAGTCTTGTCCGACCATATCTCTAAGTCTCAATCACCGGCGCTCATTGTATTTCTCCAGCGTGTGCTCGACGATCTCTTAGTTTCTCAACGGTCATCATCTTCGTCGTCAGCGAAAGCAGCAGCAGCGACAGTACTCTCATTTCTTTTAGTTCTCTCATTGTCTCCGGCGCTTACGTGTTCTCAACAACAGTCCTCTTTATTGACACTCGTCGTCGTTCACTCTATCTCTTCGGACTCTAGCTTTCTCTCATCTCTCGGTTACAAGTTCTTATGGCAAGATTATTAAATCAAAGGTTTATTTTATGGTCGTTACACAGATCGAATTTAACCCGATTTTGCATTTTTATTTATCTGAACTATCTGACGTTATAGAAGTATCTAGTTCTTCAATGACTGCAAATACTATCACATGTTCTTCAACCTCTTCTGAGATTACTATCCCTGGTCTCACTAGCGAACAATATTGTCAATTCTTGGATCTTTTATCGCCCTTAAACACCAACTCTGCCAATTTTGCTGGTAACCTTACCTCTTGTCAAACTACTTCTTTTTCTAATACTGAATGGATTGTTGATTCAGGTGCCTCCGATCATATAACTTCCAATTTGTCCTCTCTTGATAATATTAAACTTCTCAACCAACCATACCCTATTAAGCTTCCAAATTGTGACATTGTTCCTCTAACTCATACCGGCACTATGCTGTTTTCTCCTAATTTCTCTCTTTTTAATGTTCTTTATGTGCCTTCATTTAAATTTAATTTATTGTCCATCAGAAAACTTGTCACTGATCTCAATTGTGTTGCTGTATTTTTTCCTACTTTTTGTGTCTTTCAGGACCTATCAACGAGGAGACTGATTGGAATGTGTGAAGTACGGGATGGGCTTTACCACTATAAACCTCCCTCCACCTCAGTTTTCCACTCTCAGTGTATTTTTGACAGTACTTTTTGGCACTAACATCTTGGTCACCCTTCTATTCCATGTATTCCGAAAACTTTAAATATTTCTTTTTCTAATTTGCCTTGTGATATTTGTGCTAGAGCAAAACACACCCGTTTACCTTTTTCTTTAAACACAAATAAGAGCATATTTTGTTTTAATTGAATTTATTGTAATATATGGGGTGGTTATTCCACAGTTTCATTTTTTGGTGCACATTATTTTTTAACAATCGTGGATGATTACTTGCGTGCTACATGAGTTTATCTTATGCACATAAAATCTGATACTTTCACTTGCCTTAAGAATTTTTGCATCATGGTTAAAAATCAGTTCAATTGCATTGTTAAGCACGTGCACACTGATAATGGTCAAGAATTTCTGTTCACTCCGCTTCAAACATTTTTTCATGATCAAGGCATTTTTTATGAGCGCACATGTGTGGATACACCTCAACAGAATGGTGTTACAAAGCGTAAACATCGTCATCTTCTTAATGTGACTCGGTATTTACGTTTTCAAGTTAATCTTCTCATCTCTTTTTGGGGTGAATGCATTCTTATAGCCACTTATTTAATTAACCGCACTCCTTCACCCAGCCTAAATCATAAGTCCCCTTATAAACTTTTTTTTTTTTAGAAACCACCGTCATATACACACTTGCACGTGTTTGGGTGCTTGTGCTATGCCTAAACTGCTCGTCAACACCGCGATAAATTCTCTCCCGTGCTCTTCGATGTGTTTTCTTAGGTTATCCTTCTCATTATAAGGCTTATCGTGTCTATGATCTTGAAAACAAAAAAAATTTCATCTCCTGTGATGTCACTTTTGAAGAAAATATTTTTCCCTATCATCTCATCTCTTCAACTCCTACATCTTCTCCAGTCCTTCCTTTTCCTATTCCTGATATACATCCTTCCTACACTTTACCTCCTCCTCCAACCACACATAACCCTAGCCCCTCATGTTTCCCTCCTTCTCCCTTGATATCTTCCCCGACACCCCCACCTTCACCCCCTTCCCTACCACCCCCTCTACCCACCTCTTCACAGCCCAAACGAGCTATCATGCATCCCTCTTACTTGGCTGATTATATCTGCCCTACTTTACCAAAGTCCTCCATGGCTTCACAAGTTTCAAGATGTTCCTTAGGTACGGTTCATTGTCTCTCCTCTTTTTTATCTTTTCATTGTTTCTCTAATCAACATTTGACTTTTCTTTCTGTCGTGTCCCAACATCCTAAACCCACCTCATAATCTTAGGCTGTGCTGCACCCACATTGGCGTGATGTCATGACTTCTGAAATCTAAACCTTAGAAACCAACAATACATGGGTTCTTCAACAGCTTCCACCTGGCAAAAAACCAATTGACTGTAAATGGGTGTTAAAAACAAAACTTCGGGCCGATGGATCCATAGAGCGACACAAAGCTCATTTGGCGGCCAAGGGCTACACTTAGGTAGAAGGTTTGGATTATCATGACACTTTTGCTCCTGTTGCTAAACTCGTTACTGTTAGGTGTGTTCTTGCAGTGGCTGCAGCTTGGAATTGGCATCTCCTTCAATTGGACGTCAATAATGCTTTTCTCCATGGTGACCTCGATGACGAGGTTTATATGCTCCCTCCACCGGGTTATTGCAAACAAGGGGAGACTCATGTTTGTCATCTTCAGAAACCCTTTATGGTCTTAAGCAAGCCTCTCGCAATTGGTTCTCTAAATGATCTTTTGTTTTACTTATTGCGGGTTTCACCTAATCTCAGGCCGATCATTCTATTTTCACTCTTTCTCGGGGTTAGTTTTTTACTCTCATACTTATTTATGTTAATGAGATTCTCATGGCAGGTAATGATTTCTCCGACATTAACACTTTCAAAGGCATGCTTGCTTAGAAATTCAAACTAAAGGATCTTGACAAATTGAAACATTTCCTTAGCCTCGAAGTTGCTTACTCTCCCATTGGCATATTTCTTAATCAACACAAATATGCTCTTGACATCCCCACTAATAGCGGTCATCTTGGTGCTCGTTTTGCTCACTTTCCCATGGAACAAAATCTCAAGCTCAATAATACTGATGGTGATCTTCTCTCCGATCCAAGCTCATTTCGGTGACTCATTAGGCGTTTGATATATCTCACCATCACTTGTCCCGACATTGTATTTTCGGTCAACATTCTTAGTCAATTTATGCACCAGCCTAGATGGCCACATTATGATGTTGTCGTATGTGTTCTTTGATACATTAAAACTTCTCCAGGACATGACTTATTTTTTCCTTCTACCAACACTCTTCAAATCTCAACCTATTCTGATTCGGATTGGGCTAGTTGTCCCCTCACTCGCCGCTTTACCATTGGTTTTTTTCATTCAGTTGGGCACTAGTCTGATTTCCTGATGCACTAAGAAACAAACTATAGTATCTCGCTCATCTGCTGAAGCTGAGTACCGGGCACTTGCTTCCACTACTTGTGAACTTACATGGCTCAAATTTTTTTTAAATGATCTTGGAGTACCGCATTCCCAGCCTATGCTCTTATATTGTGACAACCAAATGGCTCTTCACATTGCCTAAAATCTAGTTTTTCATGAACGTACAAAACATATAGAAATCGATTGTCACATTGTTCGTAAAAAGTTACGCGCTGACCTATTCTTCACTAAGCATATTCCTACCCACAGCCAGTTTGCCGATATCTTCACCAAAGCTTTGGGTCATGAATATTTCTAAGACTTATCATGCAAGTTGGGCATTCTGGATCCTCATGCTCCAACTTGAGGGTAAGTATTAGAGAAATATATACTTTCCATATTAGATAAATATACACTTTCCATTTTCATCAATTATCTCATGTATAAATATACCCTTCTAATCATTGTAATGAGTGTGAATCAATAGAGAAAAATAAAAATTTCTCCCAATTTAACACTTATAGGGCAGAAACTCCCCAATTCAATTACAGGCTGAACCCAACCGGTCTCCCTTACGAGGCGGAGATTCCCCAGTTCAATTAATGGGCTAAATCCAACCAGTGCATTAAAAATATTTTTGTACATTAAAATGTTTTTACATACAAGCAGAAATGTACAATGATGAAACTCTAAAACATGCACTCTAGTATGATATGAATTTTTGTACTAGTAGAGTATGAGTGTTTTTCTCAAAATAATATATTCAATTTTTGAAGAAAAATGTATGTAATAAGTACTTCAAAGATTTGGACCCTAATAAAAATATTCTCTCAAAAATATTTTTCAAAAAATAAACGGAGCACCTATGTTTTTTGCTTTCAAATAGTTTTTTGCAAAATAAAGATCTAATAATGAAAGCACAAATGCAACAAAACTTTTCCAAGCATTAGGAAATATGAATGAAAAGAATGTGCTCAATCCTTTCAAAGATAACCCATAAAAATTTTCTCCCAATAATATTTATCAACAAAAATATATGGGAGAATCAAGAAGCTTATTCTCAAAGAAAACGATTTTAAACCAGTAAAAAAATAAATGAGAGTAAGTGTTATGTTAAATGCCCAAAATGAAAGTAATCTCTTTCAATAAAATATTTTTTAATAAACAATGAGTGAAAGAGATTTGGAGAGAATATAAAAATTTGCCCCAAAGAAAGAAATTTTTCAAGAAAACATTATTTGGGGGAACTTTGATTAAGAAAAAATTTGAGAGAAAAAATGGTTAATCAAAGTTGCTAATTAAAGTTATAAGAGGGGTATTTATAAACTCTCGAAAAATTATAACCGTTGAGGACACGTTCGGTATTTTGGAAATGTTTAATTACGATATTAATTACATTTTAGCGCTTCAAAAATTTTCAACTCGAGAGGTTCGGTCGACTGACCCTCAGCGTCGGTCGATCGAACACACATAGCCATTCTAAATTTTGAAATAGGTTCAGTTGGCCGTGGGAATGACCGGTCGGCCGAGCAAGATGATTTTCCAAACCTTTGTAGGTTTGGTCACCTGGTCTTAAGGCCGGTTTGTCGGTTCTTTAAGGTCGGTCAGCCGAGGTGTTTTTGAACTACAAGTTCAGTCGTCCGGGGACGGTGGAAAAGTCCAAATTATATGGTTGGTCGACTGTGAAAGGTATGTTCATTTTAGGTCGGTCTACCAAGGTGAATTAAAACCTCAATGGGTTGACCAATCGAGGCTATTTAATTAACCCAAAAAATCCAACGTTGGTCAATCGAAGTCTTTATTAAATTTATTTTAGTCTTAATTTTTTGACCATAACCAATTAGTTATCAAGAAAAAGTTTTTCTATGAAAAGTTTTGGTCCCTAAGGTTTGTCTACGACCTTTGATTCCTTATGATCAGTCTATGGTACTGTTTGAACATTCAAATCATATCATGCAAATGCATACATTATTACAGACTATATGAAAACTAAAATGCAATTACGATTAAAATAAATTTGTCTTCATTTCTTTACTCTTCTGACTTCAATGTGCCAAGAGTAGACTTTAAGTCCTTCAGGCTTCCATATCTAGTCCCCTTATGTGTGTGTTGAATAATAACATGTTCAATCACTTAAAAATACACATATGATACGAGTGCTTTGTCAGCATCAAAATAGAGATTGGATTAAAAAAGTTAACAGTTTTAAATCTGTAACTTTAAAAAATAGAAAATTTAATTACTAAACTCGTTAATATCAACTTTCACTTTTAAAAAAAGAAAATTAAAATTAAAAATGAAGTCAAACTCACCCTAAAGTATTTTTTAAAAACGAAAAAGTAATGTATAACACTCATCTCCCTTAACCTTGTGTTTGGAGCATATATTTGAACTTTTCAGTTTAAATTTTTATAAATTTAAAGGAAGCATAATAAAAAAATATTATTAAATAAATTTATATTTAATGTCCCAAATTCATGCTTCTAAATTTTATCAGAGTCTAATTCTTATAGAGTTTATAAGAGTGTGTATAAATTATAAAACATTATAGGATTTATATAATTTACTAAATAAATTTAAACTTAAATAATAATAATTAACAAAAAAATAAAAGAATAAACCCAAACTAAACCCTAGAGAAAAGTACGCAAAACCAAGTTCCACTTTTCCGTGTCCATATCAATAAGGACAAGGTGCTATTGTTAATACTTATCTTGTTATTAGGGATAAACCACATTCATAACTAGTAACCTTATCCTCTTGAATAAATAAATAAATAATATTAAATATAATAGAACTAAAATTCATGAGTTATGATTCCATAGGGTATGCCCCACTTGGATACCATGAGGATTTGTTTTTAATTTTATTCACTTTGTACTATAATATTTTTCATAATTTTCACATCTTTGGGGATTAGAAAATATTGAGAAGGATGAGTTGATCAACCTTTTGTGAAAGATGAAGGGTTTTTCCATTTAAATTGTTCGGTTTAAAAAATAAAATAGAGTGAGAACGAAATATAAATGTATGTTTATTATAATTTATAAAAATAAAAAAATTATAAATGTAAGCTTATTTTTATATTTTATTTACAGTCCGTTTGAAACTTGAAAAATATCAAGAAAAGAAAAAGAAAAACCGAAAGATTTCTCTTTTTCATGTTTAGTTATCAAATAAGGTAAGAAAGAAAAAATATATATATATATATACCAAATTAGTGGGCAAAATTTTGATTTTATACATTCTTAACATTTGATTTTTTTTTTTTTTTTTTTTGCCAATGTTAGAACAATCTGTTATTTTTAGCGGTATTAAATATAGAAAGAAAGTATAGTGGAAAATAAATTTCTTTCTTTTTTGGTCATTTTCTTTTCCCAAACAAAATTATTGATCCAAACGAACCCTTATATGAAGTAAAGTTTTGTTTTGCTAATCTAACATAAAATAAGAATTTTTGGCAAATGGAGCTGCAAGAAATTAAAAATAGAGAATTAGTTAATGAAATGGGTGTGCTCTTGATTTAATAATAATAATAATAATAATAATAATAATAATTTTTAACAAATAAATATATTCAACAATGTAGTTTAAATATTTTTATTTTATTTTTGAGAATTTGGATTTTGAGACTTAAAATTAAATTTGTGTTTATTTACAAAAAATGTAATACAAAATTACATTGAAAATCATAATTCATTCAAATTAAAATATTTGACCCAAAATTTATATGTATTTAGAAAATTTCGAACCCTAAATTTAAATTAGTATTAATTTGGATAAAAAATGTACTACAAAATTATATTGAAACATCTAAATCTATAACATGATACATAATATATGCTCCAAAATACAACCTTAATTGCATAATTTCTACATTTGGCAGTTTGGATTTTAGGTTTTGAGTTTAAATTTGTGATGAAGTTGGACAAAATAATACAAAATCGTATTGAGTTCTGTCTAAAGTCTATAGACCCATTGTACTCTGCCTCTTTCCCGGACCCCGCATACACAAGAGTTTTGTACACCGGGTTGCCTTTTTTTTTTTTTTTTCAAAATGTTGATTTTAAATCTAATTTTGTGAATGACTTTTAAATTGAACTTGAACTAGTCAATGAATCTAATACTCAATTATTTCAGCTAGTCGGCATATGATATCATAATATGTGTTGTTTTCAATTTTAACCTTCTTAACTATTAACAGCATAAATATTTGATAAAATTAATATATAATTTCACAAATTAAAGTTTTTAACTCAATATAGATAATGTTATGTTATCGTCGATTTAATTAATATATAAATAATAGAATATTTTTAGATAAAATAAAACTTATTATTTCAATTTCCACCATTTGCGCGTTAACTTTTTTCTATTTTCATCTCTTATAAAAAATAAAATTAGAAAATACACATTTGAATTTCTTTGAGATCAATTTAAATTATTTTGTTGACATTTTATTTCTTTCTTTAATCTCTAATATCTAATATTAAAAAAAGGGATTTCCCTTTGGTGTCTTTTTTCAAAAATATCAAATTTATCTCTGTAACTACTAAAATTATTCCAAAACACCCATTTAACTATTAATAACTATCTAAAGATATTTTTATAATTCATATCAAATTTATTCCTGCTCATATTTATCTTAAAAAATCTCAAAAACCATTTACTGCTATTTTAAAATGTCCTTATATTCTTTTTATTTTTTATTAATATTTTTATAATTTTTTAAAAATTTTAAAAATGGAGTCGTGGATTTTGCAAGTAGTGCATGCCCATGAATTTAAAAATGATAATTTTTGTTGTAAGAAATTTTTAAGAATTAGTTCATAATCACACAAATAACAACAAAAAATCTTAATCAAAATTTCATATTGTTACGTACATAAAATAAAAAAGAAGTCATAAATTTTATTTTTCAATTTCCTAAGACTCCATTTGAAACTTAAAAAAATATATTAAGAAATCCACATTTTCATATTTGGTTATTAAGAAAAGTAAGAAGCAAAATAAATAAAAAATCAAATTTATGGGCAAAATTCTGATGTTAGCATGTTACATATCATTGATATTTAGTTCCTTGATTTTTAGTCATATTAAAATGAAATTTTTTTTATAATATTTAATAGAAAAGAAAAATATAAATGAAAATAAATTTTCTTTTTCTTTTAATTTTTATTTGTTTCCTCAAATGAAAATTTTAATTTAAACAGACCTTAATACATACCTCCAATTTTGTAGTATAAAATTATATTAAAATTTATCTAAATTTAAATTCAAGATAGAAAATTATTTTTTGAAATACTATTATATCAAAAATAAATTAAGAAGAAAAAAAGGCCAACAAGAGAATTTTCAAATTTAAATTTTCAAGAAATTTAAAAATGGAAAATGCAGCTTGGACAAATGGGAGTTCATGTCGGAGACATGAGGCCGTCCTAGAGTCTCAGACCCGCATTTTATTAGAGGAATTAGATATTTTCCTTGATACACTCGCGGAGGTAGATAACGTAAAGCACTCGCCTCGACATACAGCCACCTGTCCATCACTGGTTAAAGCTCTGTATAAATATGGCCCTCTTCCTTTCATCTTCCCCTCCATATCCTACCCCCAGCATCCTTTCTCGAATCTCCACCATTTTCACCACCTCTGCTTCTCTCTCTCTCTCTCTCTCTCTCTCACACACACACACACAGAGGCACACGCACACACTGACAAATGATAGTAGCAGGAGGGCACTCCAAGAAGAGGCAGCGCGTGGGCAGCACGAGCCGCTTCTCATCCACCGTCGGCGTCGTCGACTTATCCCGTCCCGACGGAACCTTAGTCGAAGCTTCTCAGCGCCGCCGCACCGTCCACCCTCCGCCGCTCCCTTCTGACCACGGCGGCTTTAACGACTCCGCCACCGCCGACGTCCTTCTCCGTCTTCACCTTGACCCCTCCCCCTTCGACTCCGATTCCGAATCTCTCTCCGTCATCGATTGCGTTGACCAGGCCGAAGCCCAGATCTACCTGCACTCGGATGTCCTCCGCCGATCCAAGTACTTCGCCGCGCTGTTATCCGACCGCTGGCAGCCTCACTCCGGCGACGATTCTGACAGTCCTCGCAAGATTCAGCGCCTGAGTTTCGGAGTTTCGGCCACCACTGGATCAATTGATACCCATCTAACGGTTCTAGAGCTTCTATATGCCAATGATTTATCCGCGGCGATCGATAATGCGGCATCGGCTCTCGAGATCCTTCCCGTGGCGCTTGAATTGCTGTTTGAGGATTGCGTTAGGGCTTGCGTTCGGTTCCTGGAGGCCGTGCCGTGGAGTGAAGATGAAGAGAGGAGAGTTTTGAGTTTGATTCCGTTTCTTAGAGAAGAAGAGTCGCGAGAACTGCTCGCTAGGGTTTCGCCTGCGAGCAGTGATACGTCTGAGGAGATGCTTTATGGATTGATTTTTGCCGCGATTCACAACCATCCGAACATGGCATTCGTGAAGGCGTTTGTGGCAAAACTCTTAAGGGATTTCTCGTCGAGAGAGTCGGCTCGGAGGGTGTTGGACCGGGCGTTTGATACGAGCCTGAAGATAGTGAAGGAGTCATTGGAGGAGTACTCGAGTCCGGACTTTAGAGGTGATCATAATGAGACGGAGGCTATTCAGAGGTTGAATTTGCACACCGCGATGACGAACGGGAGGCATTTGTTGTGGTTGGTTGAGAGGATGATTGAGTTAAGAGTGGCTGATACAGCGGTGAAGGAATGGAGTGAGCAGGCATCGTTCACGGCGGATTTGCAGAGGGCTTTTCGCGATGATGCTTGGAGGAATATTGTGCCTGGGCTTCCGGCTGTTGTGCTTCGGTGCACTTGTAAGCTTGCCAATGCAGTTGCCGCTGGATCCATTTTGGCTCCTAGACAGGTATTGCTTTGAAGCTTTTTTGGTACTCACTAAAGATGATAGCATTGCCTTGTAGATTTGTCTTGTACCAAAATGCTTGATATTGTGAATTGATTACATATTTCTTTTTCTTTCAGTTCTAGTTATTGCATTTTTAGTATTTTCATTTTTACAGATTACAAATTGATTTGAACTATAGAAAATGAAGTTCTTTTCTTGCAGTGGGTGTTGTGTTTTGCCTTAGACCTCTGAGATTTCCATGGGTCATTGTTAGGCGCAGTTATCGTTGTCCTTTTCAGAGCCCAATGCTATGATTATCCCTATGTTCTAGTGTTCTATGGTTATCCCACTCAGAGATTGTGGTTTGCATGTGTATAGTCCATTTGGTGGAACATATTGCCTTTACTAAAAAAATGTGATAGTTAATGGGATATTCTTGTACAATAATAGTAAGATGAAGCTTCTTGGAAGAAGGACGTGTGTTCTGGAATTTGGTTTCCTTGGTTCGGGAGAAGCATGAACAACTGGGAGATGGAAGTGGTCACTCACCTCTTGGAGTTAGACTTGATTTGTTGTAGAGACAAGGATGTTTATGTGCAACATTGAGATGGTAGGACTAGGGTGTCATATTCTTTGTTTTATGTTGTGCTGTTCATACAGTGGCGGATGACTCCACATAACTACAGTTTGGTGCTCTAATGGCCCCATGAAAATCTTTTTGTTGTTTGGACTGCTTATTAGGATAGGAAATTATCGTTTTTTCTGTCCTTCTCTTTTTATGATTTGGTGCGGGAAGGGGAGGGAGTTGTTCTTGGTTAATAGGTACATCCTGCACTCATGGATTTACAACCCTTTTGAGAACTTTCATTTATGCTGAGAAGTAAGAGTCAATAGTCATTCTCATCTCATAGTTTTATATGCTTATGTGCTGTACATGAACTTGAGAAATTTTGAGCCACCATTATCAGACAAGACCACCAAACTAAATTTGAAAAATGACTATTCCAAGGTAAGTTCACTGCAGCAAGGTATTTATAATTGTTTTGTCCTATACTGCACTGATATTGAATAAGTTTTGCTCAGATTGAACACTCATGAACTTTTGACTAATCAATTGTGTTTGGATTGCCAATTCTATGTAGTTGGGGTCAAAGCTTGGCTGAGTTGAGTTGAACTAGCGGTTTTGGATGGTTGAGTATGGGATTCAAATTAGAACATACCCAATAAGTGATTAGGTACCTAATATCTTACATTTGAATACAAAATCCATGATCTTATTTTAGTGACTTTTTTTTATATTTTTGTAGCATAGACAACTCTGTTTAATGAGGATGTTCCAGTCATAGTGTACACCCTTTTGGAAGTTTTGGAACATATTTGATGAGCCTACACATTCTATGACTTGTGTTTGTCATCAACATCATGTGATATCATCATCAGGAAATTTCTGTTGAAAAAGTGGCAAAAACGAGGAACCCTTTTATCCGATCAAGAAATAGGTTTGTGCACTATCTGTTTAAAACCGAAATAACTGACCAAACTGTAATATTTTGGTTAATTTGATTGGTTAGTTGGTTAATTTGGTTGGGATGGTTTTTGAAATCATTTACTTTAGTTTTATCAATTTCTTCTCAATTGGGCATTTTAATTAACTGTATAATCAGGTTAACTGATATACTATTGTTATAAACATATTTGCACTTATATATAATAAATTAAAATACGCACTTTGATGAAATATCCATCCAATACCCTATCATGACCCTATCATGATCAAATTACAATACATCTGTAAATCCTCAAATCCATTTCCCAGATCATGATTCATGGCTCACAGCAGAAGCCATTGCCCCAGTTTCCCGCTTTTTATTTTTATCTCTCCCCTCTGCACATATGTTTCCAGAATCTACGTCCAAAAGTGGATTCCCCTCCTTCCACCTCGTCCCCTTCTTTGCTTTGTCTTCAATTCACCCTTCAAGCTTCCATCTTTCATTTCTTTTTTGCCTCTTCTATGCAACTATGCAACATTCCCTTTCAAGTTTCCTTTTTATTTTTATTTTTTCCCCAACTTCATCCGTCTGTTTGATCAACCTTTGAAGCAATCAAGGTTTCATAATTGGTCTTTCTTTTCTTCTATCTCAATCCAGGAATGCAATCAATCCTTTGATTTAGTCAGACATCTGATTTGACAGAGAGAGATGTCACAGGGTCATTTGCTTGAAAACTTTGGTGCAGTATATCTGTTCTTCTCCTTCCTCCAACAGCATACATGCTATCTTCTAGAAGCCAGGTTATTTGCCACCCACATCCCTGATTTAAGTCCATTAACCAAATTCAGTTACCAAATTAACTGAATAAATTTTGGTAGCATCAATTCTTGGGATAGCAATTTATTTTGGTTAGTTAAGAAAAGTTTTTCATACAATAATTTTTTGGTTAAATCAGAAATTCAACAAGATTCAGCAAACTGATCGACTGCAATGCCCTATCTAGAAAGAGTTCAATCATGCATTTATGCAGCTATAACCACACATATATTTAAAGGATTTAGGATTCACAATCTGATGGTTTCATTTAAAAGAACCATCGTGCATCTTGTCTAATTGGATGAGTTGCAGGCTTACAGCCATCTGATTGGTTCATTTTTTTGCGAAAATTTCAAAATTTAAAATATTTTTATCAATTCAAAGAGATTAAGTATAATAAAGGACTAATCATATGACTGAATATTTTATTTGTATTGTTGGTTTCTTTAACCAGGCCTATCATATTGGAGTCCACTTCTTTAATCTTATGAATAGACTAGCTTTGAATGCTGGCAAGTGAATTCTTGAAATATGAATTAAATTTGTTCTAATTTAGAAAACCTGAAACTTATTTGGATTTTTTCCCTAAAAAGATTGAGCTTTGGAATGTTCGGTTGAGGTAAAATGCTTGGTGGACACTGGTGTGTAGCATTATAACACATTGCTGTACGATTTAGTATTTTCACACCATACATTTTTCCTCAGGAGATAACTTGGGGATTTATAGTCTGTTTGCCTATCGGTGACTATTAAACTGGGTTATTACAAAGGACCTGGAAGCTGGTCTTAACAAAATTCAAGGGGGAAAATGATGGTTCTGGTGGGAAATCTTTTGGTATCGGAAGTAAATCAGATAAGTTTAGGGGCCAAAAGGTTTAAGTTTGGAAGGCAGTTCAGGTGGGTGTGGAAATGAGGGAAATAATTGAGGAGAAGAAAAGGCATTCTCGGAAAAAAGTGCCAAAGTTTTGTGAGATATGGAAGGAAAGTTATGTGATGGACTCTTCTGATTTACTTGGGGACTCATGACATGTGCCTCCATCCCCAATGGAAGGTTTGGAGAGGATTCTTATTTTTGAGGATGGTGATAAGGAATCTATGGATAATAAGAAATAGCGTAAGGATGGGATTCTGCCTACCCTAATCGAATTTTTGGAAAGTATTTAGAAGCACAACATTTGACGGATAAGATAGGTTTTCAACTATCTGAATCTGAAGGAAAAGGAGTTCATCTTGATGGTGACAAAAGTGAGGCAAAGAAGGGCTAGAGAGAAGTAGGTAATTTAGATCATGGTTTTGAAAATTGGATTGGTGGATGACCCGGAAAGGCCACCGGGTTGATTGGACGAGTGGTCGAATTGGTGATGTCATCATAATGTCATAATATATTTTTGTATATAAATTTATAATTATAATAATGAAAAATAGAATATGTCTAAGAATTATGTCATATAAAGTCATAATATATTTAGCTTTATTGTTTGTTAATTATTATTTTGTTTTATTTTTTTTTTACTTTTTTCAATTTTTAGAATTTTGATTTACAAAATTACCCTTTAGGTAAATGAGTTTTACCATTTTAACATAAAAGTATTTTTTTAAATAGTTTTTAAAATAAAATAAATGTACTAGGTTTGACTCGGCAACGAACCTGTTCACACCGGTTTGCATCGGGTCAGTTGGTTTGCATCACTTCTGGTTTTTAGCCAATACCCAGACCGGACATGTGACCTGTTCCGCTCGAACTGGGTTGAACTGGTGGGTCCGGTCTGGTTTTCAAAACCGTGATTTAAATTGCTCTGTGAACTATAATGGAAAGGATTCAAAGGAGGGATTTCTTGGTCAATTTTTTTTTCCCCTTCTTTTTGAAGGATTTCTTGTCCACGTCTACGTTGTAATTTCTCTTTCCTTTATCTAATAAAATCTTTATTTTTTTTTTTCGTATAAAAAAATCTTATGATAAAGAATGCTAAAATCCTTCGTTTTTAATGGGGCAGAAAAAACTTTTTGTGTACGGGTTGTAGTTTTCTTTTAGTTTAATTATTATTATTATTTTAGTTATACATGAAATGCCTTGCTTCATTCTTTATTCTTCGGGTATTCCTGGTTCATTTCATTTTAATGATCCCTTTAGGCTTTGACATCTTTTCCTTGCCAATGGATTTCTCTTTTTCTTGGAAATCTAAGTAGAATGTCAAATGAATCCAACATTTAGCATTTTAACAGTAAAAGAATATTGGCATTGTGTTGCTTTCAAAATATTTCAGCTCCTTTCAATAGTTTCAGCATTTTTTAAAACATTTTATTGTTTGTTAGCTTACTTTTTGGATCCCTATATCTTGAATGGTAGATACAGATGCCCTAATCATAATCATCACGATCTGCCTCCTTCGCCTTGTGTTCTCTGTGTGCACGTTTGTTCCTTTTCCTTTTTTTTTTTTTAATATTTTATTTTCTTATTTTTGTTGCTTTTCTATTTTGGTGCAGGATGGGTGGAGGGATTTCCTCCCTCCGCCCCTTTTCACTTTTTTCAAATTAAAGGCAGTCCACAGACGATGCATGTCCATTTTTTATGCTCTATGGTTCACTAGGTGTTGAAAATGTGAATACTTTGGTAATAGAATAGGAGTCAAAAAACGTGAACTCATGGAACTATGAAAGAGCGAGTTGGCAGTTAATGAAAGAATGATGCTCTAAAAGAATTTGAATTATCAACATCTTTAACTGTTATTTCCCTATTATTGGTAAGTTCTCAATAGTGAATTGGGGTATTTATGTTACTTGGTGTGAAAATTACAAGGGAGATGAAAGAAAAGATACGAAGGGTCTCATTTTCTTAATAGCATGAAAAATGCTGAGTTCACAGCCCGTGATGGTCATGGGCCTGAAGACGAAAACCTTTAACAGTACAGATGCAGAAACCTTTCCTTTGATTTTTTCCCCTTTGACTTCATTTCCAATTATATATATAGACACTCACATACACATAACTATTCACCCCAGGGTAATTGAATCTGAAGAGGCTGATTTTTAATTGAAGTTTGTTTGCACATGCACGTGTCCACGCATGTTTTCATATTAATTCTTCTTTAATTATATAAATTTGTTGAAATGTTGTAACCGTTGTGAGGTGAAAAGCTAGTGAATTTTGAAAATGGAGTTTTGCTTCTAGATACAGTTACTTCTAGGTTAGTCAGCCTGATGGTGTCTGCTTGTGTTGTGTGTGTGTGTGTGTGTTGTATCTTTTTTTTTTTTGGTACTTCCATGATTTCTAATCCTTGTTTTTTAATGCCATGCATTGGAAAATGCTAGTTTCAGCATCGGAACCTGCCCCTCCTGTTGAATGACGGACACAATGACCTGGATTTTGAACCATACTTTATATTTTGTTCTTTTTCTTTTGCAAAATTATCATACATGACAACTTTTTTTTTTTTTTCCTTTTCGTTTTTTTGGGTTTGTCCAGGTTAGGATGAAACTTGTGAAAGATTGGCTACCAGTGCTGATCGTATGCAGGGACAATGTGCTGCCACTGCTATCCAGCCATAAATCATTGTTCCTGGAGCTGGAAGTGACATTCCTGAGAATCATCTCGACGCTGCCCATGTCCAACGCCCAGGAGTTGTTGCAGCAGTGCCTCAGCTTTTCAACTCGAAACGTGGAGGACTGCCCTCACTTGGTCACTGCATTTAACACTTGGTTCCGCCGTGCCACCCAAGCCACCCAAGCCCCGCAGGCAGACTAGCAGTTTTCCCTGATATGCTGTTTAGGGCAATATGTTTGTTGTTGCCGCCTCCCTTGCTTCCTGCTTCCTGCTTCTTTGTATGATTTGAGGGCCTGCCCACCCTTTCTCAAAACTACCATGTGCATATGAAAACAAATGCTAAGAGACCTACCTAGCTATACTTTTACCTCTGTACTCTTTCTTTGTATATAAACCTCCTGATCGCCCAACTTGTGAATACCCTTGTTATTGTATTTTCGAAATGTATACACTGCCTGAACTCCTTATCACCCTTTATAGTTTCAAGGATTAAGGTATTTGGGATTCTGTACATTATTTTAATATATGCATTGGTGTTTGCTGCAATTGATGTTTCTGAGGAAAAAAAGATATAGGTCTTGGGAGAAAATAAAAAATCCACTCAAGTCTCCCCAGTGTTTCTTTGAGGTAGATGTGCCCCTTGAAAAAGGTACCTTGTATTAACCTGAATTTTTTAATTTACTTTTTACTGGAAGAATTATCTAAAGCAATGGACAGCATTCCAGTTTGGATATGTTTCTGGCTTTCGGCAGATACCAGGAACACCAAGCCCTACAGAGATGGCCATCGGTTCAAAAATCAAATTCTAGCAAATCCCCTTGCTGGAGGAAACCAAAAAGCAGCAAACAATAAGCTGCATAGAGACAATGTATTTAGGCCTCGGCAGCTTTTTACATGGCCAAGAATTATTTTTGGATGAAAATCAAAACCATGGTTTTCTGCAACACTAGAAACTATATGCCATCAACATCCCTTGGCAAGCAAAATTTTAACTTGGACAGAGAGAGAGAGAGAGTAGAGAAGAGGTCTTGTCAGTGGACTGCAATTGCAACAGAAGAAGGATCCTGACCTGGAAAGCCCTTCTCTCCTACAAAATTATTGGCAGCAGGTTCCTGGAAACTCCAAGTTTGGAATTAGTTTGGATTCATGGTTCTGGCTGCTTGGTTGCAGTGGAAGGTAATGCGAGACCTTACAAGATTAGCAGCCTTGTGTAGCATGGGTGGTGCTGGGTTGTGAGGACGAGGAACTGAAAGAGCATATGTGGATCACAGCATTCGTTGATGTCTGAAGTTGCGGGTGGTTCCTTGGTAGGCTCGAGCCAGCAAGCCCACTGCTATCCCAAGTCCAAGAAAAACACCGAGGCCAATTCCAACACCCACCCTCACACCAGCATTGAACCATAAGAGTTCTCCATCTTCACCCTCTAAACATTCTGTCCTTGAGTACAGGTTATTGTTGTCTTCATCTTCTCCCTTGTCGTTGGGATATTCCGGTATCTGGAATGAGAAAGGGAAATTGCAGGATTCAAGAGCATGTTAAACTAAAAAGAAGGGAAACCAATGTGTAACATTAAAATCACCAGAACCGCTAGCTACCTATTTTAGAAACTTGATGAAACAATTCAATTTTGACCTGTGATGGCAAAATATGATTCTCTCTCTCTCTCTCTCTCTCTCTCATGCAAACCCGCGCGCACGCAAGCATACACCTGTGCGCTTTTTACCAGTCATGCTAAAGAGGATGCATCTGATGTAAGCCAAAGATTAATATCATGATAGATATCCCCAAGTGTGCCAATTTAAACACTTTACATCTAGTTAAGAAGGGGATCAAAGTGCTTTGGGTTTCATGGAGTACCACAAGGATCGACTGTGGAGACTAGTGATTGGTCTTTCATAGATACTGGTGGTTGTTCCGTCTCAATGGAATCAACAGGATCTACTGTTGAGGGTGGCTTTGTGGGAGCTTTTCCATTTTGTTGAAAAAAAAAAAAAAATGGAAGGGTATGATGAGATGGAGGAAAAAAACAGGATCTAAGAACTAGAAAGGAAAGGCATATGCGCCATTCCTGTGCTGCTTGTTTGACAGCAAGCCAAGCTATGGATCGGTCGGCTAAACAACAAAGACCGGGAGCATTAAAGACTGCATTTAAGTAGCAGAATCCCTACCGTCTTGCTTTGGCGGCTGCTGCTGGAGTTGCTGTGTGTGCAGGTAAAAATAAAATCTGGAAGGTTATATGAAGTTAGTCCTCCATGTATGAGATCCCTATATCCTGAGAATGGGATGGATGCAACACAATCTCAAGCACAAACAACAACGAAACTAATATTTGGGGATGGATGCTGTATTCTGTTTCTCCAGTATAATTTTATACCTAAGATAATGGCCTCCAAATATACTCAACTTTACAATGCCACTCTGATGTTAACACCACTATAGCATACTTCTTTTTAAATTTAATTATTATTTTATTGGAAATTTGTGTCAGGCTTCACTCTAGAGTTTCATCTCAGTTCATCCCGTGAATTCGTATCGGTTTAGAAGTTGTTGGGATTATTTGTTCTTCTCTTTTTAGTTTTTGCCCTTCTGATATATACATCTCAGTAAAATTCACTTGCTATCTTTCAAAAACTGTGGTGCTCGTCAGACTACAGGAGGGAAATTCAATGGCAAAGGTGTAAGTCGATGTTCACAACAAAGAACAAATTAATTTGTAGAAGTGAAGAAGCAGCAGCAGAGGACATCTTTATAAGATGTTCATCAGGCTCTAGCAGGTAATGGGAAAAATATGTAATATCATATTAGTCCTTAGAAACAAATGCCAGCCTCCATACCAATAATATTTCTACAGAAGAGTGAAGCACTAGGCCAGTAATTGAAGGGTAAAAAAAGACAAAAACAAAGACAAGAATAAAAGGAAAGCAGGGGATGAATCTATTTAGCAACCAATTACCTGCGAAGCAACCCCGGATGGAAAATTTTTCGGGCATTCACTTCCCATAGACTTCGGTATGGAATCCAACATGCCCTTTCTCATTTTCCTTTTTCCAGAACTAAGCCTCAAAGTCTTAGTTAAGATAATTGGGTTGCCTGAGAAGCAGCCAGCTACATAAACCTCGATTATTGGTGAAGTCAACTCATGACCCATGTATTGTTTTCCCTTCAAGAAGCCAACCCCGGCAGGCAGATGTGATTCGCAATTCATTCTCCATCCCTGGTGATAATCTTTCGGTTCCCCGATAAATCCATTAACATTAGTACTCAATTCTAAAACCCCAGACAGAAGAAGAACACCCTTATCCAAAACCTCAAACTTCACATTACCTGTCATCCTTATACAATCAGTGCCCACAAATGTAGCTTCTTCGGACTTCTTATCTAACCGATCCCTTCTGAGGAGAGTTGAGACACCGTCCGAATCGATGCTACTTCGAACACCATTTAATTCAAGAAGGGTATGGTGATCCAATGGAATGTGATTTAATATGAGGTACTCTGGGGTGGAATCATCGATCTCCCATTCGCTAACTCTAACATAAAACACTCTTGTATAGAGCCAAGGTAATGATCCCTTTAGGAAAGTTTCATAAGGTGAGTTCCTTGAGTCGTGGCCATCGTAGATCGGTCCATTTCTCTGCACTCTCTCAGAAGAATTCTCCATGGCTACTCACAAGTTCAATAACTCTCCTTCCAATTTGCTTGGGATGATGACTTGTGAGAGCCCATTCAAGAGAGACTCATATATAAATACAGAGAATCTGTCGCATTATCAAACAGAGCAGCCAAAGCAAATCAGAAAATATAATTCTTTAATTGGGAAACTGAAATAGGAAAGAAACCCAAATACAGCAGCCAAACAATGATAGACTTAAAGGAGGGAAGGGGGTTTATTTCCTATTGAAGAGAAATGCAATTCAAGTATTCTAATGAATCAAATTGGTGAAAGTAAATAAATAAGGAAAGAAGAAACAATTTTGCTGCTTGGAAGTAAAAGGCCCAGCGGGTAAGGACTAAAATCCCAAACAGGATAGATGGATAAGGAAAGGAAACTGGACTTGGCGAGAAACGGAAGTCATCAATAAGCAGAGTTACTACTAGTTAAGCAGGGAATAGCCAACAAAGGCAACAGCAACAATCTGACCAGAGAGGCATTCATCCAGAAAAAGAAAAAATTCTGACCACAGTGGTAGATAACTCAAATAAAAGTTGAAGCAACAAGAAGCTAAGAATCAAGCTGTGTTTGGGTACCCATGAAAACTCAACTAGATGTCGAGAACTGACCAAAACAGGCTCTGACCCCCCTGGTTCTTCTCCCCTGTTTGGCTCCTTCAAATGGTTTTACACGCAATGTGAGGTGGAAAATTCTCAGCAAGATAGAAAATTGAAGTGGGGAATGATAATTGAAATCAATACAACAGGGAAATTCAAGATGCATACCAGGTTGGCGGAGCGAAGAGTAGAGCTTGAAGGTGAGCAGTGAAGAGGAATTTCAATTGCACAGCAGAGATGCCAGAGAAGGTTTTTCCCGTTTGTTTCCATTTTAATGCGAGTGAGAATTAAACCCATCTGATTCCTGTAATCAAATTATCATTAGTGGGAAGAAAACAATATCTAAATCCCCACGGATTCCAGCAAACTACGGGCTCTCCAGACTCCCTGACGCATGTCATTGATGTGTGACAATCAGACAAAAACTCTCTCTCTCTCTCTCTCGCCACCAAAAGTACCAATGAACCCAATTTACATTTCTGAATTCTGGTGACTGCCCAAATCGTTTTCAACCTTAAAGAAATTGAAACCATTGACTCCCAATTTTATTTTATTTTTTTAAAAAGAAAGAAGAAGAAAAAGAGAAAATGGAAAACAGAGCCAGTGCTTTTGATTTTCAGAGAACACATAAGATGCGTCCAGCTAAAGTCTTTTTGTTTCTACCGTATTTCTTCATCATAAACGAGGATTATTAATAAAATTAAGAAAGGAGGTGCCGCATGGACCCAAGTTCTCAAAATCCACGAGTGGAACTGGGTTGATCTCATTTTTCTAATTGCAGCAGTTGTTAGCTGAGGTTGAACAATTGGATAGATGTCTGTATTGTCATTTTAAATAGAGAGTACATTTATTTGGCAGTTCTGGTGAGGGTGAGGTCTCTCTAACTCTGTTGTTAGCTGAGGTTGAACAATTGGATAGATGTCTGTATTGTCATTTTAAATAGAGAGTACATTTATTTGGCAGTTCTGGTGAGAGTGAGGTCTCTCTAACTTTGGTCTTCCTTTTTTGTTTGGCCAGATCTTATCCCAAAGATGTCTACGCAGCTTCACATATTAGGATTTTGATCACAGATGGTTCATAAATATTGTAGAGTCCAAAATGGGATTCTTGCTCAAAACCGGATAAATGGATATGGTATGTGAGACAGTGAGAGACTCTATTCAAATTGCTCAGAAAAATTGCTTGTGGATAGCAATTTTCAGGTTAAATTAAAGAGCGAAGTGCAGGACGAGGTTTTGTGAAGAACCTTGGTGATGGTTCTTTCATTTTCTTATTGCTATATGTTGATGACATGCTAATAACTACGAAAGACTTAACTGAGGTAAATCAGTTAAAGAGACTATTGTATAAAGAGTAAGGATCTTGGTTCAACCAAGAAGATACTTGGGATGGACATTCACCGGGACAGAACTGCAGGAAGGTTATGGTTATCTCAGGGCAATTATGTGGAGAAGGTGTTGGAAATGTGCAACATGACTGATGCTAAATCGGTATGTACACCTCTAGCGAATTACTTTAAATTGTCTTCCGCTGAATGTCCAAGGATGATGAAATTCGGGACATGTCAAAGGCCCCCTATGCTAGTGTTGTGGGGAGTTTAATGTATGCTATGGTGTGTACACGACCAAACTTGACACATGCAGTAAGTGTGGTGAGTAAGTTTCTCTCTAATCTGGGTAGACAATATTGGGAAGTCGTCAAATGGATTTTTAGGTATTTACGGGGTACTTCTAATTATGGCATCATGTTCAACAAGAAAAATGATAGTCCATCAGTTGTGGTGTTCGTTGATACTGATTATGCAGAAAATATGAATGACAGAAGGTCTACAACGGGTTATGTGTTCACCCTTGTGGGAGGACCTATTTGTTGGAGGTCCATGGAACAATCATTTATGACATTGTCTACAACTGAGTCAAAATATATGGCAGTCGCCGAAGCTGCAAAGGAAGCATTATGGTTTACTGGTTTAGTCAAGGAGCGGGGTATATAGCAAGGTAGAGTTGTGCTGCATTGTGATAGTCAGTGTGTCATCTATTTGGCAAAGAATCAAGTGTATCATGCTAGAACTAAACACATTGATGTAAGGTTCCACAGGATTCGAGAGTTGATTTCTTCAGGTGACCTTGTACTTGAGAAAGTTCACATATTTGAGAACATAGCAGATGTCTTGACGAAACCGGTTACCAATGAAAAGTTCAAGCATTGCTTAGATTTGCTTCATGTTTCCAAGTGCTAGAAGGGAGACAATCTCAACCTGATGTCCCAAGGTCAAGGTGAAGTAGTGGGCTATGTCTTTGGGTTCTTTTAAGGGCCGTATACTCGCCAGGTGGAGATTGTTGTGATATATGGCTTATATAATTAATGGGATGCATGTACAAGAAGAGGACATAGTGGAAAAATCATAGTGTTAAGGAGTAACAGGGAAACCGTTGACGGTTTGGCAACTGAATTCAGGTAATTTGCATTTTTTCTAAAACCATCGACAAATTGGCCCAATCCGTCGATGGTTTGGCTCGGAAACCCAGCACAGATTATTTGAAGTTTGAAAGAGGGACGTTAAGTTGGTTGGGGTTTGGAGGGAAACCTTCAGGTAACTTTATATATACATCATTCTGGATGTATCTGTAATGTAGCAAGCATTGTAAGTGTCTTTGACACCATATAGTAAAATTTCTTTGCTGATTGCTCCTGTGCATGTAGGCATTGCCGAACCACGTAATTCCTTGTGTTTATTTGCTTTCATATATAATGCATGGTTGTGTTCTCTCTTGGTTTATCATTGATTGTTGCGTTGTGCAAATACAATATATACAACATTGGCATTCTTTTTTGTTTGGTCAAATCTTATCCCAAAGATGTCTACGCAGCTTCACAGATTAGGGTTTAGATCAAAGATGGTTCATAAATATTGTAAAGTCCAAAATGGGATTCTTGCTCAAAACCAGATAAATGGATATGGTAAGTGAGACAGTAAGAGACTCTCTCTGTTCAAATTGCTCAGAAAAATTGCTTGTGGATAGCAATTTTCAATTCAAATTAAAGAGCGGAGGGCAATGCGAGGTTTTGTCCTTAGAGCTACCCTGGTAGCAAACGCAATCTCATAGGAAAGCTCTTCCAATTCCCTCTGATCAATGGTCGAATATGATGTCGTTCCCCTATTGACTGGGTCACACTGGCAAAGGGCATTAAAAAGAAAAGATAAGAGCCATCCAGCTAACTTGACTACCAATTTATATTAAGTTACATTCAAAATGCTCAATCATGACTACATTTTTTGGGTCAAACCTTCCAAACAAGGATCTCCTTATTAGGTTCAACATTATTCGCCACTTAAATAAGCTTCAATGGACAAAACAAAAATTAAAGTTCAGGTCATATCTATTTCAATGGACCAAGACCCCTAATCTCTTCAAATCACTCAGTCTTTGGAAGAGATTAAGGCCCAATTAATCCAAGCAAACTGTGTGAACAACCACAATGAATTTTTAAAGAAATGTTCAAAATCATTATGGAAGAATCCAGTGTTCTTTGTCAGTCTTCCCTTCAAGACGAATAAAGATATCAACCCAATAAAGGCAAACGATAAGGGAATGAATCTAGAACACTATTCCCTACCCAGGATGAGCTGACCCAATTGCCAAGTCCATATAATACAGTGCCAACCTATTTATTATATAGGTTTTATAAAAGTGCAGGATAAGGACTTAGTAATGGATGGTCTTGGCTCTTCCATCATCTTGGTAATGTGTTGGGTTGAAATGGTCTTGTGATAGCTTCTTTGGATCAACATTATTAAAATAACACATATTCTTTCTTGTTTCAACCCAATGGAAAGTTGATAAGTGAGGATCTGTGAATGGATTTTCTTAGAAACTTCTTATGCTTTCACATATAGAGAAGATGTTGGCATATCTCTCCCCTCTTTAAGTTTGGACTTCGCCCTTGATATGGAAAGTGACGACTAAATATAGAAATCCCGTCATGAAATCAAGCCAATTCACCCACTCCTTAAATTTTGACTTGAAATCAGGCTTCTAACAATTGGGCATCCATCCAGATTGAAAGTGGTGGTATGCTCCGATACCACTTGTCGGTACGAGAGTATATAGAGTCAGAGGGGGGGGGTGAATGGACTCTTTCGCGTATTTTTGGCTTTCTCTACAAAATAAAATTCTTGACAAGATATAGACAATTATATCACAATAAATCAAATTTAAATCATGCACAAGATATAAAGAATAAAGAGAAGGGAGAGAAAGTTTAACACCAGTATTTTTACGTGGTTTAGCACCAAACCTACATCTAAGCCTTGAGACCAACTCAAGGATTCCACAATCCACTAAGAAATTCCTTCACTGGTAGAGAAGCCTTAGAACTCAAGAACAAATCCCTACACTCGGGTGTTGCAACGTCCAAGACCCGCTAGAAACCACTTTGGCAATGGGTGCAGCTGCGAACTGGGAAAAATGGATGTGTATTTTAAAAAAAGAATTTTTAGTGGAAAAACAATGTGTGATGAAGTCACCACTAACCTTGGAGGGTAGTTAGAACACTTGATTGCTACCCCGTTATGGGTAGAATTGGTCTGCGCTACCAGAGTCAGGTTTGAGAGTACGGTTACGTGAGGGGAAGGTATTAGCACCCCCTACACGCTTGTTCTTACGAACGGTACCAAATTAATCGAAAATTATTTCAAAGTAAATTTAATAAGTCTTTCAAAATTATTCCCTTCCAAAAATCAAAGAAAATGCACGAAACAGATACTATATAGGTATTCCCTCAGAACCGGGGCAATCCAATACTCCGAAGAGTCCATGCCCTTTGTTGCAATCATCGGGATGGAAAATCAAGAAAATAGAGTACGAAATACTCTCCCAGATTTTTGAAATCTTTATAGAGTTTTCTCAGTATGAAAAATAATATCCTAGGAGGTTTTGGGCATATCCGAGATGAACATGACTTTCAGGACTTTAAAAGTATTTTTTTTTTCTGGGTGTGAAAACATTTTTTTAGTGATTTTTATAATTTTTTAATATTTTTCCCGAACTTTAAAATAGCACAAATAAAATTAAGACAAAAACCATGGAAAATCAAAGCTTGAAAGTATTTTCTAGAATTTTTGTGACTTTTCTAGGAATTTTGTTTTATTATAAAAAACGTCTTGAAATTTAAAACATATTTTTTGGATTTTTTGTGAAATTTCTGATATTTTTATGAAACTTCCTGGGTGCAAAAATATTTTTTGATTTTCAAAGAGACACTTTGGAGATTTTTTTGGACTTTATTGTATTTTCTTCAAAACTTTTCAAATGCAAATCAATTTTAAAGCTTTGAACTATTTTTTTGAAATTTTGGGAATTTTTTTGAATTTTTATATGTTTTTTTATGGATTTTTATAATTTTTATGAATTTGCATATATTTATTTAAATATTTAAACATAAAAAAAGACTGAACCGATTTTGCATTGGTTCAGTGGATCCGAATCGGTTCAGAAGAGAACCGGTCCAATATGGGTCAACCAATTTTAAGGTCTTGGTCAAGACCATAGTCATGTGTTCGCGGCTGAGTGGGTGAGGGCATGCGGAGTGGATTGACTACGTGGCATCATCCTGTGCGTTCAAAGAAAGCCAGGATCTGACGACTATCAACGAGCCACGCTAAGCATTGATGGTGAAGGGAGTGGAACTGCCACGTGCAAGTGATGGAGCAGGCGCAATGAATGATTTCTGAGATAGGTGATCTCCACCGTTGGTGAGGATGAAAGATCCAACAGTGAGGGGCGAAGCAGATGCGAGCCAGTAACATGGCTTGATCGTGGATATTCAGGGGGTGTGAATCCAAAGGCTGGGGGCTGGCCTTGATTGAACTTGCTGCACATGAAAAACAGAGGCTCCACGTGCCCCGTAGTGGGTGGACGAGGGCACCACGTGGCGACGAGCTAAAGTCATGGTGATCTCTTGCATTAATTATGAGGGAGACCTGGGGGCACCACGTGTCGCATGGCATACGGAGGGTCAGACCCTCATCATGATTCTTGACGAGGAGGCGTGGACTGTTGATGGGAACTATGATCTGATGGTGATGATGAAGTGTACGCACAGGTTGCCACCGTGGCCATGATCTGGATCATAGGCGGGATTAGGCATCGGACGGCACCGAAGGGAGCCGCGTATGCTCTTTGATCAACCGGACCTGGTTAGGCCATGTGGCTGAATTCTGTGATTCTGGAGTAAAATGTCCTTAAACCTAAAAATTTGCCTTCTACCTCATTTTTCTTCCTTCTTTTCGTGCACTCACTCCTCCTCTCTTCTTCTTCCTCTGGTTTTCTCTCTTTCATCCGATCTCTTTTTCTTTCTCTTTTTCCTTCATCCTCATTCTTTCCACACCTTGGAATGATTCCCCTTTCCTTCAAGCTTTCTCTTTTCTCTTCTCTAATCCAACTCCCGTTCCGCCTCTACTCACGCACAGATATCATGGGGTCAAGCTTCGTATCGGCTATTATTCACGGTGTTAGAGCTTGGCACACCCATCAGACATCAAGAATGCTTCGCCCTCAAGAAATCAGCATGGATTAACCCTAGCCAAACTGAGCAACGACTTCCTACCCTCCGTTACAATCAGATCTAAAGAAACTCAGAGCCATCCTTCAGGACCGCGACGAACACCCGGGGGCAATTCACAAGTTTCAAGGGGGATCTTCCGAATCCAAGAAGGCTCCTAGGAGATAAGCTTCTTTCTTTTCCTTTTCTTTTCAATTTTTGTTTTGGTTCTTATTTCTCTTAGGTTGAAATTCGACGTGTGTGTGTAATACTGGTGTTGTCTGTGATTTCTGTGTTGCGATAGGACGAGGCTGTGTCCGAGTGAATGTGCACGGTAGTGGTGTGGCTGTGTGTGGGTAAGGTTGTCAAGGTTCAAATTTGTTAGGCTTATGTGCTGAGATGGAAAATGAGATGACTCGTCTGGTCTCACCGGGTGGATGCCGGGTTGACTTGTGCAAGTCAACCTAGGTGCGTTGGGGACCTAGATGACTCAGAATGAGTCACGGATCCGTCATGTCTGAGGGATTGGGCTCTCGAGTGATTTTCAATGCTAGGCCAATTTTAGAATTTTGAGATGGGCCAAGGATTTTAAATTGTGTTAGGCCAAGTTTAAGACTTTGAAATGGGCTGGGAATTTTAAACTGAAACGAGCCGAAGGTTTTTTAAAGTGTAGTGGGCCTAGGTTTGATTATTTTTTAAGGGTTAGTGGTTTGGTTTAAAAATAGAAACAGTCCAGGGGATCTATTTAAAACTGAGATGGATCGGCTTTAAAACTTTGAAGAATGGGCTTCGAGTTTATTTTGAAAAATGAACTTTGGGTTTAAGTTTGAAAAATGGGCTTCGGGTTTAAGTTTGAAAAATGGGCTTCAAGTTTTTTTTTTTTTTTAAAATGAGCTTTGGGTTTATTTTGAAAAATGGGCTTGGTTAAGTTTGAAAAATGGGCTTCGGGTTTGTTTTGAAAAGCAGGCTTCGACTTAGAATTTAAAACAGAGTTCGGCTGATTTTAAAAGGTGAAAGGTTTGGGCTGGTTCAAAATGGATTTGGTTTTAGCAGGGGTTTTGATCTAAGGTTTGGATTTGAGTCTGAGTCAGATTAAAGGGTATGAACCCAAATTGGGACTCGGGTTTGGAGAAATGGGTTCAGGGATTCGAACTCAGGTTCAAGACCTAAGAGAGGAACTAGGGGGAATACCTGCAGTCACACACATAGCATAAAAAGGAATTTGAAACAAAGCGAGACTACGAGTAGTTACCCTTCTTCTTTGCTCCTCTGTTCTTCCTTCACTCTCCCGTATTCTCATTAATGATATGTTTGGGGAGTTCCGGGTGTGCTCTGAATCAACTCCCAATCCTTGCTTTTCTATGCTCTGAATTCTGTAGAGTTCTCTGCCCTATGCACTGTGTATTGCAGAGCTTTTCTCTTTAGCTCTCTTGTCTCCTCCTTTCTGATACTATGCTCTCTACAATTTCTCGCAGAGTTTTCCCTTTTTTCCTAATCCCTTACCAATTTCTCTCAAGTCCTACAGAGTGTTGCTAATCTCCTTTTTCTTCTCTCCATTTTCTTAGTGTTTCTTCTATGCTCTCTGAGGGGTGCCTCTATTTTTTCAGCATTTCTTTATGCTCTCTCCCCCCGTCTTTGCATTGTGAGCCCCTCCCTATTTATAGGGAGTCCTAGGGGTGATTTTGGCGCCAAATTTAGCCTCCCCCACCACCTGGCAGGGAATAATTCCCCCTAACAGACTCACGTGGTTTCCTTTTTCTGATTTTGTGGATCTCCAGCTAACTAACTTCATTCTTCTTTTCTATGAGTAGGTGAACATGAGCCCTAGGTGGCAGCATAGGAATGGAGGGCATGACATCTTTTTTTTTTTTTTTTTTTTTTTCTTTTTGTGTATTTTGTTTTTATTTTGTGTAACTTTAGCCCGTATGTACCCATGGGCTTTCTTTCCTGCAACTTAATTTTGTACACTTTTTATTTTCATGTATCTTTGAATTTCTTATTTCCCGTATCATCTTTCTTAAGTATGTATGTCATTTATTTTTGCGCATTGTAAACTCTTGCATGTACAGTGGACTTCACCTGCACCTGCACCTGCACCTGCACCACACTGGAGGCATGTGCTCCACTTCTCTTCTCTAATAAAGTGCGTGTGTTTTTTCAATTTTGACCCCAATAGACCAATTTTGAATTTTTTTGCTTAATAGACTCTGAGTAATAAATGTGACTCCAGGATTGACCAATTTTGACCAAACAACCCGGTAAGCATGACTTTAATAACAGGCAAGACTTGTCCTAAAATTAAGACCCAATTTCCAAAAATAGCTTCAGATTTTGAAAGCTCAATACCAAGTTTGGAAATTCCCAGACTTATGGAAACTTAAAGGGCTCGATCAACTAATTTTTGGGTTATGAAATTAAAACTAAAAATTGAGAACAGGATTTAGGCTTATTACGAAGAACATTGATTTTGAAATTAAAGGACTATAAAGCCTAGCCTGTAATGGGTTTAGAAACTACGGGCACTTAACTAATAACAGCGGTAACTAAAAAGAACTAATTATAAAGGAATTAATCAAAATCAAAATGGAATAAACCTAAGACATGGACTTGAATGTTCACAAGACTAAACTTTAAATAAAAAGTTTTTTGACATTTTAGGGGCTTGACCACTTGAAATCAAAAGGACTCGATCGGGGAATTAGGGCCTTAATTTTGCATTAGGACTTGAGGTCAACTCTTGTTTTGCCGTGTATTCAGAAATTGGTTTGGTAAAAATTAGGGTGTCTACACTCGGGAACAAATCCCTACCGCTCACTTAGACCTGTGTCGATTCACCAAGAACCTTCATTAAACGGTTCACAAGAAGCTTACAACAAACGATTCACAAAAACCTTTACAATATGATGGGTATACAACACAATGCTCCTCAAATGAGCAAATATCAAATACAAAGCAAACCTCGCTCTATTCTCTCAAGGATTGAATCACACAAGATTAGAGAGCAAGAGAGAATGAGCACTTATGAATGATAAACTATATGCGAAGTGCTTAGGTTTTGTATTCAAAAATATTTTTCACTAAGAACTTGTAAAATCACAAAAACCATGTTTAATCAAGTCTATGGACTTGTATTTATAGGAAAAATGGGCTACTAGCCGTTTTATGGCCATTGGGGGTGATATATTATATGTTTAAATTGAAAACTAGCCATTTATAACCATTGGGGACTAAATCCCGATGCCAATCGTCGACTATTGGACCCCATTTGTTGACTATTGGCCCCATGTTCGTCGACTATTAACATTCTTCTTGAAATCATCGAAGATTGCACCCAATTGTCGACGAGTACCTCAAATCAGAAAAAATCATCAAGATGAAAGTTGTGAGATTTTTTCTTAACTTTTCATAGACAGCAAGATCGTCCTTTTTGGACTTTTCTAGCAAAAGTTATGCCCTAAATACCGAAAGATGTTTAGGACTTGAGACCAGTCGTTGACGAGTCATGCCTTTTCCTTGACAAGTCACCTAGCCTGAAAACTCGTTTTGGCTATTGGAATTTTTCGTTGAAGAGTCAATAACCTTTCGTTGACGAGTCAGTGCTATTCGTTGATGACTCATTGCCGTTCGCCGATGAGTCGCATGGGCAGAAACTCAATTAGGCTGCTAGATTCTTTAGTTGACAAATGCACTGCATTAATCAATGATTGCTTTGTTTTTCCATGTCAAAGAGCCTTTTAATGACTTAAAACATTATTGGACAAAATTATATGAAATATATTAAATTTAATGAAGATTAAAACTTGTCTAAGTGAGTTTCTCCTTGAATATAAGATATCTTGATTAATAAAACATATTAGAAAGCTTATTTCGATATCTTATATACTAAGTATGTCCTTTATAAAAATATACTTTACTTTCTTGAAACTTTAGAACATAAAGCATGTTTTAACAAAACTGGGACTAGGCATGTAAATGTTTGTAAAACCAAGATGTTTGAAAACTTGTCCCTTTGGAAAACATATTTTGAGTTTTAGATCTTTTTGACAAATTCTTTATATTTGTAAACTATAAATGTTGAGTTTGAGACTTAGTGAAAACCTAAAACTCTTGTGTCCTAATATGCATGCATTTTGCTCAACTCTTACTCAGAAATCATGCATGAATCAAGACCGCAAGATTTACAGAATATACTACCTCAAACACTCCCCATTACAAATAAACAAATGTACATTAAGCTTCCTTGGGTGTGCTTGAATCCTTTTCGAGTGAGTGTCCATTTGATCTTTCCTATTCAAACTTCTACTCAGTCGAATCTTTGCCTTTGATTTAGTACTTCATGTACGAGTACCTGTACTAAACATGATCTGCAAAGATAGGAAAAACACTAGGAACAAAAATAGGTTGATATTATAAAAACATAATAAACAATGTAGCCACTGAGGCTAACACAGATGATATGCTCAAGACAACTTTCTGCATACCCAATTTTCACTACCAATGGACTGTCATGTCAATTTGAGCTTAAGGTGCCCCCATCCATCTTCCAAAGGGCAATAATTAAGATCTTTCAAGCCATTCTCCATCATTGGAAGATCGTAATCATTGCCCTAATCTACATTGCTGATATTCTGCTGTTTTCAAAGGACACAACATCCCATGCTAAGCTCCTGAATCAATTCATGGAGATTGTTGCACATTATAGAATCATACTGTCATAAAAGAAGATGATAATTGGTGTTGAAGAAATTGATTTCCTTGTGATGAAGATAAGCCAAGGAAAGTATAAACTACAACCACAAAATGCAATACAACTCACCTTTAAACTATGATGGTGATTTTCCACCATATTCGAACAAAACACTCCCAAAAAATCAAAGATCCAATTATCGCAATCCAAACGGATCTACTAGAGAGAAACTGGTCATGTCCACTGCTCTTATGTTTGTGGGGATTAGGAAAAGATTTGTTTCTAATGCAAAAGGTTGTATCCCACTTGTTGCATTGTCCTAGAGAAGGGTTCGAAATGGTAAAGAGTAATAATATTAAAGGTTCTATGGAGTCGCCACTAACTTGTTATTTTTCTAGATGCTGTTAGTTCACCTAATTACTAATTATTGATTGGTCTCTAGACTAATCTTAGGTCAAGGAACCAGTAGTCTCGATCTGCATTTGCCAAAGTTAGGTTTGGGAGTTCAGTTATGCGAGGGGAAGATACTAGCACCCCTTACACACCCGTTCCACGAACAATACCTAATTAATTATGAATTATCTTTAAATTAAATCTAATGGTCTTAATTAACTCCTTAAATAGAAAATAAATATGAAAATTTTAAAAGAAAATATGAAATAAGATGCAATTTATGAATGTCTAATAAGACATCCAAAGGAGAGAATCTTATTAGATAAACCCTCCGCAGAACTAATATAGGTGAAGTCTGAAATACCTCTTTACCTTACATTTAATCATTGGAACACACACGCAAAATAGAATATATATATATATATATATATATATATATATATATATATAATTGAACAAAATCATCAAATTAAAACATTCCCAAGTTCCCAAAAGTTTTTAAAAAATTCCTGAAAATTTTTCAACATTTTTCTACAATTCTCCAGGATTTTTCAAGACTTTTTCTCCATTTTTTATTTTGGTATTTTTATTTTTCCATTTTTTTTGTTATCTAAATCAAAATGACTCAAATAATTTTTATTTATTTTCAAATATTTTTTTCTGATTTTTCTTGATTTCTATACTATTTTTTCCCAATTTTTAAAATTAAAAATAAATTAAAACTAGTTTTTAGATAAAAGAAATGAACTGGTCGATTCAGGATTGATTGGACCGGTTCAATCTATTTGAACTTGGTTGACGGTTAACTCAAGTTGACTCGGTTGGGGAAGAAGGTTTCCACATGTCTGCTAGCGGTTGTAACACATGGCGCTAATATTTTATATTTTATTTTATTTTGAATTTACCGCGATAAGGTGATATCGGCATGACGTCACCTGCCACGTGGCAAACTACGACAAGCATTGGGCTTTTGATGCAAATCGCTGGTGTGATAGCGATCTGACTGTCTAGAGAAAACACAACTAAGATGATGACATTTGCGTCGCATCGCTCCCGGGTGCGTGATTTTGTTATGCCACGTGTCACTATCTATATGGTGATATATGTCCCACGAATTATTATTATTTATTTTATTTTTGTTAAATATTTAATATAAAAACTTTTTTTTCTCTTTTCATTTGGTTTCTTTTCTTTTTGCTTTTCTCTATGTTTTCATGTTCTCTATTGATTACGCATCAAAGATGCGTAATTAGGTGTTTTAATTTATGCATTAAGGATTATATTTTTAATTAAATACCTAATTATTTTTAATATTTTAATATTGTGTTCTATTTATAATATTTGGATTTTATTGAGTAATTTATGAATTTTGGTATTTTTTTTATTGCAGGACAATTATTGGAAGCTAAAACCGACATTAC
Source organism: Malania oleifera (assembly GCF_029873635.1). Taxonomy (NCBI): domain Eukaryota; kingdom Viridiplantae; phylum Streptophyta; class Magnoliopsida; order Santalales; family Ximeniaceae; genus Malania; species Malania oleifera. The sequence goes on along the minus strand of NC_080421.1, from coordinate 10,399,005 downwards.
TTCGTAATCTTGGCATAACTTTCTCGTACGAACTTCGATCGAGACAATTCAAAATGTTGTGAAAAGCAAAGAAAGTGGTCTACAACTTTTGTATTTTGATCTTTGAGAGATACGAGCTTTAGGATGGTCAAATCGGGTTTGTATGCTACGGAACAAAGAAAAGAAAAAATAAGAAACAAGAAAAGAAAATATAAATAAATAAATGAAGTGGGCTGGGTCTTGATGTGACCCGGCCATACAAAACATGTAACCGTGTATGTGTGTGTGGGTGTTTGTTGGCTGACACACTGGAATGAAGGAGGGCATATAGGCGCTGGCAACTGGGGGGCAAAAAAGGGATGAAATAAGGAGAAAATGAGGGTAGGATGCTGGCAGGGAAGGGGGAAAATGAAAAGTTAAAAAAAAAAAAGGTAAAGGAAGGCTAGGGAAAAATGGCATGAGGAGGCTAAGGTTTTATGTATGGGGTTTGCATATGGAACATTTTGCTGGTATCTGGGGAGCTGCGCCGCTGGACAGCTACTACCTGAGCACCTTCAGCTCTCTCAACTCACGGCAGCTTCTCTCTCTCTCTCTCTCTCTCTCTCTCTCTCTCTCTCTCTCTCTCATGTTAGGAAATTGAATGGGTAGGAACAGTATCACACAGCTAAAACAAGAAATTAGAAAAGAGGAATTGACACCAAGATTTACGTGGAAAACCCCCAAACAAATTGAGGGAAAAACCACGGGCAAGAGTAGAAGGAATCCACTATGAAAAAATAATAATACAACTTCTCTCAAATTAGGAGAAACAAGAAACACGGGCTACAACAGAGATACTTTGTAGGAGAGTACTTGATCTCTCTCTAAAGGTGGAGTTGGAGATGCTTGGGATGGATACAACTTCCTTCACCACCACTTCCCTATTTATAGGGGTTTTGTAAGCCTCTTTTTCAAAGTCGTCGAATGAATAGTGTAGCCACCTTTGTAGACTTGTGCAGCCACTAAATGAATAGTGCAACCACCAAATGAATAGTGTAGCCACCTTTGTAGACTTGTGCAGCCATCAAATGAATAGTGCAGCCACCATATAAATAGTACAACCACCATATGAATAGTACAGCCCCTATGTTAGACTTTGAATGCTTGAAAAAGACTTTACAATTTAACATCTCATGTTAATTAGTTATTATTATTTGTTTTCGTTTTTTTCATTCAATAATATTTAGTTTTGGTGAATCTTTACCTTGAATATTCTTATTTAGAGTTAATGTTGAATTTAAATTTTTATTTAAGGTAGTTGGTGCATTAATTTATTTCACTGTTAACGAATTTTTTTTAGTTCACTCTCTCTCTCTTTGTATTATTTTAGTATTTGTTAGAGTATGGTTAAATTTTGTTTTTCTTTTTTTATTTAATGTCATTGTTAAATTTAACTTTTGTTTGGGGTTATTTAGAGTGGTTGCTTTTATTTTCTCTCTTTTGGTTTTGAATCTAAATATTTGTTGGAATGAAATTTTGTTTGGGTTGTTTTTATTATTAAAGTCAGTTTTTTTTTTTTTTTATTAAAGTCATTAATTCTAGTTTAAGTTATATTATGTGTTGAGTTTGTTTTGCTGCATTTATTTAAAATTAATGCTAGATTTAAATATTTGTTCAAGTAGTGTGTTTAAGTTATTTTATTGTTGAAGAACTTTTGTTTAGACCCTTAGTTAATTTGCTTGTTTGATTTTGTTATAGTTTATCAAGATGGTTGAATGGATTGTACTAGGTTAGCTTAGTTAGTTTATTTGTTTAATTGTATATTAGTTATTCTCCTGTTTATGCACGTTATGTTCTTATTTTAGGTTTTAATTTGTTTCAATTTTACCACAAATTTACAAAACCCCCAAGATTTTGAATCTAAATCATGTTCAGTAAAATTATTTTCTTATTTACTTTTTCCTGTTTTGCACTAGTTTAAAACTAATCTGCATTCCCTGAGGAGACAATCTGGCCTGTTTGGGCTAATTATTACACGACGTAACTCCTATACTTGAGACAGCTCTTGCACTACTCATTTTTAGGAGTGAGTCAAGTTTTTGGCGCCATTGTCGAGGAGTGCCAGAATTAATTTCAAACTAGTGTTTCTCCATTTATTTTTATTTTTCTCATAATTTAAAAAAACACAAAACATAATATTTAAAAAAAACAAAAAATAAATAAATTTTTTTTTTATCATGCTTGTCTGTTGCTATGTTGGTGACTGTCTGTTATTTGGGTTGATGTTTGATGCCTTGGATTAGAGACATTTCACATAGGTTATACAAGCTACCACCTAATACAAGTAGTAGGTTTCCTATTTCTATTGAAAGTGAGGACATTGAAATTGATTTGAGTGATCTTTTTGAAGAGAATTTTGAGGAAACTATGGCTGAACATCCACCTGCACCTCCAGCTACACAACGCTCTTTGAAAGACTTTTTGCAGCCTACACGCACCACCACACCATCCTGTATTGCTTTGCCAAATAATGCACCAAATTTCACATTTAAGCATGGTATGTTGTCAGTAATACCTCAGTTCCACAAGATGGATTCTAAGAGTTCTTATCAGTATTTGACAGATTTTGAGTTGACATGTACTACCTTCATTACTAAAACAGGAACTAATGAATACATTAAGCTTCATTTATTTTCTTTTTCCTTTAAGGATAAAACAAAGATTTGGTTTAATTCTCTAAGACCTAAATCTATTTTTTATTGGAATGACATGCAGCGTGAGTTCTTACATAATTTTTTTCCTTTTCAGAGAACCCAGTTCCTACAGGAGTAAATCAGTCAGTTTATGCAAGAAGGCGATAAGACCTTCCAGGCTTGTTGGGAAAGGTTCAAAGAGCTGAAAAATATCTCTCCGCATCATGGGTTTGAGTCTTGGAGGCTGGTAAATTATTTCTACACTACCCTCACTCCTGATTGTAAGCAGTTTGTTCAAACTATGTGTAATGGGGAGTTTTTCAGCAAGAAACCAGATGAGGCACTAGCATTCCTTGATTACTTAACTAAAAATGCATAATAGTGATATACATGATCTAATCGGGCACCAATGGCGGTGCAACCTCTTAGGGCAATTGGTGGTAGAGGTAAATATGAGGTAAAGGAGGAAATTGATATCTAGGCTCGTATTACTACATTAGCTAGGAGGGTAGAGGTTATGGAGTTAGAGAAGGTGAAAGCGGTGATATCAGTTGGGGTGTGTTCTTTATGCACCGACTCTAGTCATAAGGCCCAGGATTGTCTGGTTCTAACGAAAGTACAGGAGAGTAGGTCTGATTAGATTCAGTCAGCAAATTGGGTAAACAGAGCTCCCAATCAGCCTTTCTCAAACACTTACAATTCGGGATAGAGGAATCACCTGAATTTTTCGTGGAAAAATGATCAATCTGGTCAATCTTCTTCATAGTTTCAGTAGCCTCCCTAGTCTTGTGCACCACCACCTCAACACCCCTATCAGCCACATCCGATTTCTCAGCACTAGTCATCTCCAGGGTTTCCATCTAATGTTGCACCCGTTCCACCGAAAAGGTCTCTTGAGGATATTCTTCAATAGTTCATGCAAATTCAGGCCACAACTAACAATGAACTGCGAGGTGCCATTAATAAGATAAGTACATAGTTGAGTACCTTGGAGAAAGGAAAATTTCCAGCACAACTTCAGCTTAATCCTTAGGTATACCGGCAGCAATAGCAGCCAGTGCATAATGTTTCAGGGGATTCTATTTAGACGGCAAAGGCTGTCATTACTTTGAGAAGTGAGAAGGAAGTTTCCTGAACCGAGATATCCATTGAGAGGCAAACTATTGCCCCAACACTGGAAGTAGCAATTGAGGCAGATGAGGCCAAAGAAAAATTAGAGGAAGTAAGTCCATAATTGAAGAAGTCAGTTGATGTGGAGGCCGAGACTAGTAAGGAGTATCGACCTGTGGTACCCTATCCTCATAGGTTGACAGCTGGTCAGAAGACAAATACAATACTGAAATTCAGGAGATCTTCAAGCAGGTGAAGATCAATATACCACTTCTGGATGCCATTCAGCAGGTTCCTTTGTATGCAAAATTTTTGAAGGACTTGTGCACAGTGAAGAGGAAATTGAATGTAAAAAAGAAGACTGTATTGACAGAGCAGGTTAGTGCATTGATATTGAATGAAACTCCTTAGAAACTCATAAATCCTAGTTCTCCCACCATCCCCATTATGATTAGTGAATCTCGCATTGGGACAACTTTACTTGATTTGGGGAGTAGTGTGAACTTGCTACCATTCTCGATATATGAGCAATTTGGGTTAGGTGAGCTGAAGAAGACCTTGATTGTGCTACAGTTGACTGACAGATCAGTGAAGGTACCATGGGGTGTTATTGATGATGTATTGGTTTAAGTCGACAAATTTTACTACCCGGTGGACTTTGTGGGTTGGGATATACAGCAGCCTGTCTCCGCCATCTCCTAGGCACCTGTCATACTTGGACACCCATTCCTTGCCACCTCCAATGCGTTGATCAATTGTTGAAGTGGAGTACTGAAGCTCACATTTGAGAATATGACATTGGAGTTGAACATGTTCAATGCTTGCAAGATGTCGAGTGGTTGTGATGACTCTGAGGTACGTGCAGTTGATATGATAGATGATTTTGATATTTCAAAGTTGTTATCAGTATTTGATTCTGACAGTGCATTTGAGAATGACTCTCCCAAGCAACCTGATGTTTTTTATGAGACAATTCCTTTGTTTAGAGAGTTGATAGAATCAGAGGGATAGTGCACAAAGATAGATGGTTCCCCTCAGTTGTTAGATGCAGGTTATATGAGTAGTTGGCGTAAGCCAACTTTTGAAGCTCTTGACTTACCAAAAGTCATGAAATCATTGAAGGAAGAAGTCTCTACACTTGAGTTGAAGCCACTACCTGAGGATTTGAAGTATGTTTTCCTCGGCCCAGCTGAGGGCACATTCCCGGTGGTAATTTCTTCTCATCTTACTTGAAGTAGGAAACTGAGTTATTACAGGTATTGAGGCAGCATCGAGGAACAATAGGTTGGACTATTGCAGACATCAAGAGTATTGATCCTGCAATCTGTACTCACAACATATTTCTAGAGGGAGATGCAAGACCAGTTCATGATGGACAGCGGAGATTGAATCCAACCATGAAATAAGTGGTAAAGAAAGAATTGCTGAAACTATTAGCTGCTGACATCATCTATCCTATCTCAGATAGCAAATAGGTAAACTCGACATAGGTAGTACTAAAAAAAATCTGGTTTGACTATCATTGAGAATGCTAGCGGAGAGTTGATCCCATCTAGGAAAGTAACGGGTTGGAGAATGTGCATTGATTATCGTAAATTAAATTTGGTTAGCTGAAAAGATCACTTTCTGTTACCCTTCCTAGATCAGATACTCGAAAAAGTAGCTGGTAATGCTTTCTATTATTTTCTATATGATTTTTATGGGTATTATCAAATTATTGTAGCACTAGAGGATCAAAATAAGACCACCTTCACTTGCCCCTTTGGTACTTACGCCTTTCGCAGGATACCATTCGGATTATGCAATGCACTCGCTACTTTCCAGTGCTGCATGATGAGTATTTTTTCTGACATGTTAGATGAGATGTGTGAAATTTTTATGGATGCTTTTTCTGTGTTTGGTTAGTCTTTTGATACCTATTTGAAAAATTTGACTGTTATCCTAAAAGGATGTGAAGAAAAGAACTTGTTGTTGAATTGAGAAAAGTGTCAATTTATGGTAAGTAGTGGTTTGCTACTTGGCCATTTAGTTTTTGAGCGTGGTATAAAGGTTGACAGAGCCAAGGTAGAGTTGATTTTCCAATTACCTGTCCTTAAGACAGTGAAGGATATCTATTCCTTCCTTGGCCATGTCGGCTTCTATAGGCATTTCATTCAGAACTTCAGTAGTATTGCTAAACCACTGTGTTCTTTATTGCAAACTGAGACTGGTTTTTTATGGACTGATGCATGCCAATAGGCTTTTGACTATGGCGCCCATTATGCAACCCCTTTAGTGGCACTTGCCATTTGAGATTATGACTGATGCTAGTGATTTCGCTCTTAGGGTCGTTCTTGGTCAAAGAGTTGATAACAAACCTTCTATCATCTATTATGCAATTGTCTGTTGGAAAGGGCTACCTATTAACGAGGTCTTAACTAAACAAAAAGTGGGTACCTTTTAAAGTGTAGTAGCGTGACCTACTACAGGGGCCCTAACTAATCAAGAAAGTGGATGCCTTTTAAAGTGTAATAGTGTGAAAGTCGTCAGTACAATGATTTTGAATTAGAGTAAGACCATGCGGTTGTCTCAGATTAATTGGTGTGTTTGAAACCATTAATGTTTACTGGTGGTCAATCTTGGAATTATGATCCTCTCTTGTACACGTGATCTTTGTCACACTCCATTATTTTGGTTGGTTTACTAATTTGTGTATAAATCTCTCAGTTGATACGTAACTTGAATTAATCAGTTTCTTATGTTCCTAAACTCATTAAGCATTCTCTCAGTTGATACATAACTTGGATTAATCTGTTTCTTATGTTCCTAAACTCATTAAGCATACTTCATGACATATAATTTTCATAAGTATTGAAATTTTAGTTGCTAATCTCCTCGTTTGATTGCATTCACGTTATTTGTTAGAGACTAGTAAAACGTTAGTTGGGAGGTGTGATTAAAATGCATAATTAGGTATTTTAATTAATGCATTAAATATTATATTTTTAATTAAATACCTAATTATTCTCAATAGTTTAACACTGTGTTCTATTTATAATACTTGCATTTTATTGAGTAATTTACGAATTTTTGGTTTTTTTTTATTGTAGGGCTATAATTGGAAGCTAAAACCGACATTACTTTGTAATCTAAACGTAACTTTCTCGTCCGAGTTTCGATCGAGACAATTCAAAATGTTGTGGAAAGTTAAGAAAGTGTTCTACAACTTTTGTATTTTGAGTTTTGAGAGATACAAATTTTAGGATGGTCAAAATCGGGCTTGTGCGCTGTGGAACAAAAAAAAAACAAGAAAAGAAAATAATAAATAAATAAATAAATGAAATGGAATGGGTCTTAATGTGACCTGGCCATGCAAAACATGTAACTGTGTATGTGTGTGTGGGTGTTTGTTGGTTGGCACGCTGGAATGAAGGAGGGTTTATAGGCGCTAGCAGCTGGGGAGCAAAAAAGGGATGAAATAAGGAGAAAAGGAGGGTTGGACGCTGGCAGGAAAGGGGGAAAATGAAAAGTAAAAAAAAAAAAAAAAGGGGGTAAAGGAAGGCTAGGGAAAAAAAGGCATTATGAGGCTAGGGCTTTGTGTAAGGGGGTTTGTGTGTGGAACATTTTGCTTGTATCTGGGGAGCTGTGTCACTGGACAACTGTCGCCCGAGCACCTCCAGCTCTCTCAACTCACGGCAGCTTCTCTCCCTCTCCATCTCTCTCTCTCTCTCTTTCTCTCTCTCTCTCTCTCTCTCTCTCTCTCTCTCTCTCTCTCTCTCTCTCGTGTTAATTAGTTATTATTATTTGTTTTCATTTTTGTCATTCAATACATGTTTCAATATTTAGTTTTGGTGAATCTTTATATTGAATATTCTTATTAGGAGTTAATGTTGAACTGAAATTTTTGTTTAAGATAGTTGGTGCATTAATTTATTTCACTGTTAAAGAATTTTTTCAGTTCACTCTCTCTGTGTAATTTTATTATTTGTTAGAGTATGGTTAAATTCTGTTTATCTTTTTTTTTTATTTAATGTCATTGTCAAATTTAACTTTTGTTTGGGGTTATTTAGAGTGGTTGCTTTTATTTTCTCTCTTTTAGTTTTGAATCTTAAATATTTGTTGGAATGAAATTTTGTTTGGGTTGTTTTTATTATTAAAGTCTTTTTTTTTTCTTTTTATTAAAGTCATTAATTCTAGTTTAAGTCATACTATGTGTTGAGTTTGTTGGAATATTTGTTCAAGGATTGAACAGCTGGAGCTAAAATCTAAGGCTAAGTTAGAAGAGGAGTAGTTGAGTTAGTTAATATTGTTTTCAATAGTTAAGTTGTTATTTTTCTTTTTCTTGTTTCTTGTGTTGTATAAATACAGCCATGTATTCTGTATTTTGTATTAAATAAAAAAGAGTATTTTTCAGCAAATACAAAGTCTGTCATGGTATCAGAGCTAAATACTTCTCTTCTGCAATTTTTCAAGAAAACCACAGAAGCTCTGTTTTTCTTTTCTTTAACAATCTTTCCATAGCCTTTGCATTTATCTCCAAATTCTGCTCAGTACGAATATTCACAAAGGTCTGCAGCTGAACAAAGAAGCTGATGAAAGATATTTCTTGGCATTATACTTATATCACAAAAGCTGAACAGTGAATATTGAATCGGCATTGTCTCTGTTTTTTTACAAGGAAAGATCTTTGTTCTGCAAATTTTACATGACTTTACATTTCTTGGAAGAATTTCAGAAATGACTTCTGCTGAAAATTCTACCAGCTCTCATACTTCTCATCGCGTGATCAACCTTTCGGATGATTCATCCAGTCCATATTACTTGCATCCAAGTGATAATCGTGGTACATTACTTGTTTCTGAAATCTTTCATGGTGATAATTATATTGCATGGAGTAGATCAATCACCATTGCTTTAACAGTAAAAAATAAGGCAGCATTCATTGATGGTTCGATTCTTGCTCCTCCTATAAATCAGTGTTCTCTCCATACTGCATGGCTGCGTGCAAATAATTTAGTTCTCTCATGGTTAAAGAATTCCATTTCCAAGGAAATAAGGAATAGTCTTCTCTATGTTACATCTGCTATTGATCTTTGGAACAAGCTGAAAACAAGATACTTACGAAGCGATGGTCCGAGAGTATTCCACCTTGAAAAATCGCTAAGTTCCATTACTCAGGGCTCTTTATCAATCACTAAGTATTTTAATTCTTTCAAATCATTATGGGATGAGTATGTTAACTATAGACCATTTCCTATATGTAGTTGTGGCAAAATGGCAACTTGTACCTGCAACCTGTTTGATTTTTTGCTGATTAGATAGCAATCTGATTATGTGTTAAAGTTTTTGATTGGGCTGAATGATTCCTATGCTCCAATTCGAAGTCAATTACTTATGGTTTCACCATTACCGAGTATGGCAAAAGTATTTTCTTTACTACTTCAAGACGAAAGTCAAAGACAACTACACAATGTTGTCAATAATAATACTCATGCTTTGATTGCCAAACAAAATACTCAGCCATATGTTCCTTCGAAATTTTCTAAGGACAAACAGAAAAGATATTCTTTATACTGCACTCATTGTGGATATAATGGCCATACAATAGAAAAATGTTTTCAGCTTCATGGTTACCCCCCTGGTTGGACTGGACCAAAAGGAATGAGGAAACCACCCACTGCTCATGCTGTTGTAACAACATCTGAGATCTTTACTCAACATAGTAACGAAGATCAAAAGTTTTCTTTTACTTCTAAGGAATTCAATAAATTGTTGGCACTTGCAAATTCTACTTCATCTTCAACATTCACCCAAACACCTTCACCTGCTATCAACATTGCTGCTTCTCAATTTTCTGGTAATCCCTCAAATTTTTGTTACTCTGCCTCTTCATCTTTGCAGAATGTATCCTCATGGATTCTAGATACAGGTGCAACAGACCACATGACATGTTCACCACTATTATATTCTTCTCCTCCTAAACAAATCAATGTTTCCATAAATTTGCCAAATGGGAATTCTGTTCCAGCTTCACACATTGGCAAAATTTGTCTTTCAAACACACTTTCTTTACATGATGTTTTATGTGTTCCCAGTTTTTCATTCAATTTACTATCTGTTTCTAAACTAACAAAGCAATCTAATATTTGTGCTTCCTTTTTTGACTCCCATTGTCTTTTACAGGACCAATCGACAAAGAAGATGATTGGGATTGCATTTGAAAAACATGGACTGTACCATTTATCTCAAGCTACTTCAAAGGCTGCTTCTCACAACCAAACCATGTTTCATTCTTCCTCCTTGGCTTCAGCCATTACTCAAACTCAGTTAAATACTTGGCATTACAGACTTGGCCATGTTTCTAATTCAAGATTACCCTTTCTTAAACAGTTGGACTCATCTATATCTTTCAAATCTACAAATGTTTGTGATGTATGTCATTTAGCAAAACAAAGAAAGCTTTCATTTCCTATATCTCAAACCTGTTCAAATAAAAGTTTGATTTGATTCATTGTGATATATGGGGTCCTTTCAATGTTGTTTCTTATTCTGGTTTCAAATATTTTCTTACTATAGTTGATGACTATACATGTTGTACTTGGGTTTACATGCTCAAGATGAAATCTGAAGTTTCTTCTATCCTTAAAATTTTTTGCAAAATGATAATGACCTAGTTCAGTGTTCCTATCACAACAATACGATCAGATAATGGTCCTGAATTTCTTTTGACTCAATTTTATAATGATAATGATCTTATACATCAAAGAAGTTGTGTTGCAACTCCTCAACAAAATGGAGTTGTGGAAAGAAAGCATCAACATTTATTAAACACTGCCAGGGCTTTACTGTTTCAAGCAAACATGCCTTTAATTTTTTGGAGTGACTGTGTATTAACAGCAGCTCATATCATAAATAGAATTCCTACTCCTCTTCTCAACAAAAAAACACCATTCGAGATGTTATTTGATAAACCACCTAATCTTTCTCACCTCAAAGTGTTTGGTTGTCTTTGTTTTGCATCAACACTTACAACTCATAGACATAAATTTGATCCACGAGCTACCAAATGTCTTTTCTTGGGTTATCCCTCTGATATCAAAGGCTACAAATTAATGGATCTTAATACTAATAAGATTTTCATTTCAAGAAATGTAGTCTTTTCTGAAAATATTTTTCCTTTCAAGGCTTTTCCATCTAATCCAGACAATCATATTTTTTTTATTTCCTCCTACACCTTCTACTTCATATTTCTGTTCTAATTCTTCTGGTATTTCTTCTAATCAACATCTATCATCACCTCAACACCTCATCCTAGATCAGCATTCTTCACATCATCAAATTGATCAGCATCTTTCACACCATCAATCTTCTTTGACCAATGATCATATCCCAAATATTATTCTACCACAACTTAGAAAGTCTTCAAGAATTAAACAAAAACCAAGTTACTTGCAGGATTTTTATTGTGGTACTGCTTCACAGGTTCCAATTGCAACTCCCTCATCTGCTATTGCTGATTGTTCTCCTAATAAAGGTATTTTATATCCCATATCTGATTTTCTTTCTACAAATCGATTGTCTTCTTTTCATAAAGCTTTTTTAGTATCTCTTTCAGCCTTCAAAGAACCCAAAACTTATAAATTAGCTGCTCAAAATCCTGAATGGCAAGCTGCAATGCACAATGAAATAAATGCCTTAGAATTAAATAAAACTTGGGAACTTGTTACTCTTCCTAAAGATAAAAAGACCATTGGTTGTAAGTGGGTTTTTCGAATCAAGTATAAAGCAGATGGATCTATTAAGAGGCACAAAGTTAGATTGGTAGCTAAAGGTTATACTCAACAAGAAGGATTGGATTTTTTTGACACTTTTTCTCCTGTAGCAAAGATAACTTCCATTTGGCTACTGCTTGCTATAGCTGCTGTTAAGCATTGGCATCTTCATCAGTTAGATGTTAATAATGCTTTCTTACATGGTGATTTGGATGAAGAAGTTTATATGGATTTGCCACCTGGTTTGGTTGTCAAGAGAGAACATAAAGTTTGTAAACTTTTAAAGAGTTTATATGGTTTGAAGCAAGCTTCTAGACAATGGTTTGCTAAACTATCAACAGCACTACTTAATTATGGTTTTACTCAAGGTAGCTCTGATTGTTCTTTGTTTATCAAGAAATCTACATCATCCTTCATAGCTATACTAGTCTATGTAGATGATATTCTTCTGGCCAGTGATAGTTTACTTGAAATACAGCTACTTAAATCCTTTTTACATGACAAGTTTACCATTAAAGATTTGGGGGAACTTAAATATTTTCTTGGCTTGGAGATTACAAGATCTAAAACTGGTATATCTCTTTGCCAAAGGAAATTTGTTCTCGATATGCTTGAACAAGCTGGAGTTCTTGGTGCAAAGCCTACAGCTTTTCCTATGGATTCAAACTTAAAACTCACTGCTTCTAATTCTGCTTTATGTGAGGATCCTTCAGCCTATAGAAGACTGGTTGGGAAATTGCTGTATTTAACTTTAACTAGACCTGATCTTGCATTTTCAGTCCAAGTTCTGAGTCAGTTTTTGGCCAAACCTGCTGTGAGTCATTTCCAAGCTGCCATTCTAGTTCTCAGGTGCCTAAAAGCTACTCCTAGTCAAGGATTATTCTTTCCAGCTTCTTCAGAATTGCAGCTCAAAGCTTTCTCCGATAGTAATTGGGCAGGCTGTATTGATACTCGACGAAGTGTCATTGGTTTTGCTGTCTTCTTAGGTGATTCCTTAATTTCCTGGAAGAGCAAAAAGCAAGCAACTATTAGCAGATCCTCTGCTGAAGCTGAATACAGGGCACTTGCCTCCATAACTTGTGAAATTCAATGGCTTCTTTATGCACTACATGATTTGTCTATTCCTCATCAACATCCAGTTTTGGTTTACACTGATAGTAAATCAGCCTTGTCCATTGCTACTAACCCAGTTCAACATGAGAGAACCAAGCATATACAAATCGACTGTCATCTTATTAGAGAAAAACTACAACAAAATATAATAAAGTTGTTCCATGTTCCTTCACGATTGCAATTGGCAGACATTTCCACTAAGCCTCTCAGTTCTCTTCCATTTCATCATAGTCTTCGCAAGATGAATATTCAGAATATACATATTCATCTTGAGGGGGGGTGTCGGAATATTGCTTCAAGGATTGAACAGCTGGAGCTAAAATCTAAGGCTAAGTTAGAAGAGGAGCAGCTGAGTTAGTTAATATTGTTTTAGATAGTTAAGTTGTTATTTTTCTTTTTCTTGTTTCTTGTGTTGTATAAATACAGCCATGTATTCTGTATTTTGTATTAAATAAAAAAGAGTATTTTTCAACAAATACAAAGTCTGTCAGAGTTTGCTTTGCTGCATTTATTTAAAATTAATGCTAGATTTAAATATTTGTTCAAGTAGTGTGTTTAGATTATTTTATTGTTGAAGGACTTTTGTTTAGAGCCTTAGTTAATTTGCTTGTTTGATTTTGTTATAGTTTATTAAGATGGTTGAATGGATTGTACTAGATTAGCTGAGTTAGTTTATTTGTTTAATTGTATGTTAGTTATTCTCTTGTTTATGCACGTTATGTTCTTGTTTTAGGTTTTAATTTGTTTCAATTTCACCACAAATTTTCAAAACCCCCAAGATTTCGAATTTGAATCATGTTCAGTAAAATTATTTTCTTATTTCATTTTTCCTATTTTACACTAGTTTAAAACTAATCTGCATTCCTTGAGAAAATGATCTGACATGTTTGCGCTAATTATTACACGACGTAATTCCTATACTTGGGACAGTTTTTATGCTGCTCTTTTTTAGAAGTGGGTCATCTCTCTCCTCTCTCTCATCTTCGATTCACCTTCTCTCTCACCTTTTTCTTTCACACGACACTCCCTCACTCAATCTCTTTCTTTCTTTTTAATTTCTTTTTCTCCTTTCTTTCTCTCACTTTGTTTTTCTCATTCTTGTAGGTCTTTGATCATAAAAAGGTAAAGAATTTTCATATCCGAATTCGGATCATCAAGAGGCAAGAACCGAACCCCTCTTTCTTTCAATTTCTCTTTTCTTTTCACTTTTTATTTTCTTTTATTTTAATTTTTTTTCATTTTCTAGGGAAACAAACAAGGGGAACCAAGGCTAGTCTAAACTAAGGTCAAGTTAACCAATGTTGGGTTGGGTTAGGCTTTGGTTTCGGCTTTGGTTAGGATTAGGTTGGGGTTACTCCTCAAAAAGACTATATTAGTATCGAATGGTTAAAATTGTGAATAAAATAGATTTGAAGCATTCGGTTTGGATTTTTGAGAGATTGAATAAAGTTAAGATATAAAATTGTACTAAGTTTTTAACAAATCTACACAAATTCAAATTCTAATCTTAAAAATTTATACTTCCAAACACTATCTAAGTGTTTTGAATTTATAGACTTAAATTTAGATATGTGAATAAAATATTATATAAACTCAATTAAATTTTATTTATATTTAAGTATTATAACTTTAAAATTATGAACAATTTTTCCTTTTGTAAAAAACACTTCTTCTTCTTTTTTTTATTACATAGGAACTCCATAATTATTTCTTTCTTTGCAAGATGGTCCATAATTATGACTTAATGGCACACATGATAGAATAAAACATCAACAAAATATGCAAATATATATTTGTGGGTCTTGATAATGAACACATTCTCACATCCCAAACAAAAAATAAATAAATAAATAATTCTTACTTCTAATTTTCTATCATGTGTACCCTAAATGCGATTAAACTTGTTTTGAGAAAATTGTTTTGAGATTAAACTTGTTATTGAACAATCATTTGCTATGGATTGGATGATCAAAGGAATACAATAAAAAATACTAAAATTAGCATACATAATGTTATGTTATGAGTAATCTAACCAACCAAAAATATGAAAACACATGAAAAATATTGTTTCGTGAGAATAAATAAATAAGAAAGAAATGAGAAAAGACAACTGTCTTTTAGACTAAATGCGAAAACACACATCCATTCTTTGTTTTTTTTTTTTTTTTGCATTTCTAACGACTAAGGTAATAAATTATACCTAAAATGTTAGGAACGGGCCAATTTAAGTTTAATGATGAAAGTGAAATGTCATGCGTTTAGTCAAGAACAAAGTCATTCTTTTAGGTTATTTTTGTTTGAAAAAAATTTTAACGTGAAAAAGAGGTGGTCCATAATCTATCTATGGGCCTACTAATCATTAGTACTTTAGTAGCGTGATTATTTTTGCTTTTAAAAATTGAATTGACAATGGGAGCCCTAAAGTTTAGGTGGTCCCTAGATGGTGAATGACTAAATGAATCTTTTAGGCAGCTAGCTTCTATGACCAAATGTATTACTATTATTATTATTATTAGAAAATTATATATTCTTTAATTTAAAAAATATTATTACTTCAAGCTTGACAAAAGATGAGGACCTTTTCTAAGGTTTTGTAAAATTTGTATTAAATGCCCTTAAGACATTTGATTTTTAGAACACCTACTTCAATAATTTTATTATCATGTTTAGAGACGGATATAAGTATTTTTAAAATCATTTTTTTAGAAATATATAAATTTTGAAATTTAAAATAGGTCAACACCCTTTTACCAAATTTCTAGGGAGATAGGTGAGACTTTTAAATCTGTAAAAAAGGTTTTTTTTTATTTTTTAAATCAAACTTTAGGAGAAATACTTGTTGATATTGCCGTATTAATGTTAGATGTTTCAAATTTAAAAAAAAAAAAACTATCAATTTAAAAAAAGTTATTGTATAATAGTTATCGGTTTTGTTTTAATGTTTTTGAAACATTAACTACTACTTTGATAATTTCGTATTTCTGATGCTAAAAGTTATACTTAATTTTACCTATGTAAATTGTGATCCAGTTTTATTTCAAAATACTATTTTTTTCTTCTTCAAATAACTTTATCTTCTACTCTTTTTTGAGATTTATATTTTGTTGGGTAACTAAACTACACTACATCTCCTATAGATCTAGTATTTGTGAGTGCGCATAAAACTGGACAAAACCAAAGCAGCTGAGTAATCTTGGAGATCGGGCATGTAGTGACTATATGCACCCAGAAATATTCTCTGTAGGCGCGAAGTCGGCTTTAAGGACAATGATTCTTTCATGTCTCAGTTTCTAATAAGTATTTACATTTTTATTTAATATTAATTTTATTAGTAAATATTTTTCTTTCTATTATATTTTCGACAATAGGAGGGTCCAAGATCTTTTTAAATTATTACTTTTTTATGTTGATTTTTTTTATAAAAAAAAACCCAAAAAAGTATATAACCAAAATAACACCTTTAAAAGACATCTATACGGAACATTGTTTTACCTTAAAAAATTAAGAAAAATAAGATAGAATAAAAGATATTAACTTCCTTAAAATTTAACAAAATACATTATCAGTTTCAAAAACTTTATAGACCTCTCCGCACATTTAATTCTTGGGACACTTGTACCATCTCTCTAACTTGTCATTCTACAATTAGGAGAGATACACATTTTTTGAGAATCCTCAAGAGATGTCTATGCAATTTTCAAAACTTTTGAAAAAGTTTATATCTTTTTATCAAATCACAATGAAGGTTGTGAAATTTTTAAAATCGAGGAGGTCAATGTCTTTTACTCGGAAAAGATAAGTGTGCCTTCAATACCTTGTAACTTAGGTCCTATGTCAGCATCAATTTTATGTATTCTAATTTTTTTTTTTTCCTATTTTTATGCATCATCCAAAATTTAAATATGTTAGTTAGCAATTACACGGAGAATTTAAATTCAAATTCATAAACCCTACCTTTGAAGAGATCTTGGATTTGGAGTTGTATTGAATTTGGATAAGATCTAATACAAAATTATATTGAAATTTGTCTAAATTTATTTAAATTTAAATTCAAAATTCAAAATTCATACTTCCAAACGCAGCATGAGAATAATTTTACATGAAAACAACTATCAAATTTATATTTATAAAGGCACAACCATGCAAATAAAACTATTTACTTTTTATTTAATGTCCGTAGTCAATTTTTCTTCTTCTTCTTATTCTCTTTGCAACCTTTCTTTTCAAAATACTCTGAAAAATTAGTATTCTGCAGAGGCAAATTTCCTCCCCATTGACAGGCTTATTATTGAAGTTCAATATTCATTTTAAGTTTATTTTTTTCACGGAGATGATTCACTGTAGAACCCATTTACAGTTTACACGCTCAGCAGCAAATTTCATTTTTAAGTTTATTTTTTCACACCCTAACAGCAAATTCCTCCTCTCTAAAATTTTAGGCTAATAAGGATTTCACTGGAAAACTTATTTTTCATTCTATTTTCCTTCCATATTAATAAAAAAATGAAAGTTTATTTTAATATGATTAAAAATATAAAAAAAATTAAATATTAACAATGAATAGAATCAAAATTTTATTCATAAATTTGGTGTATTTTTTATTTTTATTTTTTTCACTTTTCTCGCTAATCAAACATGAAAAATGTGGATTCCTTAATATTTTCCTTCCCTTTGTATTTTTCAAGTTCCAAACAAAGTCTTAATATGAACATTTAAATATGATAGTTCTTGAAAGTTTTACCATTAAACATGCTTTGGGTCAATGGGATACCCAAAAGTAATGAAAACCTCAAAGAACTCAGACTATTAAGAAAACAAATAGATTATTTTGTAGACATAACAAATTTCTTCATACAAGTTTTTCAAAATCAACCAAACACAGATCACACTTCCAAAAGTTCTTGAAGATTACTTGAACCAAAAGCCCTATCCTTGTCAAAGCCTCTCAACCCATCAACTTTCCTCTCCACACAATTCAAATGGGGTGTTGGGAAGTTCATCGCAAGTTGACATGCGGCACATTGTGACTGGACGAAGATGCTATTTTTGACCAATTAGAGGGTGCACCATCAGCTGGTCATGGCTCCCAAAACATGTTTATTTGTTCCTAAAACCAAACCCTAGTGAAAATTTATCCCTTATCCTATCATTACGTATTCCCATATTATGAGTCTAAATTCAGTGGATCTCTCTTTGAACCATCCCAACTATAAATAAAACAAATAAAAGGAACAAAAAACTAATACATAAGAACAAAAGGGAACATGGGTGCTACTAGACTAGACTCAAGGAGATGATTAAAAATATAGGGTGAAATAGTGCACCACAAAAACATCAATAAAGAGCATAGCTAGCATTATGAAGAATCTAAATTATAATAGTAATTTGTAACTCGATGAATATTAGAAGTAACATAAAATTTCATAGAGTAATCATTGTAAGAACCACAGATGGTTCATGATAAAAGGCTAATCATGCAGATGGTAATGTTGCTAATCATCTGTTCTATGACTCGGCCATTCTTGGTGCGCCCATTAGTCAGTTTCAAACTCTTATGTTTACTTCATTGCTTGCTTCTAATGAAAGAGGAGATATCAAAAATGCCCAGTTCAGAAAAGAAATCCACCCACAGCCAAACAAATGATCCAACATAATATCCACTCACCCCAACAACGAGCGAACGCACTTTGGCAAGGAATTTTATGTCAAGTTTAACAGCATGTAACATTTTCTCACCAGCCCATTTTTTCTTCTTCTTTCCATTTTGAGGGGTTGGGGATTCTGGAGTGAAAACATTGTCAGGGTAAAATTTCACCAGCATTTGACCTTTTCATACTCGAAGATTGCAGTAGACTGCATGGTGCAGACAGAAACTAGATCATGATGGGTACAATAATAGAGCCAACCCCTAAACCTACAGCTATCTCACAACATAAGACGAACAGTAAATTACTTTCTTCTCATCAGTTCTTGGGCTTTTTGTAACAAAGGACTCAGTAAAAATAAATTATTGTACACTGCAGATAAAGACAAGTATATAGCATCTTGATTGATGTGATACACTGATAGCAATCTTGAATTCTCAGAAAATCTATGAGCTGAATCTAGTTCTGCAGCTATTCCCACAAAAACAATAGATAACTCATCCAGTAAATAGTGGGTGGAAATTTACCCATTTCATCTATTAAATATAATTTCAGAGTTGTTTAAGCCACAAGAAGTATAGCATACAAAAGGACCAATTATCTTCTAACAGTCCTCAACCAGGCAAGTGAAAACCAGAAATATTGACAATGCCATTAGGCTTATGACTCTCTCTCTCAACAGTAGTTCTTAGATATGAAGCCTGGGTTTTATGTGCTTAAATTGATGCCTCCATAACCGCACAATGACATAAAGGGCTCCAAAGACCAAAACATGGACAAACATGAACACAGATTTTAAATTTATACCAACTGCAATTCAGAAGTTTCTAGAAAGCTGAGATTTGGCTGTAGAGATCCATTGGATGTATTTCTTATGCTAATCTTTACTTTTTTTCTTCCTTCGTCACGCTCCCCAGTAGTTTTGGAAACAAAATAATGATTTCAAGAGTACATATAATGAGCAGTGAGCATGGTATAACACCAGTATATTAAAAGCATATAATGGTTTCATCCTTTTAATGTAAGAGTGCATATTGCTCTTGGTCAAGTAATAACTTACACTAAGAAATACCCAAATATGTAAAGGGAATGGCAACAGAGGTGTTGAAACCAACAGAGGCAGATGACAAGCCGCTTAAAATCAAGCTAATTTGGTTTGTAGTGACAAGGCCTTCACTCTTTCACCGAGGAACTGCAAAGTCTACAGAAGGCCCATAAACGAATATGGAAAGCTAATCAGTAGATGATAAACTGACTACAAGAAAAGAGGGGAATGAAAGTTTAGCAGCAAAAAAGTATTACACACGAGGAATAAAAATGGCACAGCAATAATGATGAGGGGAAAGCGAATTCTAAAGGCAACAAGATGACAGCAGGATCTCGTCTCCACATGAGGAACTAAAAATTACTGTCGAGAGAACTAGTGCTTTCGTGTTGACAATTGAACCAGTTTAGAATAAATGATTTAAGTTATAGATATCCAGCTACGAAATCACTAAACCTTTGTCAGCTTCAAAAATTTATTCAACATTGAGATGAAGGAATCAGACGTATAATACCAACTACTCTGTAAGAAGTCTCGGATATAATTTTACTTAACAGATGACAATTAAACATCCTAGCATGTGATGACGTATTGGCATGCCACCAATAGAACTAGTGTGATAAAAATAACAAATTGGTTGAGAGGGGTCAAAAAGAGTTCAGATATGCATAGGCATATGGTTTCACCTAGTCAACAGTAATTCATGAAGCTAAATAACATTTTACGGTAAAAGCTTATGCAACAAGGACATTCCTGAGGTCTAGACACCAAATCAAGCACCAAATCCTGTGCATAATGATTTATTTGAGCTGGCATCCTTGTCATGAAAATGCAACTGTACAGCTGCTCTTAGGAAAATGATATCGAGCTGAGGTCTGAGAACTTAAGAATGTTGTTGTATTTGAAGCTCTAAAGGAGAGAATACAGTAATATAACATGAACCTCATCTCTGCAATTAGATAAAAATCCCTTTTTCCTGGGTGATTAAATGATAAGATAAATGCCAATATAAATAAGTAACAGTTGAACTACTTAGAGATATGAGTGATTTTGTGGTTCTATGCTTACAGTTCTACAACTTCTGGGTGTCTGTACTGTGCAAGTATGCACACATGTATAGTCATTGCAAGAGCCCATCTGAGTTCCGGAAGAAAATTCAGGTTAGGCAATACTTTCCCTGACTTGTTCTATGTTGAAACATCTTTCGGGGGCTTCTGTTGGAAAGTAGTAGAAGGTGCAGGACTAATTTTTTCAAGCAAGGGAAGACAAGATAGAACGGTTTTTAGATTCATTTCCCTGATCTGTGGTAGAATGAAATAATTTTTTTTTTTGGAAAGAAGAATGAAATAATATTATCATTCACATAATGAAATAATAAAAATATTGAATTGGCATAAAGGCTATGTGTCTGATTAGCCACAATTTATATCCCTGAAATATCTATATAAATGTTCTAGCATCAAAAGGTAACTAAAGTAGGCTATAATATGGGGATAAAAGATAGTAGAGTGAGTTATCCATGAAGAAGTACATCTTTCAATTTTTTACTTTTCAGTTTCTTCTTACACAATTTACTTTCGCATTACAACCAAGCCCCTTAATTGAGAAAGAAAAGTGAAAAAACTTATAGCACAACATTCTAAAAATCAAGCTTTCCTTCCTTGTACTATTAATTAATTCTTGCACAATCAAAGAAAATAAAATTTTAAATTAAAGTGGCAACATTACAAACAGTACAAAGAGGTTCCAAGGAAGAATATCAACATAAAACACATTGAATCACAATGAGACTTACTTTTCCTTATAGATACCACAAAAAACAAAACAAGAGAATTCCTTCAATAATATTATTAAACAATTCCAAGAAAAAAAAAAAGGGAAAAGAGGTAAATAACAGCAAGGAGTAGCTGGGTCAAACAATTTAGCATAAGCTACACAATACAGTGTCCAAAATTTCAAGACTTGAAGAACATTTCTCTTCTCAAAGCAATGTAGGAAAATCCTAATCAATTTACTTCCCCATACAGATCCCCTGGGGCCTTGTCACAAAGGTAATGCAAGCCCTATATCAGCAAGTAGAAGAACTGGTCAGAATACAATATTAGTACGCACAATTATTTTTTTTTTAGGAATGGGGAGTGGGATAGAATCTATAACTACTTCTTAACCCAAAAAAATGGCTATATAGTTCAAGAATCAAAACACCCCTATATTAAAGGTGTATAAATGATGCCGCGTCTAATTTTATCAAGTAATTCACCCAAACTTACCTATAACTATCTTTTATGTTTGGCAAAGCATCAGTTAAAAAAAGTAGGCTCCCTGCCCCCCAGGTTATTTATGACTTTAAAACAAAACATGCAGTAGATTTCATCCAAAAGTTTAATGGTTCATTGGTAGAAAGGATAACAGTTGTCGAGTATGTCTTGAATTCTACACCTAGGTCCACTAGTGTGGGCCATTTCCTGAGCTACGCAGAGTCAAAGGTGGGAGCCAGCAAGGGAAAGGACCAACTGTGCTACGCTCACCATGCAGGGTTTTCTGAGGGTGCAGAGCCAGACCCCCGCCATAAAAATATGATCCAACCTGATACCCCATTTGTATTTTCAGGTCATATGTGTATATATTAAGGGCAGCCCGGTGCACAAAGCTCCCGCATATGCGGGGTTTGCGAAAGGGGTGGACCACAATGGGTCTATAGTATGCAACCTAATCTTACAATTTGTAAGAGACTGTTTCCACTCCTCGAACCCATGACCTCCAAGTCACACGGTGACAACTTTACTATTGCGCCTAAGCTCCCCTTCTCATGTGTATATATATGGTTGTTAGTTTATTACATTAATAATGTTTGGAATATTTTCTCTTCATCTATGTGACATTGGGAACAGTCACACGCCGAACTCTTCACACCTTATGAAGGACCGTGCAGCACTGGTTATAGCACTCTTGCTTAACTAGTCAACCAAAATTATACCGCAGTTTCACCACATGTACAGTTCTCAACCATTAAAAAAAAAAAAACAGAAGTAGGCAAGCAATCATGAATGCCAATAAAAGTCACACAGTAAACTATAAAGCAACGGAGTTCATTATTAATATCGCCATAGGCAACTGAGGGAGGCAAGTAGGCTAAACACATTTGCAAAAGCTAGTGAGTTTTACAATGAATGATGAACTTTCACCCTCCCCTAAAGAGCTTTTTACGCTATTCTAACTCTAACACTAAGAAACATAAAACTTACCGAGGAGTCATACTCCCCTATTTTACACCAGTGCATTATCCTACTTAGAATAAAACCTACACTACTTTTTACATGATGGTTACCCATCCCTTGTACACAAGAGGAACAGTCACAGACAAGCATAATGTCCTAAATAAGCTTACCGCGTGAGCGATGTGTTGGGGGTAAGGTTTCAGCATTTGAGTACCTTGATTTAAATTGAAAAAATCCTCTCCTCCCTAGCACATGGACGTCAACTTCAAAGCTAAACAGCATAAGTCTCCGCTGCTTTGTGTTGTTCCAATTTTCTTGTTTATCTACTTTACTATTGGATTTGATTGAGAGGTTAGTGGAGAATTGGTATCAGAGCCCTAGTTGTTTGTTTTATGGATTTAAGATAGCAACCTCAAAGAGTGATATTCTTGAGCTTAATCCCAACACCAAATACTTTATGCCAAGTCAAGATGCGTGCAGTCTTGACTTGGATGAATCTTGAAGATGTTTTTCTAGTGATGGAGAAGATACTATCGAATATGAAAAAGTAAGAGAAGGTAAGGATGAAATGCAAAGAAGTTGATTTAGTTGCATCCGTCAAACAAGATTTTAAAGGGTGTCTTGAAAGATACTTCTATTGTTGTGCTGTGGCATAAGTTGGAATCCTTGTGCATAACAAAATGCCTCAATAACAAACTTCATCAGATGCAATGCTAGTATTCGTATTTAATAACCGAAAATTAAATTTCCTAAAACCCAATTTAATGAATTCAATGTGATGGTTACATATTTGGGAAAAATAAAGCTCATCTTGATGAATCCAAAGAAATGGTTATATATTGGGAAAAATTGGATATGAGGTTCGAGGATGAGGATTTAGACTTCTTATTGTTGTGTATTGTCCCTTTCCTATGCCAACTTTAGAGATACTATGTTGTATGGTTGAAAAATCATCTCACTGGATGATATTCAAGAATCTTTGCTGTCAAAATTGAAGATACATAAAGAGATGAATAGTAGTGTCTTTGAAAATCTAAGAGAAGGCTTAGTTGTCGAGGGAAGGACTAAAGAAATTTATTTTGCAGACAATAAACAACAAGAAAGGGCACATAGGAACTAATGGTTTCAGGCTCAAAAGGAAAGAGCAAATCAAGCAAAAGATCACAAAATAAATAAAATATCTGTTGAAGCTAGCGTTGTGAAGGATGGTGGGAGTGTTCTCTTAGTGTGTGATGATGGAACTGGATCTCAGCACGAATGGACATTAGATGCTCCTTGTTAATTACATGTGCACCAATAAGGTTCATTTATAAATCCATTGACAGTCAAGCTGTGTTGACGGGCAACAACAATTCTTTCAAGGTTGCTAGGATAGGAACAATCAACATTAAAATGTTTGATTGTGTGACCAGAACCTTAAGAGATATTAGGCATGTCCCTGCTTTGAATAGGAATCTTATTTCATTAAGTACCCTGGATGCTAACGAGTACAAGCAGACATGGAGAAGGAGTTCTTAAGGTAAAAAATTGGGAGCCATATTATATGTTTTGCAGGGTTATATAATCACTGATTACGGTTTCCTTATCTTCAGTGACAGATTCAGATGTCACCAGGTTATAGCACATGAGGTTAGGACATATGAGTGAGAACAGAGTGACATTCTTGAGCAAGAGGGGCTTCTATGTGGCTATGGTACAAGTAAGGTAGACTTCTGTGAGCATTGTGCGTGAAGAGTACAAAAGGGTTGGTTTAGTAATGCAATTCAGAGGACTAATGACACACTAAATTTCGTTCATGCTCTTTGGGTTCCCCTCAGGTTCCATTAAAGGTTGCGCAGCCGCACAAGATATGTGCTTACCTTCACTTATGACAACTCTAGGATGGATTGAGGGTTCTTAAGGCATAAGAATGATGTATTTGCCACATTTAAGCAATAGAAATCCTTATTTGAGATGGCAAGGAAGCATATAAAACATCCACAAACTGAAAATAGTTTGGAGTAATGTTGCGACAAGCTCAATGCTGAAAGACTCAGAGCATTGTGAGAGAACATGGATAAAAATTTGATGGAGAGAGCATAGGGCATTCTCCCAAATTCAGTCTTGTCTATGGACTTTTGGGCAGAGGTAGCTGCTATTCAGGAAACATGTCTCCATCAACTTCTATTGGGTCAAATATTCCTAAAGAGGTTTGGTGGGGTAACTATACTAGTTATTCTAGTTTGAGAGTTTTTTTTTTTTTGGATCAATAAAAAGAAATTATATTAAAAAGAGGTATCAAGGGGATGCCACCCAAATACAAAGAAAACAAGAAAAGAGAAACATCCCTTACTGAAAAGTGTCAAGAAAATCAAGGATTACAAATGGGTCCCTTCCAACCATCCATTGGTACATGACCAACCAAACAGGAGAAATAGTTCCTTCAAAGGCTCTTTTGTTCCTTCCCTGAAAAATAGCAAGGAGGATGAGGGAGAGAGATCTTCTTCCTTCCTTATTCGATCTAATCTCTTTCCTAGCCCACAGCTCATCTTCCACCATAGCTATAGTGACCCACTTCTGATTTGCGATGGACATGGCTAAGTTCCGTAATCTCTTGGTCGATGATGAACAATGCAAAAGGATGTGACCAACTGATTCTTCCTGCTCCAAGGATTAAAAGCATCTATTGACAAGAGAGAAACTTTTTTCCTGAAGATTTTCCATGGTAAGGATTCTTTCAAGAGTACTTTCCCAAGTGAAAAAGGCAACCTTTGAAGGGGCTTCCGTTTTCCAAACCGCTTCCAAGGGAAGTTAGTGCTGCTCTCAGCTGGAGACTGAAGGCGTTTGTAGAACTATAGAAGAGCTAACAGTGAAGTTACCATTTTGCTCAAAGAGTCAAAGCCCATTTGGGCTCATCATAATTAGCTTGACAATGAGTCTAATAGAGCCCGCTGGAAAAAAACTGTAGAAGCATCAAGCTCCCAATTGAAAGCATTCCTATTCATAGGAATATCCCAAACAATCCCTTGATTAGTGAGTTCCATGTGTTTGTTAATAAGGGCATCTTTATTGTAGGCAAATCTCAAGATGGAAGGGAAAGAGGATCTGAGTTGGGACTTGCCACACCAAATGCCATGCGAGAAGAACACATCCTCTCCATTCCCCTCTTGAAAGTAGATGAGAGGGAAGAAAATCTCCCATCCTTTTCTAATATATTTCCAAACACCTGTACCAAGAGCTTCTTTTAAAGCTTTTGAGGTCCAACCATTATAATGGAGGCCATACTTGACAGCAATAACATCCCTCCAAAAGTAACTTTTCTCTACCATGAATCTCCAAAGTCATTTCCCCAAAAGGGCCTTATTAAAGATAATAAGATATAAGGCCAAGGTGGCCCGTTTGTAAAAAGGTTGTTTAACTACTCCCCATTTAATGAGATGATATTTGAAAACCTCACTCGTGTTTAAAGGAATCTTCTTTGGATGCCCTCCAATCTCTTGGCAACCATGCAAGTGGTGGGGAAAAAAGACATGAAGTAAACCAAGAGGTTGGACGGTGTACTTTTAATGGGAGTGAGTCTGCCACCTTTTGACAAAAAGTTCATTTTCTAACCAGCGAGTTTCTTTTCAAACCTGCTGACAATGGGATCCCAAATACCCTTATTCTTAAACTTGCATGCAGGCATGTTAATGACGGTAAACTAGAACCTTGTTCCTAGAAAAACCTTTTGATGGATTATGCATGAAGTATTAAGGGATTTAGGTAGTGGTGTCTTAAAGCTTTACATCATTGCTAGTGCAATTGTAAAAATGCTATATTTGATAAGTTGGCCATGCTTCTCCGGAGACAAGAAGCTTTTATTCGTTCTGATGTGTGAATGAAGAAGTCAATTGAACATATGGGAGTTCGAAGTTCAAACTAGACCTACAGCATAGTAGTTTCCTAGTCATCCTAGCCATCCCTACAGTTTGATTCTAATCAACCTAGTTCATCAGATGTTCGTAGTCCTACAGAAGCTGAAGAAGCAGCATATAAGCATTAGTACTCCATTGCTAGACAAACAAAGGGCAAAATCAAACCACCTTGGAGATGTGTCAGTGCAAATTTAGATGCTTTGGGAGAGGTAAAGGAGATATATTGCAATGATGAGCCTTCTAAGTATTCAAAAACCTATGCCCCTACAACACAAGAGTTAAAGAGATTCTTTAAAAGAATCACCCATGCGAGTTAAAGAAGTGATCATTATATGGATTGAAGCAATCTCTTACATATAAGTACAAGTGTTTCAACAGTTTCAAGATTGACACTAGCTATATTGGGAATGACTATGATGCTTGAGTGTATCATCGAAGAATCTCAAATGATTCTTCAAAACATTTGTTATTTTATATTGACAATGTTTTGATAATAGCATGTTTGAAATTAACAAGGTGAAGTCTCAACTAAGAGATGAGTTTGAAATGAATGATTTGGGGGCTGCTAAGAAGATTTTGGGCAGAGAGATTCATAAGGATCATAAAGCAAGAAAGTCATGTTTGTCTCGTAAGCAATAAATAGACAAAGTGCTTGAACGCTTTGATATGTAAAAAGTGAAACTTGCGAGCACTCCACTTGGAGCACACTTCAGGCTACTTCCAGTTCCATCACCACAGATTGACAAAAAGAAGCATATGCCATGTTCAATCTTTTAGAACTGGGAGTGTTGGGAGTGTTATGCGTGCTCTAATTTGCAGTCAATATGATATGTTTCATGCTTCTAGTTCCATCAATTGATACATGGCAGGAGTCATTGGAAAATGTGAAATGGATTTTGTGGTATCTCAGAGCAGTACAAGTTTAGGCTTGATGTATGATCAAGTACGTTGCTCCACTCAACATGGAGTTGTTGGATGTGTGATTCTGATTTTATTGTGGACTTGGACACAAGGCAATACATAACATGCTGTGTCTTTACATTCCATGGGATGAAAGCGATATCTTACATATTAGTTCAAGTGCTTTGATAGTTTCATGATTGACGCTAGCTATAGTACTAGTAAATGTGATGCTTCATGCTTGTGTGTATCATTGGAGACTCTAAAAATGATTCTTCAAAACATTTGTTATTTTATATTAGGGGTGAGCAAAATTCGATGAAAACCGAATTAATGGAACCAATTCGGTCGGTTCAATTTTAATTTTAGTGGAAAATTGGTTTTCGGTTTTTGGTTTGGTTTGGGTTAATTTCAGTTTCGCTTAACCGAATTATATAATAATAATTAAAAAATTATATATAAATAATATACAATCTATAACTAGGTGGGAAAATGGAGGATTTCATTTTAGGGTTCCAAATCCAATTTCCAAATTCCAATTTCTCACTCCACTCTCCAGACTCTAGCGCAGCACTCAACCAGCTGGCGGTAGCACTCCGCCCATTGCAACCTCCGACCCTCCAAGTCTATTCGAGACTTTGAGTCACTCTACTGTCCAGGCTCCAGCGTCAAGACTTTGCCGTGGCCGATTCGCCCTTACCCTTGCCCTCGCCGTGGCCGTCGCCTCTCAGGTTATTACTAAGGCTCTGCCATATACTGACTTTTGATCAGTTTATATTGAATATTGAGAGCATACAAAGCATGTTTTCTTTTCCCAAATCTGGTTCAATTAAATTCGGTTAACCAAATTAATAGAAATTTTGGTTTGGTCGGTTCGGTTATGAAAAATTCTAAACTGTAAAATTTCGATTATTTGAGTTAATTAACTGAATTGTCCAGACTGGCTGAATGCTCACCCCTATTTTATATTGACGATGTTTTGGTGGAGCATGTTTGAAATTAACAAGGTGAAGTCTCAACTAGTGGTGAGTTTGAAGTGAATTGGGCACAGAGATTCATAAGGATTACAAGGCAGAAAGTTATATTTGTCCCGAAAGCAATAAATAGACAAAGTGCATGAACACTTTGATACGTAGAAAGTAAAATCTGCAAGCACTCCACTTGGAGCACGCTCCAGGCTACTACCAGCATTGTCACCACAGAATGTAAACACGGAGCACTGAGCACATTCCCTCTTTTATCTGTTAGTACAATTGGGAGTGTTATATGTGCTCTAATTTGCACTCAATCCGATAACTTTCATGCTTTTAGTGTTGTCAATTGATAGATGGGTCATCCAGTCAAGGGTCATTGGCCACTATGAAATGGATTTTGTGGTATCTCAGAGCACTACGAGTTTAGGCTTGATGTATGATCAAGTAAGTCGCTCCATTTGAGGTGGAGTTGATGGATTTGTTGATTCTGATTTTATTGGGGACTTGGACGCGAATCAACATATAACATGTTGTATCTTTTACATTCCATGGGGTTGCCACTAGTTGGAAGGTTGTGTTACAATCTACTTTTGCATTGTCTACTGCCAAAGCAAAGTACATGGCAACTGCAGATGCTGCAAAGGAAGCATAGCAGCTGAAAAGCCTGGTTGCCAATCCAGGTACGATATTCAGGTGTCATTCATTAGAATTAAAATCAAATGTTTCATAAGAGAACCAAGCACATTGCTGTCTCATGTCACTTTGCGCCAGATGATGTGTTGCTTGGTGATCTAATTGTAAGTAAGGTTGGTAGAGAAGATGATCTTGTAGATATGATGACAAAGTTGATTTCTATCACCAACTTCAAGTATTGCTTCGACTTGATTGGTATTTGTTGTAGATAAGTTGTGCCTTTAAAAAGCACGTGGGGAAGGTGTAGGGGAGTTTTGCTATGTTGTTTGGTGGTTGGGTACTTTGCCTGAATTCAAAACAAAGTGGAGATTTGTTGAGTATGGCTAGAATTCCTACCACCAGGCCAACTGATATGGGGCCAATCCTGAGCTAGGTAGATTCAAAGGCCAAACCAAGCTAGGGAAGAGCTCCTCATGTTTTGCTCATTATGTTTTCCATTATGCAAGTTTTTCAAGATTGCAAGGGTGGAACCCGCATTATCGATTTGATCCAACCATAATTTAGTTTTGAATTCGCGGGTCACATTCGAAGGATTTGGAAAATTTCCTCTTTGCCTGTGTGAAGTTGGGAATGTGTTGGGATTAGTGTTTGAGCATTGAGTTATTTTAATCTCCACTGTACCACCATTTGGCTCATAGTAAAAATTCCATCCCCCTCTCAACCATGGATGTAGGCTTCAAGTTAAACCACATAATCTTGGTGTTGCTTTCCATTTTGCAAGTTTATCTACTTTACTCTTGCATTTGACTTGGAATTTGTTTATAAAAACAGAAATTATTACAAATAGTCGAGGGGTTATGTGGCAATTTCTAAGTTCAAGGGAATACTTTGCAAAAAAGTACTAGTACAGGGGGATTTTTGCAATTTAACCCCCACCCCCTCTCTCATAATGGGAGTTTTATTGAAGGAGGTAGGCTGTAGCCACACAAATACCTCGATCCTCAAGAAGTTGGGGGAGGGGAGGAGCAGCCCAACCCTGTGCAACCACACCAAAACCCCTCCCTCCACATCCCAAAGTTTGAGCTTGGGATTTTGAATATGTAAATCTCAGCCAAACCATAGGCTTGTCCCCTAGGAGGAGCAAAAATTCTGAACCCATGTGGACATTTGTAAAGTTGAATACTAAATCATTCTCCCCCCCCCCCCCCCTCTCTCCCAACTGCACTCTAAACTGACACGAAATTAACAAATGCTAAAATTTTAAAAAATATAATATAATATAAAACAACCCAAACTGCATTTGATGACGATTATATAAAACAAGTGTAAATGAGAGAGAGAGAGAGAGAGAGAGAGAGAGAGAGAGAGAGAGGAATAAAAATAAAGTAGCATGCAAGAAAAAACGCCCAGAAAAACATCAAAAAAAGATTTTAAAACAGGAAAATGACAGAAGTACCTTGAGAAAGCCAGCTCCAGCAAGAGGAATCAGCGGCGATGCTCGATTTGAGACGGGCAGAAGCAATGGCGCTATGAAGCGGCATCAGTGATTCTACACTTCCCAATGCCGAGAGGACCCTAAAACAAAAGCAAACATCAGAACGAATGCACCCTAACAATACACTCTGAACAAGAAATGGAAGATGGAGTAAATGAAACCATTTCCATTGCATTTGTAACATTTTGGAAGTATTTCATTGCTTTCTGTGGCAGAACTTGACTCAATGTGTAATGAGCAGAGAAAGTGTTTTCAGAAAATTTGAAGCCAGGGTTTTAGAGTTGACTTGAGAGTTGAGACTAGGCAATACCTTGAAGCGCAAGGGGTGGGTACTGGGGAAGAAGACAACAAAGAGGGCGTGGGTTTCGCAGAGGTGGAGTTGGGAAGAAGTGTTCTGGATCGGGATGTCACGGACCTCGCACGTGACAGCAGAGCTGCTCTGCAGAATGAAGCCATCTCGGTCGGAGAAGGCGGTGAGACGGGCCAGACGAGCGGGTGCAGCAGGAGCTGGGGAAGCTTCTTAAACCCTATGCTTTTCAATATTTGGCATTACTTTAAAATTTGCCAATAAATATTAAAATGATTACTTTTTTTTTTTTCATTTCTTTTTTATGTTTGAGAGCAGATTTAGATTTGTATTAATTTAGATAAAATATAATATAAAATTATATTAAATTTTATTTAAATTTATGAAAATATAAATATATATTATAAAATTATGTTCCCAAACCCTTTTTTTTTTGGATTTGAAAAGAGAGTACAAAAATAACATCTTTAGCTCTTGTTTGTAATATCTTAAAAATAATTATTTTTTTAAAAAGTACATAAATTAAGTATTTATGTCAATTGTTTGATTTACACTTAAATGAATACTTATTTTAAAAATATTAAATTATTTTAAAATAAAATAAATATTTTTTAAAAATAATTTCTTTAAAAATTTTTATTTTAAAAATATTTATAATTGTTATAAAATATGCAGCAAATAAAATAAAGATGAGATAAAAATTTACGTGATTCAGCAAATGGGATAAAAAACTTTATTACCTCAGAAAAAATTTCAAGATAATTTTAAAATCAATTTCATACAAAATATCTCTCTTTATCTTTAACTCTCTTCTACTCTTATTCTTACTATATATCTACTTTCTTCAAACATGCAAATGAGAGGGAGAGATTGTCCCTTTATAAGGTAATAAGGATATCAAAATATTTATTGGGGTTAAAAAACGAAGGGGGTGATAGACACCAAACCCTTATAACAATAATAATTGAATAAAACCCCCACGGCATGGCTCGGTAGAATGACATCAGCAAATAAGAAGGAACATCGGGGGTTCAATTATAATATACTCACTGAGCCAGCAGTACGTGTAGTCTGTAGATGGTAAGATTTTACTCTGTGAGTCAGGGACTGTAGATGATGAGAGTTCGCTCTATGAGTCAGTGTGGACCGTGAATGGTGAGAGTTATCTATGAGTTAAAGAGAACAGTGGATGGTAATGAAAATGTGTCCCAAAAATCGAGTTGGCCGAACGTCCAACTGATGTACAAAAGTTGTGTCCGTATCCGGATTTTACCCTGATCGCGCGTGACCTAGGGGCGGAGGACGCTGATCCGTAGTTTTGGTGTCACATCAGGGGGTCCGAAGGGTTCGTTGGTGGTTAGAGTTCTTATGTAATAAAAAAAATTAAAAAATAATAATAATTAAATAAAATTTCAAAGTATTTTTTGGATCTCTTTAAGTACGTTTTTCCAATTATTTGCTATGCTGAAGCAGCGAAGGTCTTTCTTACTCCTAGCATCGAATATTGATTGGCGGTGCTAAAACGCTGCGTTTTGGCAGAAATCTCACAGAGCAGACTGCGACTGCCTTGTCACCCCAGTTACCTTGCGGTTCCAGTTGTTCTTCGTCTTCCACTCCAAGAGCTAGCGGCAGAGGATCATCCCACCTTCTTCTCTATCGGAACTCATGGCTGCGATCTTAGCTCGCAAGTCTCTCCTCGCTTTCCGCGCTCGACAGCTCGTAAGAATTCAATCACCGTAACTTTCTCATAATTTTTGTTCCTTTCTCGTCCGGTTGATTTCTGTTATATTTTCTTAGCATTCAGTGATTAACAGCCTTAGTGTTTTCAATTCGAGTTTAATCGATCTAGGCTTACTCGAGACCCTTGATTGCAATCCCCCTTCTCTTTTTCGGGGTTGGTGGGGTTTAATGCTTATTTGGTCACTTAGTTAAGATTAATCGGTTAGGGTTTTAAAAATATATCCGTACATATGTCTTTGTGATTGGCTCTTGATGATAATTTGCTGGAAATGGAGTTTTCTAAAAGCTTCTTAATCGAATATGGCAATTTCGGTGAAGAGTTGAAGTTGGTTATTTCACAGGAGAGATTGGAACAGGGCCAGTGGACCATCTATTGGATCCTTTTTACACGTATTTGTGAGCCTATTTTGTTGAGGTGATATGGACTAGCTTGTTCGAGGAGGGACTTGGCGAAGGATTTTTTTTTTTTTTTTTTCTAAATTTCTTTTCTTCCCTTCATTTGTTTCATTTGTGAGGCACACAACTGTGATGGGCAGGACGAGTTTACTGTACCTTGACTCTTCAAATAGCAATATCACTTTGGATGTCCTAGGTTTTGCGCAAATGGTATACCTTAGATATTGTACTTTATTGTCAACAATACTAAAACTTATGAGGAATGGGCCTGCTTGAGGGAGGGAGGGAAGGAGGGAACACAAGTGCATGACAAAGTTTGATGATTGCCAGGATAACTGATGAGGTATTTGGGGGAGAATATTTTTTGAAATTTATCACCAATTTTTTTTTGTAGTTTTCCAAAGTTTTGATTTACTTGATACCTCTTTCTGTTCTTGCATCTTTTGTCCCTTGACAATTTTTCTTTTTGTCTCTCTTTTTAAAAAATATTTTTTATCCAATCAATCTCATCTCACCATCTTTACTTTCACCCCTTTTGTTGTTGACATGTTTATTACTATTAAGGCTTTATTCATACATTTGTTTTCTTTCCTTTCTCCCCTTTCCGGCCATTTATTTGATTCCCAGGCTGTAGGAGGACAAGCATTGCAGGGCTCCAACCATTATGGGCTGCAATTTGGTGCACATTCATATTCCACGGACAAAGGTTTGCCTTCTGCATCTCTGCTATCCAGCATGTTCATTATGAGTTTGCTTATAGAACTACATGATTGGGATTTTTGAAGTTCATGATGTATATTATGTCAAATAGGTGCATGACATTATTCCTACATGTTCATTATCTGTTTGTGTATGTGTGCATACATTCATATGCGATGGGCGTAGAAATATTGAAAAAAGAAACGGCGGATGGTTGGTTGGTTAATTTTGTGATATTTAGGTTATATTTGGTTCACTAAATATTCCTTGGAATAAGATGGAATACAATGAAAATTTTGGGAGTAAAGGAGATAGCTATTCTTTTTTTGTTCCTTGTTATAGATTAATAAAAGGTTTATCTTTGTTGTTTGCTTTATAATTTTTTTGTATAACTAATTGTAACTAACTTATTATAACTAATCTATACTTACGAATAGGCATCTCACAAACCAAACTTAACCTTAGAGCTCAGGATATACCAGTATGAATTACACGGCATGGTTAGCTGTATCATTTGATTCCTTTTGATGTCTGAAGTTGTGAAGAATAAGGTGTCTTTAATATCAGTCCCTGCACTGTCTTTTAATTTTCCTTTTTTTCTTTCTAATTAGTTAGGACTGGGTTAAGATTAATTTAATTTGAATGTATGAAATGATCTTGGGTCAAGCTGTGATAATGATCTCGTACCATGCCATTGCAGGACAGTTATTTAATAATCCACAGTGATCTTATGTATCTTTTGTGATGCTATTTGAAAACCATCTCCTTTGCAAGTTAACTAGTATTCATTTCACAATAGCAGCATTCTGCGTGTAGAATGTGGTTTTTATTTTCATTTTTGCTTCTTTCTTCATCTTTTCTTTTCTACATTTCTCTTGTTTCTTATTCAGTTCTTATTTTCTCATAATTTATCTGCAATTGAAGCACTGATATGCTATTTTTTATCTACTCCGGCCTTTAAAACATTCAAAGAACCCTATCAATTCCAATCTTATCCAAAGAACTGGTTTACGAATTCCCAGTCACCCCTTAATAATTGCACAAATTCCCTGTCACCTGTTAAAACGAAATACTGATACAGAAAATGTTAACTATATCCCCTATGTATGCCGCATCCCAATGGCTAGAGCTTGGGACTTCTATTTTGGAGTCTTTGGTTCAAACCTTGTGAGGGGATGGGGAGGAGTATGGGATGGGTTACAGGTACCTTATGTTGTGTAGGCCATTTGGGCCTGCAATTAATTTATTAAAAAAAAATTGAGAACCTTAAGTGTAATCCTGAAAGATCCTGTATGACATGCTCTTATCAGAGTGTTCGCTTGTGCACATTTAGGCCATTATGAAGGCTCTCTTACTCAATATAATATGCAAAACCTTGTGCTTGTTGGATAGCCTCTTTGGCAAGCATCTTTAGAAATGTTAATAAAAATGTTCTTTGCCTGTAAGAGGTTGCTTTTTTTTAGTCTGGATAATTTCAAGTCTCTATAGTTGATTCATATTTTCTGTTCATCTACAAACCACAGATGATGAAGAAAGAGAAAAACTTGCAAAGGAGATTTCTAAGGATTGGAATTCTGGTAATTTCTTCTGAGGAGTGATAGTTTGGGAACTTTATGTTTGCAATGTTGGTTCCTCCATATTCTTCTGAGATATGCTGTTGGTGGTTCCTGATTCTTGTTGGGCAATTGCAGTTTTTGAGCAGAGCATAAATACATTGTTTCTCACTGAAATGGTTCGGGGTATGATGCTGACACTAAAGTACTTTTTCGAAAAAAAAGTTACTGTGAGTGTTCTTCTATACATGCTGACGCTTTTTTGCGTTAATCATGGCAGGCTACAATATCAATGCTTTCTTTCATTGTGCAGATCAATTATCCATTTGAGAAGGGACCATTGAGCCCTCGTTTTCGCGGGGAACATGCCCTTCGACGTTATCCAACTGGAGAGGAACGTTGCATTGCCTGCAAACTCTGTGAAGCTGTAAGATTTCAATTTTCTGTGTCATGACATTTACAAGTAGCATGTTATAAGGCAAAGCATGCAAAAGTGGGAAAATGAGGAGGCATAATTGGAAGATCCGCATGGTTATTGTTCTGCATGAGTGAAGGATTTGTGCTGGTGGTGAGTGTTACCAATGTTTATTGCCTTGCTGGAATGAGATGATGTTGTTCCAAGCTAGAGTCAGAGGTCTAAGTGAATTTTAGGGTTAGGTTGGAGAGTCATCTATATCTGATCTGATTCCACTCCAAATCCAGTGCCCCTCCTGATATAAAGATGACCAGTAATTTGCCCAAGCACAGCGGCTTATTTGTCTAATGGATTGCAATCTTGAGAACTTGAGAAAACTAAAGAAAAAAATTTAGCTAAATATTTTATGGATGAAAATTTTGGTTTACTTTATTTATTTATTTATTTCAAAAAATCATCTTGAAACTCTAACTGAAAGGATTTAACTGTATGCTACACTATGTTTGATTGGAATTTATAAACTTCTGTAATCCTACTGTGAACCCTAATAGTTTGAGGTGTTAACTGTTGACACTTGCTAAAACCTAACGGGATTTTGCTGGGAAATTATGCACTTCATTAACTTTGACATTTTGCCATTTTAAGGTACTGAGTGCTGTAATTCCTGGGGTTTGTATGTGAATTTATTTCTTTCTTAAGTTTCCATAGCCTTGCAATTATGGGCCAAATCTAGATGTGAGAAAATCTACAGGATTTAATTGATGATATAAAACTTAATTGGCAATGCTGCAGTCTTCATCATGTATCCAACCTGCAGGGCTCACTATAGGCTGCTGCTTAGATGACATTAACCATTTTGCAAATATGTTAATGGTTTTTCTCTTTGTATATTTAGTACATGGTTATGCAATTATTTTCTGCTCGTCTATCTTTTTGGATGTATTTTTTTAATCCAAATTTGATATTTGATAAATATAGAATTTGTTTGGTTGGGCTTGTGTAATGTTTTAGTGGATATGGCTTTGGTAATTGAGGCTAAACTTTGGTTTAGTTCACCAAGTATTTGTTGTTTGTCAGATATGCCCAGCTCAAGCAATCACAATTGAAGCTGAGGAACGAGAAGACGGAAGCCGTAGGACAACCAGGTGAAGGATCTCTCTCTCTCTCTCTCTCTCTCTCTCTCTCTCTCTCTCATCTGGATTTGGTTTCACAGGTATGACATTGACATGACCAAGTGCATCTACTGTGGATTCTGCCAAGAAGCATGTCCTGTTGATGCCATTGTTGAAGGACCCAACTTTGAATTCGCAACGGAGACTCATGAGGTTAATAGACATCTTCTTTACCACATTATTGGCCGCTGTACTTTATTAAACAACTCTTACATTCTTCCAATGATGCAGGAGCTTCTCTATGATAAGGAGAAGTTGCTCGAGAATGGGGATCGATGGGAAACTGAGATTGCAGAGAACCTCAGATCCGAAAGCCTCTATCGTTGACTACTTTGATGTTCTTCTGGAGCATTCCTGCCTGGCTGAAGCTTGTATTTTGGACTTCAAGTATCTGAAAATAAATAGATCTGTTACTGATCACTTTTTTTTCTCCCCCAAATTTTTGAATTCTTGATTTTGTGATTCATCGGCCGCTCTTTGTTAATTCTATATGGGTTTGGAACCTTCTTAAGGTACGGGAGTTTGATTCGAAATGCAAGGGAAGGAACAAAATTTATCTTGTCAAATCTCTACAAACTACAGTCTGTTTGGAGAATTAGAAACCAAGGAATATGTAGTCACATCTGTGGTTTATGCTATTGTCCATGTGCCTTTTAACTCTCGAGGATTTATTTTGAGGTTTTTCCACATATCTAAGAGGATGCTTTTCTCTTTTTCACCGAACTAGTAGGCGTAATTCTTCATTTGTTCTCAGTGGTATCCAAATTTTAAAAATTTTATTTTCTCTTCTTTTTAATGTTATTATTTCAGTTGCATTTAATTTTTTTGGAAGCATTGTTTCTTCCTTATGATCCATATTACATAGGTGGTCTTATCCTCTTGTATCAAATTCTTCTTTTAATTTCATGGGACATTTTACAATAACCCAACATGTTAGGTTCTCATCTTCATTTTACCCATTTTTTACTACTAATATTTCTTGTTAAGTAAAACGTATTTGTTAGGGTATTTTTGTTACATTATATTTCACTTCCTAAAGTTATAATTGCAACACTTTGATTCTTTAGCGAAGCGCAATTTAGTAAATTTTGAGTGAATAAAGTGCAAATCAATTTTGTTTTTTCATATAGTAAATTTCAGAACATAGACTTTTAAGGCTTAGACTTTTAAGGCTTAGATTAGGATTTATATGAACTTGAAAGTGAATACCATTGGACAAAAGGCACTCACAAACTCATCTCTCTAGAGATTTAACAAAAAGATACGGATTTTTCTTGAGGCGTTCAAGTTTTCACAAATCTACTCTTAAGGTTTGACAAAAAGATGTTAATCTTATTTGAGGTTTTAAAAATCTCATTGTACTTATGTGATAGTTCTGACAAAAGGACAGGAATTTTTTCTTATATTTGGTAAAAATTCAAGTACCGAAAGGGGTATGAGTGTCATAAAAAGTAAATACGACTATTGTTAATCCTCGAGCATTAATGAGCTCACATTGTAGAGCTTTCTTTAAAGCTTTATTTTTTGTTTCTTTGCTATTTTTTAGAGTTATGTTAGAATCTTAAGTTTTATCCATCCCCGTGTTCATCGTTCAATTGATTATCACAATCTTTTATAAATAAACTATCCAACAATATTACACAACCATCTCCGGAACCTTTTTATATTTAAAATAAGAATTTGATCTCGTGTTTTCTAATTTGCATTTTTTTTACCAATAATATCACATACTCTAATTTTTTTTACATTTATATTTTAAACCAATGCCTAATTTTATTTAAAATTATTTATTTGACATAAATAAAAGAACATCAACAGAAATCTCATGTTTGCATATATCATAAGTTGAAAAAATATATATATCTATAGCCAATGACTAAATTATCTTTTATCAATTGCATTGTCTAATATTTTTTCAATCCATTGGGACAATAGTAAGACTATGATGAGCCAAAAAAATAGTTCATCCCCCTTTACCAACATTTACTCTTTTGTCTTAAAGTAACCAACATTTTCTCTAAACATATTTGTGTAATCTTTATATACCCCCCAAAGATGCAATGTGAAGGCTAAATAATCGACCACATGACTTGTGAAGGAGGCATACATTGGGTAAGGCCAAAAAGTTATAAGCGAAGTTTCAAGACATAAAGTGATGGAGGACGGGATAGGGTGGCGTAGTGCTACCAATTTTAAACCCTCACAAGCAAGCATACACACTCAATACACTTTAAATTAAGAATTTAATTAATCAACATAAACACATTAAATCAGAGGACATTTCACATGTTCCAGGATTTTTTTAAAATGTGTATGATGTTGTTCAGAAATAAGTTCGAAGAGTTCTTTCACAAAGGTATTAAGTTAAAATGTGGCAAGATAGTATTTCAATTTTTCAAGAATAAAATTCTAAGCTTAGCAAGCAATATTCCCATAATTGATTTTAAAGCTAGCAAGTATCAATAATGAATTCTAATAGCTCATATATGCTCTTTTAAACATGGAAGTTCAAAGTTTCAAGCATGAGATTACACAAGTTTAAGCAAGGCTTCAAACAATGTGAAATAATATTGAAACTGTAATGACCCAAAGAATAATGGTATTTAAATAATAATTAAGAAAGAGAAAAATGGGATTAGAAACGCGTTCGTTGACGACGCGGCCATTGGGCTCGTCGACAAGGGTATGTCTCGTCAACAAGAAAATACCGAGGAGGATTTTGGCAATTCTGAATTTCGTCGACGAAGGGTGAAAGTTCGTCGATGAAACTCTTTAGGGACTTGTCGATGAGGTGACATGTCTCATCAACGAATCTAATTCTATAAATAGCCTAATACTCGATTTTAAACGTAGAAAAATCAGGAAATTTTCGCTCTCTCTCCTCCCTATGATTTCTCTCTCCTCTCTCTTTGATTTCGGCTCCATTGTTCACCAGATCGACGATCTAAGGCCACCACGACGCTCCTGGGGAAGTTCTCTCCAAATCTATCAGAGCGGATTGTTGGTGGAAACAAGTTGAAATTCATCCCTGAGTTGAGATAAGACTTTTTATGCCAAATTTGGTCTTTTCAAAGTTATATGAAATGATATTCACGTGAAAATATTGAAGTTTAGTTCTGAAAGTTGTTGAATTCAGGGTGTTGAACGGGAAACCCTGTGGGTGCAGGACGAGTGGAATTTTTGGGGGGTTTCTTTCCAATGTCAGGTAAGGGAATAAACTAAAGCAGTTATTTTCCATGCCAATTATTATTATTTATCAGCAAATTAATTTTTAGGAAAGCATGAATTATATTTGAATATTATTGAGAAAAAGCACATTTGGGAAAATATTGCTGTTATACAGGAAATACGATTTTAGAATGAAATGTATTAATTTACTTAATAATGTGTGGCATGAATATTATTTTACATTCTTTCATAGCCAGAGTTTATCAAGTTATGTGGTATAGAAACTCAATCATTAGATGTTAGTTTATCGGTGGCTACGCCGACTGGGACCATAGTGTTGTGTAGAAAGGTACTTAAAAATTGTCCCCTTAGTATTTAGGGGAGGTCTTTTCCAGCTAACTTGGTAGTTCTAGATATGCATGGTTTCAAGGTAATTTTGGGAATGGACTGGCTAGCTGCTAGCTATGCCAGTATTGATTGTCATCAGAGAGAAGTGGTATTCAGACCTCTAGGAGAGTAGAAGTACCAATTTGTGGGGACATGTGTGCGTTCCCCACCACAGATTTTGTCAACTATTCAGGTGAGGAAATTGCTTTTGGAGGGATATCAGGGGTACCTGGCCGGTGTAAAAGAAGAGTCGGAGGGAGAATTCATGTTAGAAGATATTTTGATAGTGAAAGATTTTCCTGACATGTTTTTGGATGATCTATCAGGACTTCCTCCTGATTGTGAGGTCGAGTTTACTATAGATCTATCTCTAGGAACAACATCGATTTCTAAAGTGCCATACAGAATGACACCAGCGAAATTGAAAGAGTTGAAAGAATAGATATAGGAACTGCTGAACAAGGGATTTATTAGGCCCAACGTATCACCCTGGGGAGCGTCGATACTGTTTGTGAAAAAGAAAGATGGTTTGATGAGAATGTGCATCGACTACAAAGAAATTAATAAAGTAATCATCAAGAATAAATACCCACTTCCCCACATAGATGATTTGTTTGATCAACTACAGGGGATACGGATTTTCTCAAAGATTGATCTGTGATCTGGGTACCATCAAGTAAAGGTCAAGGAGGAAGATGTTTCAAAGACGGCATTCTGGACTAGGAATAGCCATTATGAGTTCCTGGTTATGCCGTTTGGATTGACAAATGCTCCTCCTGTATTCATGGATTTGATGAATAGGGTGTTCCATCAACACCTAGATCAGTTTGTTGTAGTCTTTATTGATAATATCCTGGTATATTCAAGGAGCACGATGATCATATGCGGATAGTTCTGCAGATATTGAGGGAAAGAAGGTTGTATGCCAAATTCAGGAAGTGTGAATTATGGTTGAAGTAAGTCACTTTCCTCGGAAACGTGGTATCTAGGGGTGGCATTTCTGCGGATCTGACTAAGATTGAGGCGGCAGTGGACTGGGCACAACCGAAAAATGTGTAGGAAATTAGGAGTTTATTGGGATTGACAGGATATTATCACCGGTTTGTGGAGGGATTCACTAAATTGTCAGGCCCCTTGACCAAATTGACCAGAAAGAATGCTAGATATGAATGGACAGAGGAATGTGAGCAAAGCTTCCAAGAATTAAAGAAACAACTCATTACTGCACCGATTTTGATGATTTCTTCGGGAGAAGAGGGTTTTGTAATTTATAGTGATGCATCACATAAATGGCTCAGGTGTGTTCTGATGCAACGGGGGAGAGTTATAGCATATGCTTCACAACAGCTCAAAATATGAAAAGAATTACTCTACCCATGATCTGGAGTTAGAAACAGTGGTTTATGCGTTGAAAATATGGAAATATTATTTGTATGGGGGTAGGTGTGAGATCTTCACAGATCATAAGAGCCTGAAGTACTTTTTCACACAAAAGGAATTAAATATAAGGCAGAGGAGGTGGTTAGGGCTGATTAAAGATTATGACTGCACTATCAGTTACCACTCGGAAAAAGCTAATGTGCTAACTGATGCTTTGAGCCTAAAATCAGTAGGTTCATCAATGTTAGCAGAGGTGACTCTGCATCCAATTCAAATGGATTTAGAAAGGCTTGGTATGGAATTGGCAGAGGGAAATCACCAGGCATTCATTGCCAATCTGGTAATTCAGCCCACGTTATAGGAAAGAATTAAAATTGCTCAGATGAAAGATGCTGAAATATTAAAGATTATAGATAAAGTGTGGAATGGTCAGGGAACAAAGTTTAATGTCTTAGAGGATGAGGCTTTGAGGTTCCGTACCAGACTTTGCGTACTTGTTGATGCTGAGACTAAGAGAGTTATTCCGGAGGAAGCACATCGATCCCTTTATACAGTGAACCCTGGAAGCACTGAGATGTACAAGGATTTACAAGCAATATTTGACATGCCAGCAAGTGAAAGCTGAGCATCAGAGATGGGTGGGATCATTGCAGCCACTTTACATCCCTGAATGGAAGTAGGAACACATTTTGATGGATTTTGTTATAGGATTACCGTCGACATTACATGGACAGGACGCCATCTGGGTGGTTGTTGATCGATTGACGAAGATTGCTCATTTCCTTCCTATCAGAGTTAACTACTCCATGAGTCGATTGGCATAATTATACATACGAGAGACAGTTAGACTGCATGGCGTGCTAGTATCCATAGTTTCGGACCAAGACCCATGGTTCATATCTCATTTTTGGAGGAGTTTGCAAGGAGCCATGGGCTCTCAGTTGAAGTTCAGCACAACATTTCATCTTCAAACCGAAGGACAAATAAAGAGGACTATACAGATATTAGAGGATATGCTGCGATCTTGTGCACTAGACTTCGGAGGTAGTTAGATAAAATTTTTGCCATTAGTTGAATTTGCATATAATAACAGCTACCTAACCAGCATTGAGATGACACCATATGAGACGCTATATGGTAGGAGGTTCCGATTTCCATT
This sequence comes from Malania oleifera, assembly GCF_029873635.1. Taxonomy (NCBI): domain Eukaryota; kingdom Viridiplantae; phylum Streptophyta; class Magnoliopsida; order Santalales; family Ximeniaceae; genus Malania; species Malania oleifera. Next base: position 10,356,201 of record NC_080421.1, on the reverse strand, counting down.
ATACTGGGATGAACTTGGTGAAAGAAAGATTTTGGGGCCAGAGTTAGTCTAACAAACTTATGATAAAGTCAGACTTATTAGAGATAAAATCGGGGCAGCTCAGAGTTGGCAGAAAAGTTATGCAGATACTCACCGGCGAGAGTTGAAGTTTGATGTAGGGGACGATGTATTTTTGAAAGTTGCACCAATGAAAGGAATTATGAGATTTGGGAGGAAAGGTAAGCTGAGCCCTAAGTTTATTGGATAATTTGAGATATTGGAAAGAGTGGGTGTGACGCCCCAAAACCCGCCAAGTGGGGCCTGGGTGCCACGTGTTCCAATCACATGTATCTGATACCATAATTAGCATGCAGGCAACGAAACATAAATAAATAACCTCAAATAAATACTAGAATTCTATATAACAACCCAAAAATGAACACTACAACATCCAGATATTCATATCCACAGCCAGTATTTAAAACATAACCTAGTACAAATATTGTTAACTTTACCGTGATCCCAAGAGGGGGGGTGAATTGGTATTTTTAAAATCTATCCCCTAGCTATTCCTCTTAACAGCAGTATGTTCACAATCTTATGGTCAATCTAGTGCAAGTAATATCAGAAATTAGATAAAACAGTTTAATTAATTACACAAGTACTAGAAAGCAGTAAAGATAAGGATGACACACAGATATGTTATCGGGGTTCGGCCAACTGCGTACGTCCCTGCCTTGGCTAACCAGCGCAAGGATTATCACAATAACTTGCTCACTTAAACGGGTGGAGCGGCACCTATACAAACCAGGTTAAATTATCACAGGGATGACCTCAACCTTAACCAGGTCAATTAGCACAGGGCTGACCTCAACCTTTACACCAATCCTTACCGGGCTGGATTACCGCCCCCTCAGGCCACGCCTGGAATCTCTCAGATATACAAACAAAAGGTACAGTATAAGGGTGCTTTCATGTAAAGCATATTTGTACCACAAATGCACACAATCACAAACACCACAGATGATTTAATAATGTAAGCTCAGTGTGGTCTAAGTAGTTCAACTCTCAAATATATTTTCTATCAGTGTTATATGTATGTGAGAGTGTCAACCAGCAATCTTTGTATTTCTAGATGTTCTCAATCAAGAAGCTCAAACAAAGATATCATGCAATGTTCAAATATCTCAAATAGCAGAATATGTCAATCACATGAATAGTGTATATGCTTGGTTTGCAAGATATATGTAATCTTTGTATTTCAGCAAATGATGTAGACTTGAATGGATATTGCCACAAAGATTAATATAACACACACAAATATCTTTTCACAAATATATCGATATGAATACCACAAGATATTTGAGTACGTTTGAAAATATTTTTGCAAGCTAAAAAAAAATACGAGCTTCCTAAGATATTGCAATGAGAATGCAACACTTAGAAGTTCAGCAAAGTGTTCTTATGATAGGCTTATGAGAAAAGCCCCCTAAGAATACTTAGGTAATGCTCTCAAGAAAATCGATTTAAGCAATCAAAGAATGAGGGAGCAAAACCTCAAACCAATAACACTCAAATACACTTACAAGTGATACTGAGATGAAGTAGGTAAGTTTGAGTGAATTTGGAGATAGTATGAGCAATAGGAAGTATTTAACTTGAGAGAGAAATTTGATTTTCAGTTTTTGCTAATGAATCCTTAATTCTTCCAAATGAAGGAGTATATATAGACATACTGAAAATTTTGACCGTTAGGGACCTATTAGGGATTGTTAGAAAAGTTTAATGATGTTTAAGACATTTTAACCCTGTTTAAAAATATTAACTGTGGTAAAAAATTTAGGGCAACTCGAGAGGTCCGGTCGACCAGAAATGTTTCGGTCGATCAAGTCTCATATGGTTTGGTTGACCAGGGACTTTTGAACTGAGGGCTCGGTCGACCGGGAGAGGACGATTTCTCAATTTTCTGAGGTTCGGTCGACCAGGCCATTTTGAACTACCTGGTTTGGTCGACCAGACCACTGAGAATTCTCCCAAGGACCCTCCGGTCGACCAGGTAGTTGGAGAACAAAAGTTGTCGGTCGACGAGATGGTCAAAATGTTGACCAGGGAGGGTTTCAATCAACCGGGGTTTTTTGAACTTAGTTGGTTCGGTCGACCGGGACCTTGGTCAATAGTTGACCCAGGTCTGGTTCGGTCGACCAGGCCATAATGAACTGAGTTGGCCAGTCGACCGAAAGTGCACCAAGTGTGCATTTCGGTCCCGTCTTGACACAATCAAACCCTATTCGAGTGCCTAACAAACATATATGCAAATTTGTGTGTCCTAGGGTTATTTATGTCCAAAATTAAGGTACCTAAAAAGTCTAGTTTCGGTCGACCGAAGGGTAAGTCCTAAGGTCTTTCTATGGTCAATTTTGGTTTGTATCTGGTTTGAGCTCACAAAATAAACCATACATGTGATGCATGTGCTTATTACAAACCGAATACCCTAATTACTATTACAGATAAATTTCACTACAAAAATATTACAATCAAGAGTATGAATTTGTCTTCAAGCTTTGAGTTTTCATATGCCATTAATGATATGCTAATATGGACCTGCACATAAACTAGATGTTCATTAAATACAAGAGTATTTGTCATTATCAAAACCGGGCGTGACCTATAAGGTCAACAAATACATCTGTATATATATATCAGTATCTCACAATACCCCAAAAAGAAACCATCAAATACAATCCCAGCCTAGGCCTTCAAACCCGGTCTTTAGAAGAACCTGAAAAATTGTTAATCCATTAGGGTGAGATACTTCTCAGTAAGGGTGGAATAAATTATAACTGTGTGTGACAACTGAGTTTTAATATTTACATATCAAAATAAACTGCTTCTCACATACAATAACAACTGAAAAAATGTACCATTAATAACATCCCCGACATCTAATATCATACACACATCCAATATGCACAAGTACATAATTTTTATGCAGGCGAAAGTCCACAAGGATAGGGAAGATTACCCGCCCATACAAGTAGCTTCCCTCTACTCTGGTACTAAAACTACCTACTAGAGCACTCACCTTATTCAGTAAGCCCTCATGTGAAGTATTACCTCGCCGCCAGTACACACATCTTTATTATTTTAAAGGTGAAGGTTTCCAAGGATTGGGATGTCTACCCGCCCATACAAGTAGCATCCCTTTGCACTGATACCAAGAAATTACCTAGCAGAGCACTCGCCTTTCTCAGCAAGCCCCTGGTGGTATGTTTACCTCACCGTATGCACACACATGCATTCACAATATGCTATACCATTATTTTTATGCTATAATTAAATTCACATCCGCACAACACATCCGCACAGGAATCATGCATCTCATACTTCATCTTCCAATGTCCTCAGTACGTGGCCCACACAGAGCAACTGCGTACATGTCAATACGTGACCGACACAAGCACCTACATACTTCTTATCTACACATGGCCCACACGGTCACAACTAGCAGCACATGGTACATAACATGACCCACACAGGTGCCACCATCCACACAGGATGAATAACATGGCCCACACAGGCGCCATTATGCACACATGATATAACGTGGCCCACACAGACACCACTCCAGCTTTCGCGACACGTGGCCCACACAGGCACCACTATTCACTAGTATCCAATCCCCATGACCTAACCATCGTACATCAGTAGAACAAGCTCCTCGAACTACCAATGTCCTACCCCATATAAATTACAATATGACGAGCTCCTCAACCTACCAACGTCATATCATGATTTATATCTAGGCAATATAACAACCTTCTCATGCCAACGTTATATTGAGATGCATACGAAAAACCACACCAATTAGTTCACATAGACGCATCAATGCATTACCACACAGGTATCTAACATATACATTCCCACACAGGAGTCAAACATAAAAATTCATTCATCATGTCATAATCATTCTAAACAATCCCTCATGTAAGCCCAAATACCACAGAAATTCATATTCAATTTATTAGAAAGAAATTGTTCTCATGCCACATGGATTTAATATCATAAGCAATTATTCCCAAATATAACATTAAACCAAAATCATCATTTTTCCAGTAATCAGGCTATTCTGAAAATCATATAGATAAATAATAAATTTCATATGCTAAATAATTGGTTCACCTTAATAAAATACTGATATAATTTTATTCCCCCTTACCTGATTCCCTGAACCACGCCTGTAGGAATCCCAAGATTATACCCACAGCGCTCACCCGAACCCTATTTCAATCAAATCAATCCTAATAAAATATTATTTTAACCTTTCCCCAATTACAATAATTAAATACCAATTAATTTCTAAATAACCTATTTATTCCAGTTTTGAGGCTATTCCTATAACGATCCCATGAGAAATCCGCTCCGCTAGATGTGTAAAGAATCATCCATAAATTCTCGTGGTGGTGTTCGATCATCAATTTGGCTTAAAATTTAAGAAAAATTGAGATAAAAATGAGAATTTGTCTTACCCTAGGAGATATGCCCACGTTGCTCCTACAACAAATTCACTTTGGTAGATATGTCGGTGGCGGATAATGGAGATTAGTGGTGTTTTTAGATTTTCAATTGGGCGAGAATCCGCTGCGAAATCGTAGAAAGAAGAGGAGTAAAGAGTGTGAACTGAGAGATTTTTTTTTTTCCTTCTTTTTCCTTTATGTTCTACACAGCGTGAGAATTTTTTTTTTTTTTTTTTCCTTTTCCTGTTTCTGTTTTGTTTCAAGTGGTTCCAGGGGAAGCTAAACACTAAGTTTTTTTTTTTTTTTTTTCTTTACTTCTTCCTTTACTACTTTGTTCAAAGACTTAAGCACTAAGTCTTCCTCTTTTTTTTTTTTCTTTCCTTTATCCCTTTATACTTATATATATACAATTTATCCTTATATGTATTAAAGGATATATACATATATATACCCACAATCCTCAAATTTCCTAAATTAATTAATTTTCTTAATAATAATTAATTAATTAATAATAATTTTTAATTAATTAATTAATTAATTAATTTTTTATTTTTTTAGGTTGTTACAGTGGGTTCGGTTGCTTATAGGTTAGCATTACCGCTAGTTCTATATAGAATCCATGACGTATTCCATGTATCCATGTTGAGGAAATATGTATATATATACCCATAATCCTCAAATTTCCTAAATTAATTAATTTTCTTAATATTAATTAATTAATTAATAATAATAAATTTTAATTAATTAATTATTTTTTTATTTTTTTAGGTTGTTACAGTGGGTCTGGTTGCTTATAGGTTAGCATTACCACCAGTTCTATATAGAATCCATGACGTATTCCATGTATCCATATTGAGGAATATGCCCCAGATCCATCCCATGTGATTAGTTAGAAGACACTGGATATTAAGGATACTCTGACATATGGAGAAGTGCCAATGCAGATTCTAGATCGAAAGGAACAAGAGCTACGCACAAAAAAGATTCCACTGGTAAAAGTGCTACGATGCAATCATGTGGTTGAGGAGGCTTCATGGGAATTGGAGGATAAGATGCGCCAGTGATATCCACACCTGTTCAGTGGAGCTCAGAGTTGAGCTAGTAAGAGTAAAAGTAAATGACAATGTACGCAATTGACTTGTAATTGTAGGGTAGTTAGTGTTTTTGGTTTTGGTTATGAATGATTTTAGGAGAGTTTTTTTCTTTTATTTGAATGATTGTAATCTCCCAGGACCCTCCCTTATAACCACGGTATTCCTTCGCCATAAGTGAGGGTAATTAATAAAATTGCGATGTTTTTCCTTAAGGTTGGAAAATGTGATAGATAGCAAATTTCGAGGACGAAATTTTGTAAAGAGTATAGAATGTAGAGACCTAAAAAATTGAAATAATAAGAAAAATAGAAAAAATAAGGAAATTTGGTTTGGTGTAGACCAAATCGTCAACGGTTTGGTGAGAGGCCACAAAACCGTTGATGGTTTTGTTTAACCGCGGGCCAGTAACAGTAAAACGGTGAAAATAGGTTTGGTTAAAAACCAAACCGTCGATGGTTTCGTCTGGCACCAGCTTGAATATAAAGATCATGCAGTTCATTTTCTTGTTAATTCATTTCCTTTCCTCTCTCTCTCTCTCTCTCTCTCTCTCTCTCTCTCTCTATTCATTTTCTTCCTCAAAACTCACTCAAATTGATGATCGGACACCACTACGAGGTTCTAGGGTCGATCCTTGTCGATTTAATCGGAGCAGAATCGTGTTTTGGGAATCCTGGACACCACTCCAAAATTGAGGTGAGGGAGTTAATTATGTTGCTGTTATAAGATTTAACTGCTTAATGGAGTGTGTGGGCCCAGGAACATTAAGTAATGATAATTTCGAGGTTGAGCTGATTGAACTTAAGTATGTGAATACAGAGGTTTGTGCGAACGCCGCGAGCGTCGATTTGGGATACTTGGAGGCGCATTCTCAGTAAATGAGTAAGAGGAATAAATTATGCGAATTAGTTTTAGAAATTATACCGGTTAAAGTATAGTATTTAATTATGGAATATCCGTATATGATTTTCTGAATATTACAAGATATGAATTTATGGGTATGGAAATTTATGGCTTTTCACAAGTTATGTACATTTGGGAAAATTCAGAAAATTTAGTTTTCAGAAAAACCCTATAGAGGATATATATTATTTCCATACAATAGAGAATATGATTTTCCCATACAGTAGGAAAATACAATTTTCTCATACAGATTATAGTATTATGAGTATTACCCTAAATTGTGTGGCATGAGAAATACTAGTTTTAGTATAGAGTTTTAATTCCGAATTTTAAACAATTTTTACATAACCATGATATTATAGCTATTGCAGAACCATGATATTACAACTTTTACAGAATCATGATATTATAGTTATTACAGAATCATGGTATTACAGTTATCATAAAATCATGGTAAAACAATAATATACAAAAATAGTATTATACAGTATTAGAATCCTGATGGACCAAAACAGAACACAGAGCACGGTATCGTACCTAATACAGTATAGATAGTGCAACCACACATCTTAGATAGAGCGTGGAATGACTGTCAATTGTGCCTCAAAGGAGAGCAAAGGAGCTCCCTGACAGTCCGTACTAGGTTGAGCTGGTCAATCGTACTACAGACAGATTATAATTTGACTTAACCTGGTAAGCCAACCATGGTTAAGTCCGGTCCACGAGGTGCACAACCCAATCATGCGAGGTTAATTTATGATTACAGTTATCCATCCATGAAAGTTTTCACAGTTATTTATATATATATATATATATATACGTAGATTTACAGAAATAGAAATAATGAAATACAACTAGAAGTATGTTCAAATTGAAAATGTGTATTTTAAATGGCGTAGGTGGGAGTCGTACTACATATTTATATTAAATTGCTGTTTCAATTATAGATTAAATTAATAGTTATGTTATGCGTGTAAAAACTCATATGCCACACACTGGCAATAACTTATCTCGTCTTACTGAAAGGTATTTCACCCAAAAAATCTTAAACATTTAAGGTAATCCAGGTAGCCAAACGGAGCGAGCTCCAAGATAGTGGACGTGTAGCTTAGGAATGCAGGGTATGTGTTTATTTTGGGGAATTGAGGTTATGTTTGTATAGTCCTTGGGATTTTTGATGGAGTTTTGGAGAGGTTGTATGTATATTTTGGAGACTTTAGTAATCTGGTATTGTATATAAAGTTTTGGTGTGTTATGTTTTCTGCTATATAGTTAGAATGTGGATATGGATAGGAGTATCCCCGGTACCCCACTTTGGGTCTGGGTTGACTCTATTATTATTATTACCATGGTATTAGAGGTATATAGTTATTATTATTACTTTTTTTTAAAAAATGGTAGGAAATCGGGTCGTTAAACAACCACTTTCAACACATTCGGAAAATCAGTATAAAAACACAACTCTGAATATATTCTAACTTGGTATAAAATCCATACTCAGTATAAAATCACCATTCTTTATAAAGTCACAATTTCATTGTATAATATCATAAAATGGATTCCAATCGATTTAATTTTGCAATTATAACAAATTGTTCTCATACCACACAATTTAAAAGTTTATACTATAATATAATAAACTACCCAGAGAAAATATATTTTTTTGTAGAAAACAAAGGTCTGATCATCTCCATAATTTTATTTAACTCACAATATACATTTTTCAGGAAAATGGGAGATGATTATCCTACTCACTTTGGTTTTACCCAAATATATATATAATAACCAAAAACCATCGTTTCCATATGCCTGAATAATTTAGAAAATTATATATATTATTTATGTATCCATATTCTTAATTTAATCAATTCAATTTCAAAAATAAACTAACATAATATTTTACTTAGCTCAAAATACTTGATTTTTCCCAAATACACGTATATATAATATATTTAATTATCATTTTCCTATGTCTGATTATTCAGAAAAATCATATATAATAATCTTGTAATCATAGACTTCATTTTAATTAGTTGAATTTTAAAAAAATATCTGACATAATTTATTCCCCTTACCTTAGCGTTGGAGTGGTGCCTATGACGTCCCAACGACAAATTCACTCCGATTAAAACGTTAAGGAGCGGAGCTGGGACTTGGAAATGGTTTTCGTTTTTCGATTTGGCCGGGAAATAGCCAAGAAATTGAAGAGAGAGAGAGAGAGAGAGAGAGAGAGAGAGAGAGAGAGAGAGAGCATTTGTGAAGGGGGCTAATCTGTCACAAGCTTCAGGAACTAACATATATATATATATATATATATATAATATTATAATATTATATTATATTATATAATTAATAATTCTTCTTAATTAATTAAGTAATTTTTTTTTTTTTTAGGATCACTACATCTTTTTATCTTCCTTTCCAACAATATAAATAATGCTTCTCATTAAAGATAATTAATTTTAAACATTGTCTAATTAATTTTCAGCATTCACATATACTAATTATGTTTATATACACTTATATGTATATTATTTTCTGGAGTGTTACACATGAATCATAGGAATACCTCATAACATAAAGGATCATCTTAAGGGAGAGAACTTGTAAGGTTTTCAATTACCAAACCAAGTGTAGGATCCTAACTTTTACGAAACCTCTGTAAGTGGTGAAGTTATTGGTCAAATGTATGGTACATGACAGTATCAATATGATCTTTATGTTATAAAGTTATGGATTTGTGTTAATTTATGATATGATTATTAAAGTTAGAGTTGGAGATGAGTATAAGTGCTCTCTATAATGATCTCTTAAGGCATCTGAAAGTTCAGTCAACTAGCCCAATGTTGATATATTTGCTCTCTCTCTCCCCCCCCCCCCCGCCCTTAGAGTTGGGGAAGAGTATAAGTACTCTCTATAATGATCTCTTAAGGCATCTGAAAGTTCAGTCAACTAGCCCAATGTTAATATATTTGCTCTCTCTCCCCCCTCCCCCCCCCCCCCCCGCGGCCCTTAGAGTTGGGGAAGAGTATAAGTACTCTCTATAATGATCTCTTAAGGCATCTGAAAGTTCAATCAACTAGCCCAACGTTAATATATTGCTCTCTCTCGCCTCCCCGCCCTTGGGGGAACCCCCAACTCCTTAATCTTAGCACTTTCACCTCTCTTCTTTATAGTTGCAAATCCCTTATTCACAAAGTACCTCTTTTTGAAATGGGAGGCAGGTATAAGAACCCTAGCACTCCACTTCTATCATCTTCTCATAACAAATCACAACCACACCACATTCATATTTTTTAGTTCTAATATTATACAAAATGGTTAAACTGAACATCATTAACTTAAAGTATGAATGTCGTTGTACAGTAATAGTACTAAAACACAATGAGTACTTTTCTTTTTGACACTTAAATAACTATTATTATTCAATGGTACATATTTTAAGTGTCAATTCAACGATCTTTGAAGTATTAGAACGTATAAATCATTTGGAAGCACTCTTTAACAAGTTTTGAGTTGAAAAAAATATTGAACTTAACAAGTGTTGATGATAAGCATTGTTTGATTGTGCTAGAAAATAAAGTTTGATTATATATATTTGTAAAATAAATAGTATTTTAGGTACTCATATTTATAGATACTTATTTTTATTAAAAAAATTACTAAATTTCATCATTTAATAAATTATAATATTTTCAATGAACGTACAAATGAATAAATAAATAAATAAATAAAGACAATATAACTAGGTGCAACTTAATTTGATTAAAAATGTATGAATTATGTTAAAATTACTAAATTAAAATTTATAATTATTGATATTGTAATAAATATAATTATCTGCAAAATTTAAGTGTATAGTTTATTGAAATATATAAATTTAGTTATAATAACATGCTAATAATTTTTTTTAAAAAAAATTTATGAATATATTAAAATTAGTATTGACCAAAGTTACTCACAAAAAGCCACTTCAAATAAAATTTTCGCAAGTAATTTTATTAAGATAATAATTGTATAATTTTATTCAATCCATTTTAATCCCAAACTTATCCATGAAAATGCAAATTAGTAGAGATTTATTTTTTGATTAGTGGGCCGGGCTATAGGAAAGGCCCAAAGTCAAGCTGGCCTTTTTCTACACTTCCATTTCATAATATTTTTCATTTCATATGCGTTCATGGCGTCTTCTTGATGGTCCACCCAATGCTAGGGCAGTGTTGGACTGAAACTAGCTGTAGCTGACACCACCGTGGGAGAGGGAGAGAGATGGCGGAGGAAGCTGAAGCAGCTGTTCTTGGATTTCTGGAGAAGAACGATGAAATCTCGGACTCAGGTCATTTCGCAGGCGAGCGTGGAATCAATCACAGCGACATCGTCAACATCATCAAGAGCCTCCATGGTTTTAGACTGGTCGATGCTCAGGTTCTACTTTTCATTTCAAACTTCCCTTCCGTTCGGTTGCTGGAAAAACAAAAGAAATTTGAATTGAATCTTACTCCTCTGTTGTTTTTTGTCCCGGGAAAAAGTTCATCAAGCCAAGTACCTGCATTTCTTCTCTTATTCCGAATAATGGAATACTATCAGATACCAATTGGGTTTCAAATTTTTAATGCATACTTTAATTTTTTGAAAGCAGAATTGCGTCGATATTTTGAGCTCTTGGAAGCGATGAAAGTACTCCGAAATCCTTACTAGACGATAGCTTAGGGGTAGTTTGGTATCACAGTATAAAATTACGAAAATAAAAACAAAAGTGAAAGTTAAAAATCAGAAATAAAAACTAAAAACTGAAAACGAGTAATATTTCTAAAATTTAAATAAATTTACAACTTGACTGAACAATGCTATTCTTTCCTCGAATCAAATGGAAATTTTAACAAAATACGATTAAATTACTAAAAGTACAACAAAATACAAATTGAAAATATTATGATAAAAATAAAAAACTATTATATTTTCCCTTAATTATTATATTTCAGAATTCAATTTACAAAAAAAAAAAAAATTCCAATTATACATGTAAATTGAAAATAGTAAAAATATTTTCTATTTTTAAATATTTGTTAATTTTTTTTTAAAAGTTTATGGATATTTTTATTTTCATTATATTTTAAGTTTGAATGAATTTTAACTAAAAATTATATATAAAAATGAATAATTTAATCCATAAAAGTTAATTTTGGATAAGAAGATAAGACAAGGGAGGGACGACTTAGATGGTATGGACATAGGCCACATAGTGCCTCAGTGAGAAAGAGTGAGTTAGTTACTGTGAGGGGTAGTAGAAGGAATAGGGGTAGACATAAAATAACTTTGAAGGAGATAGTGAGTAAGAATTTAATAGCCCTGAATCTGTCAAAAGAAATTGTTTATGGTCGCATAAATTGGCGGAAAAAGATTCATATGGCACCCCACCTAGTGGGACTTAAGGCTTGGTTTTGTTATATTTGTTTTTGTATAGAAGTTAGTTTTGGATGTTAATTATTCTGACTACAATGAGTTGCATAAAGCCCAAAACAGTTAGAAATCATAAAAATGATTTTTAGTTTTCCGAAAAATTGACAAGAGAGATATAAAAAATGATCAAAACTAAACAAACACATTTTCATTATATATATATATATATACACACACACACACACACACACACACATATAATAACCAGTAAAGAAATTTTATTAGCTAGACATCAAGGGGATGCCATCTTGAGGCAGATAACATCAGCCACTTTGTAGATTGTTGCGAACATCAAGGATTACATTATGATCGTTAACAATTTGCCCACTATGCCAGCTAGAAAAACAACAATCCACTGCTCTTTTCAAATCTGAAGTGGAGTAGCTGTCTCTTTGAAAGCACACCAAAATATGGTGAGGGGGATGAGATTCAAAGCCTTTCACTTCTCCTTGGTGGCTTTGATGCCTTTTGAAGCCCAAATTTCCCCTCCAGTGGAATTTGCAGTAACCACTAATATCCAGTCAAGTATAGAACCATATTTCACAAGTTCCTTGCCCATGGAGTGGAGAAGAATGTATTTATTCTGCATTAGCTGTACAAATAAAACATCTATTTGTGATGGTAAGCCCCCTTCTCTGCTGATTGTCTAGGGTTAAAATATTTACATGTGTGGACTCCCAAGCAAAAAAGGCAACCTTTGAAGGGGTTGTTGTCCTCCAAACATGAATCCAAGGGAGTTGTTGGAATTTGTTCCCATTAGGGAGAGCTTCTTGTAGAAAGATTTAACAATTGAAACACCATTTTTGTCAAAAGCCCATTTTCATTCATTGGGGATGTTTTGGTCACAAAAATTGCAGAGATTGCTGTAAAAGCTTGACAGTGCATGAAGTTCCCAATCTGCCACATTCCTAGTAAAAGGAATATTCAAGAAAATTCTATGATCAGTGATTTGGAGATGACTGCTGAAAGCATTTTTGCCACAAGCTAAGTGTAGATGGAAGGAAAGGCAGTTCTAAGATTACTGTTCTCGCGCCACACATCATGCCATAATTATTTGTTGCCCCCATATCTCACTTGAAATCTTACAAATTGGGAAAAAAAAATCATCCCATCATGATGCAGGGGCAGCATCAAGGTTATGTGGCCATGTAATAATAGAAGAGAGGAAGGAAGGGGAAGGGAGGAGAGAGGAGATACCAGGGGGAAACTCACGTTCAATTCCAATTCAAATTCATCAACAACTGCTTACATCATGACTTTCACACACTATTTATAAGGAAGCCTCCAAACACATGAAATTACAAACATGCCCCGAAAACAACACTGCATTACAAACATACCCCTAGACTACACAATTACTACAAACAAGCCCCCAACCTAAATAATCCTAATACAAGCAAACTACACACACGTACTTAAACAACTAACTAACTAAGCACAGTTGGGTTTCAGACCCAAGTACCCAACAAACCATTCACCCTATTCTTTGACATAGGCCTCCTTATTGGGTCGAAATGATCCGTCGAGTTGGGGAAAGTACCAAGGAGTCCATCATTATGAATAGAGTCATCTTGTTTCATAATAAAGGAACCAACAGTACGCTTCAACTTGGTGAGTAGAAGAATTCGTGAGGGCATCAACTTATACTTCTTTTTGTGAATGGAGAGGGAATAAGAATTCTCATATCAATCACGCCTCACCTTCCTATCAAATAACCATGGTCAGCCTAAACGGATAGGACAAATTTTGAGAGGAAGGATATCACATTGCACTATCTCCATAATGAAACCAATCTTGAAGGTAAGTAAGCAGTGATCATGGACCTTCAAGTTGGTATTATTTACTCAAGCAATTTTGAATGGTTCCGATTGAGGCTCAACTTCCAAATTTAACTTGTTCACAACTTCTTTAGAAACTACATTTGTGCAACTACCAAGATCAATAACCAAAGTACAGAGCTGTTTTTGGCATATCACTTGAGTTTGAAAGATGTTGGTCTGCCTCAAATCATCCGTCTCTTTAACCTTGTAGGAAGAGAGCATATGTCGAAGCACTAAACAAGTTTTCAAATTGCCATCATCATCTAAGTCACTTGGAATTTCTGTTTCAGTTTCAACTACTTGAGTATCATCATCATCTTCTTCTTTTTCTGCAACAACTATGAATTGGTTAAGACATTGTGCAGCTTGATGTCTAAAACCTTGACATTTAAAGCATTTGAGTGATGGTTGGCTCTTAGAAGTTGTTTCGGAATGCTTAGGAGTCTTCCAAGAGGTATTAGTCTGAACACTTTTACTCAATAGCTCAACTGTTTTCTCTCGTACAACTCCACTAGTATTCTTCTCAAACCGAAGGGCTGATGTAGCTCTAGGAGGATTGTGTTGCATGTCCTCCTCAATCTAAGTGGCAACCTGTACTACATCCCCAACTGTAATGAGACAACATGCAACAAGTTCGGAGGCTATACCTGGCTTCAACCCTTTTCTATACAAAGCAATCATAACGTCCTCTTTCCATTCTATATCGACACAATTAGCCAAATGATAGGATCTACTAGTGTACACCATAACTGTCTTTTCTTCTTGCTTCAAATCAAAGAGCTGGAGATGAACATGCAACTGATAATTGGGAGGCACAAATTGCTCTTGCATGGCTCGCTTCATTTCATCCCATGTAATTTCACCAAATCTCCTTCTTCGAAAGATCTCGCGTTGTTTAATCCACCAAATTTGAGCAGTTCCCTCCAGTTTTGATTCAGCAAAGCACAACTTTCTAGCCTCATTCATGTCATACCATCAGAAATAATACTCCAAAGAATACACCCAAACATCAAATTCATCACAAGAACTATCATCATTAAAATTTGAGACTTCTAGTTTAATTCCCTTAAATGATTATTTCGGTCTTCACACTACAAAAGCATGAAGGACAGCAGCTATCCCACCATCTTGTTTGCTAAGAAATTCCATGGGCCTTTTACCTAAGGCTGCAACTTCAGTTGTTAGCCTAGTCAAAGCACTAGTAATAGTCTCCAAAGCATTTTCCATATTTTGTACCTTACCAGATAACAACTCCACCTTTGCAAACAATTCAACATTGGTCACCATGGTGCAATTATATGAAGCAAATCACAAACTTCACTTTCAATTATTTAAGAACAATCTTCAAGTCACCTTTAATTTGGAGTATCACGCAGAAATAAAACAAATTCACTAGCAAAACTAAAAAATGCAGCAAAGAAAACCTGATTTTTGAAGCTGGCAGCTGCAATTTCAAGGTTTCGTGCCAAAATTATCGTGCTTGCAATAACTTGTGTCCAAAAAATATTTCGTTGCAGGTCAAATATTATGGAAAAAATCCAGAATCTCATGGCTGAAGCAATTTTTTGCGAGACTGGATATTGTAGAAAACTGTGGAAGTATCCCAGTTGCAGGTCGCCAGCGTGTGGGGCACATGCACCGCTGGTGAGACTCCTTTGATGATGAAACTTGGGTTCAGGGGAGATCAGGGGATGAGGAGTTTATTGATTGTGGTGGTGTGATGAGAAAAGCACAGGAGATCAGGGTTTTCGAAGTGCTGATGGCTGGAGAAGTTTTAGCCAGCTCATGTGGTGTCCTTCGGTGGTCGGACGGCAATGAAAATTGGAGGGGAAGGGTGTCGGGGGGTTCTGTTTTCAATAGGATGGGCAGCATTACAGAAAGGGGTCTGGAAGGTGGTGTTCGAAGAAATGGGGACACAACTGGAATTTTCTTAGAAGTTCAGAACTGCAGAACTATTATTTTCGTTTTTTTTTTTTTCCTTTTTTAACTGAAATTTCAGAACAGAAATGATGAGATGAGAGAGTAACAGAGAAGGAGAGATTAATGGAGGAGAAGAAGAAGATGACAAGACAATGGGTGGAGAAGAGTGAGGGAGAATGGGTGGACAGAAAGCTAGAGAACAAAAAGAGAAGAAAGAAGAAGCAACAGATAGGGAGCAAGAAGTTGCAAAACAGAGGAGAGAAGGAAAGAAGAAGAAGAGTGAGAGAACAGGGCATAAGAGAAGAGAGAAGGGGATGATGGGTGGATTGAAATGGAAGAATGGAGATCAAAGTTGGGCGCTGATACCAAATGATGCAGGGGCAGCATCAAGGTTCTGCAGCCATGTAGAAATTAGAAGAGAGGGAGGAAGGGGATGGGAGGAGATAGGAGATACCACGGAGAAACTTACGTTCAATTCCAAATTCAAATTCATCAACAACTGTCTACATCATGGCTTTCACAGACTATTTATAAGAAAGTCGCTAAACACATGAAATTTTACACATACCCCTAAAACAACATTGCATTACAAACATACCCCTAGAATACACAATTACTACAAACAAGCCCCCCAGCATAATAACCCTAATACAAGCAAACTACACACACATACTTAAACAACTAACTAAGCACATTTGTGTTTCGGACCCAATAAACCATTCACCCTATTCTTTGACATAGGCCTCCTAATTGGGTCGAAATGATACATCCAAATAGCCGCTTCTCGCCCTGCATCACATCATTTCCTAATGAATTTCCTAACTCCCACTCCATAGGGTCCCCTACTGTTGTGTGTTATCTTGCTGTTATGCTCGAGCCCATATTTAGAAACAATAATATCCCATCAAAAGTGGTCTCTCTCCATCATGAACCTCCATAACCACTTCTCGAGGAAGGCTTCATTGAAAGTGAGGAGGGAAATCAGCCCCAAACCTCCCAAGCATACGGGTTGTTTAACTACTCCCCATCTAATAAGGTAATTTTTAAACTCCTCCTCTAAGCTTCTGTAAAGAAATCTTCTTTGTATTCCCTCCAATCTCGTAATATGTTATTTCATTGTACAAAAATGAAAATTGAAAATAGAAAGCAGAAGACAGAAACGATACTTCTTGTATTCGTAACTATTATTTACAATAGATGAAACATTCATTTGTCCATGATATGGTTCATTCATTGCAGATTGTGGGAGAAACTTTTTAGGGAAATTACACTACAAGGGACTAAAGTTTGGCTTGTTTTTTTATCGAGGGAAGTTCTTTTCCCCTATTCAAGGGACTAAATTTCATTAGGATTACAGTTTAGGGGTTTGAATTGATAACTGTTCTACCACATGAGTAAACTTGTTGACTTAAAAGTCCAAATATGGAAGCTGGTTATTTAGGGCAAAACATTGGGTTGCCAAAATGACTCGTGCATTCCATTCCATGACAATCTCACCACCATAAGTCATAGCTATCAAGTTGCTCACAATTAAGTGAGAAATTAATAGGTTAGACTACTTAACCACATTAAATTTTAGACAACTGATAAAATCATGGGTGTGTGAGTAGTTTTCATGGAATTATGGATGGTTTGGTTGAAATGGATAATTACCGACATGAAAAACACCCATAATTCCTTGATTTTATTGGCGAGTTAAATCAGTCAGTCAATGAAAAATTTTAAACATTCTATCTATCGTAAAATTTATTTTTCTAATGTGCTCCGTGGGCATTCAAAATTTGTAATTCATGTGCAGACCTTTTGTGATTGTTGGACTGAAATTGCAACTATTTTGAATGTAGGGTGACTGCAGTGAGGAATTTTTTTTTGCAGTGATCAGCATAGACCATTTAAAGGAAAAACTAGTGACCAACTCAGCATTTAATTATTTATTGGCTGTCTACAATCCAATGTGGTTAGGCAGCCTACCCTAATAATTTATTGAATTGGGCAGTTTAGGTGCTTTTACCTGCATATTTTAGCTTGTGTCCTACTACTTGGTTTCTTTATTACTCTTAGGTTACTTGTGTGAAAAAAGTTCTTATCTTGTAATATTGATGAACTTTACTCCCTGAAATACAGGAAAAAAGATCAATTTTAGCCCTTTAAACACAAATATGGATCAAACTGTAGTCTTTTGTGATTTAAACCTATTTTAAGGATTGAGAGATGAGCTCAAGGGAGGTTCCACTCAGTCTGAGGTTTTTTGAAGTACAAATATATCATTTAGAATTGACGAGTCATAAAATTTTGGAGCCAGTTTGTTTATAAAAATGGAGTAATTTTTTTTTGAGAGATAATAAAGTTTATTGCAAGAGAAAGAGACAAAATTTGAGCCAATCTTTTTCCTCCCTATGGTGTTTCCATGTCATTCATTTAGAGTGACTGACAAGGCCTTTCAACACCATTCTGCTGCTTGTTAGCTTGTTTGAGCAATTTAAAGTTAGAAATTTGTTTCAATATTTTAAGACTGTGTTTGGACATCCCATTGAAATCAAATGTCTCCACTGTGTACTATTGTTCCTTGTTGCATATTTAGGTCCATGGAGTCCTCTGAGAAAAGTGGAGCAGTCATGGATTGGGTTATGAGTGCATGAAGGGCAACTTGAAAACAGTCATGTTCTTGAAGAATGTCGCTAGTTTCTGCAATGGCCACATTAGGACGATGGCTCAAAAATAAAAAAAAATTAATATAATAAATGATGTTAAAAATTATATTATATATATTTGTTGTCATTAGCATCTTGCAAAAATGTTCTTTTGTAAGGCAAATGCTTATTATCGTCTCATTCTTTCCCTTAAATGGTACTGTGTCTGTGCCTGTTTGAATGCACGTGCTTCCTGCACAATGTATCATGCTTATATTTGAACAAATGAGCAGCTAAGGTTCATCTCACGTTATGGTCTAAAACAGACTAGATGGATGAGCAGCTAAAGTTCATGCTTATTTAAATGGTAGGGAAGAGTGTTGTTTTTGAATTTATGCCTTCTATGGTATTCATCAATTTTCTCATTATCTCTCATCACAAGATATAAGTCTTCTCAATTTCTTGCCCTGGATTACCATTTGCCTATTTGTGGTTACAATCAAAATAAAATCGAATAATAATCTGTGCAATGCTTTTACTGCATTGGGATTTTTGCAGGACGTTAAAAGGGAGAAGTGGGTGCTTACCGAGGAAGGGAAATCATATACTAGCACAGGATCACCTGAAGTGCAACTTTTCTTGGCCATACCTCCTGAGGGTATCTCTCCAGAAGAATTACAGGTTATGAACTCTCTTAGCATCTAAGAAGCTGTGGTGTAATACATCTTGTTAAGCAAGTTCAGGCATTTGTAATAGAATTTCCCTGCCCAAATTGAAGTATTGGGCTTCATGGAGACTCTTTTCTTGAGTTAGGATTTTAAAAGAATTTTATTTCTTTATTTGTTTGGGTTGTGATATATGTTTATTAAAAGATTTTTCTGTGCATATTGTTGAGAGTTATGTGTAAATGCAGAAAAAGGTTCAGCCCTCGGTTTATGGAATAGGTCGCTCGTGGGCCATAAAAAATAAGTGGGTGGATATGGGAAAACAACTAGTTTCAAGAAAGGTATTGCACTTGGAACTGCTTTTTTTTACTTCCAAGTATGTATGTGTATATACATGTGTGTGTGTGTATTCAAGTGACTTTCATATTTTTTTTAATCTTAAAAGTTTCAGGGAATTGGTTCTAGCTCAATTACATCTTGTCTTTGTATAGGACATACACAATTTAAGGTTCTTCTGTTGGTGCTCTAAAAAAAGTTTCACTGTGTTAACTTGTTTAGTTAATAACTGTACCTTCTGCAATTGGCATTAGCCAAAAGTACTTTGAACTTATTTTATCCTATTTTTAATATTTTCGTTTGGGCTATTGGGTGCTGTGTCTTTTGATTATTTCTCTATCCTGTTTGATTGTTAGTCACAAATTCCTTTCTTTTTGTGTGTAATTTTTTGTTCGGAGTTGTGAGCAAGGGAGGTTGTCCAGCAAGGTTGTTTCTTCATATAAACTATTTCCCATGGTCTTTGAATCCTTTGTTTATTCACTCTTAATCTAGTTCTGCCGTTGCACTTTAGTCTCTATGGTTTATATTTAGTACATAGAGTTTTATTTCACTTTAGTTTAAACTTGATAGTGCTTGTGTGTTTCATTGTTGTTTAACGTATTTTTAATTTTTTTTTCATATATTCTTGTGATTTGGTGTGGTGCTAATGAATATTAAACCCAAGAGCATGTTTTTAGGAAACAGACCAACCTTGTCATGCTATGCCTGAAGTGTGATGTTCACGATGTGCTATTCCTATGTTATTTCATTTTTCTTGTAATTCTTGATTATTTTTATTGCTCTTAATTTCTTGATGTTTGTCAATTTGCAATTTTAAAATTTATAATTCTTTTTCATTTGTATGGAGTGTTTCCTGACACTCTGATTTCCTTATGGCTGCTCGTTGTCAAATTAGCTATTTAGCTTATGCCTGCAGTAATTATTTGGCTTTTAAATGGTTCTATTTTTCTCTTGAATTCATCAGTTTATAAGCCGGGTCTTCCCCATGCATGTTGTTGAGGCATGCATGTGCGTGCATCTTATCTATTATGCTGGTATATTCCTCTAAAGCTCTTTCTCTGGTCACTTATTTAGGTGCAACATGTGGATGACAGAGTCAAGGATTTGCTTTTATGTATACAGGATGGAAAGGTAAATGAAATTATTAATGAAAATTTACATTTTACTGTCAGCTGTTAATTAGAGAAGTATTAAAATGGGGAATTGTGTTTGAATGTTCAATATGGAATATGGGACAATTATTTGGTATTTTGATTCGTGGTAAAAAAATAATGTGGGCAGAGAATTTATATATGGATTGTGATCACTGGGATATACTTGAGAACCATCACCATGTATTCCAAATCATATGATTTATATTTAAAGTTTCATTCTTGCAAGAGGGAAGTGTGAAATCATATTATTTATACTGGAAAGTGATTTAACCTTTGTAGACTAGCAAACATTATGTGCCAAGGGTACGTTCTGGTTCTTGTTTATTCCTTTCCAGTTCAAAATTGGAAGGGGATTTGATTTGTGCTATTGATACTGATTTATGTAATGTGATTCCAGGTTGTTGACAAAAGTGATATTGACGCTCTCAAGAAGAGAAAGCTCATCTTTCAAGAGTCAGTATCATATTGTTGTGTTCTCATTTTTTCATTTAGTTATCAAATCTCATCTTTGTGCTGAGCTGAAGCTTTTTCTGGGTGAATTGGCAGTTAAATTTGAGGTTTTATTTGCCATGATGGAGGATATTTTATGTGTTTATTACATTTCCAACATGTATGCTCAATATGTTTGTATTTGTGATACATTCTTGTGCGTCCCTATTTTTTCAAATTTATTTTTATTTTTTATAGGACATGGAAGGGCTATTCAGTAAGAAAAGGTCCTAATTATGTTCCAAAAAGAAAGAAAGTTGCTACTGATTTGACCCGAGAGCATCTCCAAAGGTATTGGTGTTACTTGTTTATTTTTTTTATCTGGACAAAAATAATTGCAGTATGAAAGCATTATTTTTTATTGGAAATTTTTTTCAGAATGTAAAGTTTTATTGCTTAAAGTCTTGTCATGTCTTGTGAAGTATAGACTATAGACTCATGGCTTAATGCTCCTCCCTCCAACCCACCCCCCCAAAAAAGGGAAAAAAGAGGAAAATTACCAAAATAAATGGAAAAGGAAACACTGTGCTTTGGATTGTTCTTTTCATTGTTCTATACCAGCACTAATGCACCGGATCCCATCAGAACTCCGCAGTTAAGCGTGCTTGGGCGAGAGTAGTACTAGGATGGGTGACCTCCTGGGAAGTCCTTGTGTTGCAGCCCTCTTTAATAAAAAAAAAAAAAAAAAAGCAACGTAACCTGCTGGTGCTATAATCACAAATCACTTTTATTTGAATAATGGTTTCGAAAAATTAAAGGTGTGAAGATATGCTCCTGCATGGTGTTCTTTTTTCTTATTCATTTCCTATATCTTGCTGCCAATGTTCTTTTTAATATAAAACAATAGTTTATGACATTATCAGTTTCAATTTTATTATTTTTGATATATTATGCATGCATGATGTGTCTGCATTCGTGCCTTTTTTAGCTATATGCTATTTATATCTCTATATTTTCTACATTTTTTTGTACCAAGGATTACTTGGACATTCATTTTTAGGGACAATTGCAGCTTGTGGTTTTAATTTTATTTCAAATAATAAGAGGTATCATTAATAGTGCATGAATTATATCTTGCTGACTGTTCTGTTTGATCTTTATTGGTTCCAAGGGGTGATTGGAAGGAGCTGGAGTTCAAAGAGTATAACTTCAATGCTAAAGGTCAGCCTGCCGAAGGTGGCCATCTTCATCCTTTGCTGAAGGCAAGAATTTGAATTTCCTTCCTCCCTTACCACCACCCCCTGAAGTATAATTTTGTTTAGATCCTTTTGAACCTTGATGACATAAGAATCCACAAAATGTCTAAAATTGGACTATATGCCTGAAGAGAATACAGAATGCCACATTGTTTATGCAAGTATAGGTTTTTGAGTCACATGAACTTAACTGCGGTTGGCTTGTGCTCATCTTCTGATCAAGTAGTGGAATCTTTTCATCAACAACTAATGTAAGCTTCACGTGTTTGAGATTGACTGAGGCTTGTTTTCTGTAGTTTTTATTACAAAGTTACTTGAAGCGGTGCATCAGAGAGATATTATCATTTGTTGAACTCCCAAGATGGTGGAAATGTGATAAAGGTGTCACTTGTCTGTTAGATGGGTTTTGACTGCACAAGAAAAACAAATTTAAAGTGGTTACATTTGATTATTTGATCATCAAATAGCGTAGTGGTGCATTGGATTGAGTGCCAAGGTTAGATAGGTTGGTGTAATCTGTGAACAAAGTAAAGTTAAATGTTGTTCAGATAATTTTTTTATTACAGAAACAAATCTTATGCTTTGGTTCCATTCCTTAATTGTCAAGGTGGTTGTTGTATCCACTCCCTCTATTTTGTTGTCATGCACTCTGCCATTTTCTTGGACTTGGCATTGCTATTTGTGCTTTCCTTCTATCTGTCTTTGTTATCATTCTATTTAGGACTTGTTTGCATGTTGCACTAGTACAAATTCAATCAAAACAAGATATTTTTGCATGGCATTTCTATTCTCACAGTTTTTTTTTTTTTGGGAGATACGGCTTCGTAATCTTATAATGGCTGTTATGAAACATCTTTTAATATGAGTTTTTTCTCAAGTGGCTTAATGTTATGTGGTAACTTTTAAAACATGGTGAGTTGGACATGCTTGTATGTAATATGTACATACACATATTGGGTGGGTATATCACTTTGATTCATGTGCGTGTTGCTTCTATCCCACTTAATTTTTTGTCCTTGTTTGGGATTCCTCTTGTGGTGGCAGGTAAGATAGGGAGAATATGAGAGATTTTCCTTTTTTTTTGGATGTGAATGGAAAGAAGGGATCACTTATTAAGCTGGGAGGAGAGAAGGGATCACTCAGTTAGCTGGGAGGTTGTTTGTAGATCGAAGAATGAGGGGTGCTTGGGCTTTCGCAGTCTAGTATCTAGGAATATTGCCTTAGTGAGTTAATGGCTATGAATGTTTCCCTTGAAGGTTAATTTCCTTTGGCATAAAGTGATTAAATGTAATCTTGCCTTGGACGGAGTGGATAGGATGCTAATACTAGTAAAACGACTTCTCATGAGTCCTTGGAGGTTCTTTACTCTGATTTTTGCTTTGTTCTTTCTCTTTATCAGATATAAAGTGGGTGATGGTTCCTGCATTTGTTTTTGGGAGGATTTGTGGGTTGGAGATGTTTCTCATTCTTCTCTTTTCCCTTCTCTGAGTTATATATGCAACGTGATGCTCCCAGCCTCCCATCTCTTCTTTCTTGATTGTAGAAAAGGATTCGATTGCTTGGGACTCTTAACTTTTGCAGGAATCTAAATGATTGGGAAGCAGGCACTTTTTTTCTTTGATTTTTTAATTGGATATCTTTCATACTTTTTTCTAGGAATGACTCCAGGGTGTTGATGTTGATGTTGATGGGTCTGGGCCCTTTTAATGTAAATTGTTTTTTATTCATTTGACTTGGTCTTCCATGTCTTTCCCTTTTTCTAATTGTATGGAGGGCTGTTCAGTTGTGGAAAACAGTTCTCATTTTTCAGTTCCATGTCTTCAAAGAACTACTAAAGCCCCCTTTTAGGACAAAAGACACTAACCTCCCTTGAAGTTTGGCAAAAATTCAAGGACCTCCCCTGAGGTTTGTCAAAGAGATAAAAACCTCCCCTTGTATTATGGAAAAAAGACAAGTTTTTTGAGGGGCAGTTGTTTTTTTGGTAAATCTCAGGTAAACTCTGTGGCATTTTTTAAACTTCAGGAGAGGTTAATGGGATTTTTGAAACCTTAGGGGACGTCCCTTTCTTTTGCCAGTTTTTAATTTCTATCATTTTGTATGTAGAAGTTGTTTTTCCATTTCCACTTTTCTGAAGAATTACAAAAATGCTACCTTCTTAATGTTTTCCAGCTTTTCTATACAAATGTTGGTAAACTGGAAATTATGTAGCATTTTTGTAGTTCTTTAGAAAAGTGGAAATGGAAAATAAAATGGTGTTCCACAACTGAGGTGTTCCTAAAATTCTTTTTGAGGCCAAGGCTTTTACATGGTTAGCAGTCATTCCCACCTTATTTGCACTCTCTGGCTGTGCTGTTTTTGCAGCACAGATTGCTTGGGCAGCTAGGCTTTTTGGAGAGTTGGGTTTGTTCGGACTCTATAAAGGTCATTTTATGTACTTCTTTCGTGGGTTTGGAAGGGCTGAAACTGTCTGTCCTTTGTGGAATTATGCTGTTTTTGATGTCTTATGGGGCATTCAGTTGACAAGGAATTCACACTTTTTTTGTGGGAAAGAATTGTTCTCTTTGCATCTCATTTGTCTTTCTCTGCTGGTTGTTTCAAGGGGATTTGTTTCTCAGACTTTCATTGAGATTGATGGGCATTTATGTTTCTTTTCAATTTTTCCCCATTTTTTATACTTTTCCTTCTTTTGTTATTGGAGATATCTTATCCTCCGCTTTGTGTCTCTGTCCTCCCTTTAATGAAATTCCTTCTTTTACACACGTGTTCACGTGCATATGTTAACTTGTTAATCATAGTAGGTAAATGGGTTCGGGTGTGGTTCTCAGACCTAGTTGACCTGATTCAAATTTGATATTATTATTATTTTTTTTTAAATATATGAAATAATTTAATATTGTTTAATCAGTTTCTAACATAAACTGACTAATATCAGTTTGCTAAGTTTGAATATTGATAAAATAAAATCGAAACTCACAAAAAGCTGCTTCATTGTTGACCAGGGGGCTTCACTGCATTATGTTGTTGCATTTTTTATTCCGTAAAAAGACAATATGTAATGTAATGGAATATGTTCAAATATGCATTTTGATATGTGTGCGGTACTGTGCTGTATAATTCAACTACTAAGAAAGGAGAATGGAAGAAAGAATCATTCAAAAAAGTAATCCCAAATTGTAAAACAGACTGACAAAGCCTTTATCTAATGCTAATAACCAGCTTCCTGTAATATTGATGTGGTTTTTGATGCATTAAATTAGGTGGTTGTGGTGCTTTAGATTATTATTTGCTTAAAAATTTTAAATCCCTTGTCACTGTTATTCATTTGAATACTGCTTCTGAACATCTCTTCGTTTCAGGTTCGAAGGCAAATGCAGATGATTTTTCTTCTTATGGGGTGAGATGTTCTTTCTTATTTTGCTTGACTGCTGCACAACAATTTGTATGTTTTATGGTGTATTTTTTGTATCGAGCTTTTGACATTTTTTGTATGTGTGTAGTTTTGAGGAGATGCCAACAAATAATTTTGTTGAAAGCAGGTAGCGTGCTTTTCCCATCTCATTTTGTTCCCTCTGCTGTTATATAACTGTAGTTTGGCACTTCAAATGAAAGATGAGGAGCTTATATTGATCTTTCTTGTCGTCCCAAAGATTGTTAGTGGAATTGATGAATTTCATAGTCAATGTGTTGTGGGTAACACCTATGTGAATGTAATAGAAAGCATTACAATGCACTTTTTGCATTGTGATGTATGTCCATTTTCTTTAAGCTTATGATAGAAAAATGCATTTATGTTTGCACACTTTGTAAAGGAGTCCTCACAGACATATTCTTTGCGGCTCATTTAGTTTACAGAATAGTTATTCCTTGTATATTCCTAATTATTTCATTCAACATATAATAAAAAAGAAATAGACATCCCATGATGAAATTCAGGAATAGTCATTTCTTGTCTATTTCTTATTATGGACTCAAAATGTTTCACATTTTTATTTGCTTTATAGTAATTTTTTATATAACTAATTATAACTAGCCCGTTAAAACTGATATATTTTTGGAATAGGCATTCCGCAAACCAAACGTAACCTAAAAGAGTCCTCACTTTTGAAAACTCCAGGGCTGTTGACCACCCTTAAAATACATTTGTCAATTGTTTTCATTAATCAGAAGCATTCTGGGAGAAAATGTTGATTTTTATATTAAAGTATGGTTAAGTTTTCTGAGACATTATTTTCCTGAAATTTGTCTTGTTTATTTTTTTATGTGGGGTTTTGAATGAATGGTTATGACACGATTTCTTGTTGCTGCCATTGCATTGCACTCTGTAATGTTGACCTGTTTCTGTTTCATTTTTCAGCTTCTGGAATTTTGATTCATTGTTCCAGCCACAGCAGCATCCCGCTCGAGACTCACATGATACTTTCTTTCTTAAAGGTTTGTTTGCTTGATTTCCAAACTGTTAACTCTGTTACATCTGGTATTCTTATTAGCCATTTGGCACTGTCACTTGTAGATCCCTCCACTACAAGGAACCTGCCAGAAGATTATGTTGAGCGGGTAAAGCTTGTTCATGAGTCTGGTGGTTATGGGTCCAAAGGGTATGCAAATTTGAAAAACCGTTCCTGCATTTATTTTGATGCCTACCACCATATGTTTTGCAAGATTTCTTTTTAATAAGATATATATTTTTCATTCTTAAGCTATGGATATGATTGGAAGAGAGAGGAGGCAAATAAAAACCTTCTGCGGACTCACACAACTGCTGTTTCTTCAAGGATGCTTTACAAGCTTGCCAAGGTATGCCATTGGGGCCTGGGACTGCAGATTCCAAAATAAACATTAAGAAATTGCTTGATGTAGTTGTTGGGGCAAAAATATGGTGAAAAAAATGAGGAGCTTTTGAATTCAACAGTTCCTTGTATTCATACTTACCATTCTATTTAGACATTCTGAACTTGCAGATGATGGAACTGCGCTTGCTTGGGTTGCTTTAAATAGAAAAGAAGACATAAACTGACCAATTTCAGGATTGGTTTTGTTCTACATCCAATTGTAATCTGAAGAATATTTTTTAAAAAATAAAATAAAATAAAATCCTATATGCAATGAATGCCTGTTTGTTAATATGCTAGTTGATTCCATGATTCTAAGTTCATCCTATACCAGACCAGTCTGGAATATGGTTTATATACATTTGCATTATGGCGAGGCATCATTCATGTGTATATAAATATATATGTTTTTACATATGGACCCTTGTGTCGCTACATTCCATTTAGTATTCAGAGTAGGTGTAATTGGACCTGCTTTTTGCAAAGATCTCATTATTTGGGACTCTCTTCGCTTCTTTGGCCTTCTATTGAATCGATATATAGGTCTGATCGTCCGTTTTTTGATTTTAAGAAGGCATCCAACAGTAATTCAAATTGAAGCAATTGGGTGTGACTCAGGCATATGCCATGACCGATCATATTCATGAATATGATTAACTCTCAAGATGCTTTGTGGTGAAATGGTACAAATGAGACCAAAATCTCATGCTAAAAAAGCTTGGAGGTTTGGGAGAGGGTGCATGCTCAGAATCTATTTTTCATGGGGATTTATTTACACATAGTTAACCAAGATAATTATAAACTAATTTTCAAGAATGGAAAAGTACGCATGAGATCGGGGCTGGAGTCTATTTTTGGAGAGGATTTAATCCAAAATTAACAAAGATAATTATCAACAAATTCTCAAGAATTGGAAGTACCATGCGTTTGTTGATCATGCAATGGAAGTTTATATGGCCCGTGTTCTTTTCTTTACTTTTTTTTAATTGAAAAATAAGATTTTATTAAGGAGTACAACGAGGAGCATAAGAAATCCTCCTTAAACAATACAAGAAGAAAGAAAAAATCAGATCAAATAAAATCAAACAGCATGACCAGCAAATCACGCTGTAAATCAGAAAAAGATAACCATTTAAAACATCCGGCTGCAAAAACTCACAAGGAGGCCAAATGCTAATCCTATCCCAAAGCATAGGCGAAGACATCCTGTTCCCTGAAAAAATTCGAGCATTCTTTTCCAACCAAATTTCTCAAGAAACTGCAAAAATTGCACACCTCCACAATGCTGAAGCTTTTTTTTTTGTACTTTTTTAATTATTTCAATGTTTTCTACTGCTTGAATTTTGTTTGCTGTTGCTTGGAAGAGTGTTGGTTGCATTATTGTTTGGAAGCTTTTAATTGTGGCTCACATTTTTTGTTTTGATGTTGGAGGTTTTGCACATTTTACGTTTTATATATCAATAGAGGGACTGTTTTATTTTTCACAGGAACCATTTGCCCCCAAAAAATACTTCTCTATAGATCGTGTTTTCAGAAATGAAGCTGTAGATCGAACTCATTTGGCAGAGTTCCACCAGATTGAAGGTATGTACAGTTTGAACTCTAGAATGTCTTATGCACTGGGGTTTCCTTGGGTTTCTACAAGAATTCAGTTTCATTCCTTCTGTGTCGGTGTGGACCAACCCTAATCATAGGGTCTAGAGCATTAAAACGAGAACTGACCTACCTGGAACAATGAATATTTACATGAAATTCAATAGCCAGATTTGTCATAGCCTCTGTATATTGGATTAATAATGTCACTGATTGAGTTGGTTTTACGCAAATCCTAATCCTTGCCATGCTTGACTGTGAGTTGCTCCTCACTTGCTCAACTCAGAACTGATCTAATGTTGAAACAGAATCAAGAAAACATGGCCAAGGTAACATTAAATCAGGTGGATCTTTAGGGCCAACCCAGTTGAAGTTGAAGACTTGATTGGCGACTAACTAATTGATTTATCGTATGTGTGAATCGTTCATCTGTTTGTTTTGTTTTTCAGGCCTGGTATGTGATCGAGGTCTAACTCTTGGCGACTTAATAGGGGTCTTGCATGACTTCTTTTCACGCCTGGGTAACACACAAACTCTTATCTGTAATTGAGTTGTTTCATTTGTTATTTTATCTGCAAACAAATTTAGTTTTTGTTCTATTTTAATGATTTGTAGATTTGTAGCGAAAGGAAATTGAGGAGTAATGAGGAGTTTTTATGTCACTGGGTTTCATTTGGATCTAGTTAATGATAAGTATTGATTTTGGAAAAAGTACTGATAATTTATATCATTGGCTATAAGTACTCAATAGGCAAGGCAAAGTACTGTTTGGGTCTGTCAGAAAATAAGTACTGATTTGTAGTACTGGTGGAATAAGTGGCATTAGGCTTCTTGTAATTGTAATTATCAAATCTAAATAAATTGATACATAATGGAAAATAGTTTGAATAGCACAGATCAAAACTGTGCACATGCACACAGTTCACAAATCACTTGCCAGCATATGCTGTGACATGTCCCCAAGCAATTTATCCTTTTATCTTTTACTACCACATTTTCATTAGATGTGGTAATAGGTCTTATAAGTTAGTCATTGGCGGGAAACCATGCACATGCCCACAGCTCACAAGTCACTTGCCAGCATATGCTATGTGTCACGGTCTGACTATTTTCACACCGTTGTGAAGGGGCCGTGCGGTGCTAGCTAAAGTACTCTTGCTTAACTAGCCAGCCTATCGTTTACCAATATTCATCCACGAAGCACTTTCATTAACATTCAATCAGATAGCAGCGGAAATAGTAATCAATTCATGAAAGCCGTGGCAACCAAGCAGTAAACATTGAAGCAAACGTAATTCATTAACAAATCCTCCGTTGACATGGTGTACTTAGCGAGGGAGGCAAGTAGGCTAAGCACGTTGACAATTGCTAGTGAGTTTTACAATGACTAATGAACACTCACCCTCCCCTAAAGAGGTTTTTATGTAATTATCATCCTGACACTAGGAAACATCAAAGTGACCGAGGAGTCATACTGCCTTATTTGGCTTACAAAGACTCTACTAGCAGAAATTAACCCTACACTAGTATTTACATGATGGAAACCCATCCTAAGCACACGAGATAAGCGGTCACAGGCAAGCATAATGCCCTGAACAAGCTTAGCTCGTGACATTCTCCCCCACTTATGCGGTTGACGTCCTCGTAGACTTTTGGCGGTAGGTACACTTCAACTTTGTCCACGAATGGTTTCAAATCTTCCGCAGAAATCCAGCTGATTTCTTTGTCATCAAGGCACTTCCACTTCACTAGGAACTTCTGCCGCTTCTTCCTTGAGGATATGAACTTTCTGTCTGCAAAGATCTCTTCAACATCATGTCTGTCAGGTTGCACTGTCTTCAACTCTGCGCTGTTTGACTGACTTCTGCTCAAGTTGTTGGTGTTGGCGTTGAATGGCTTGAGGCAGTTGACATGAAACTGCGGTCTTCTCTCATGATCTGCCCACTTATTCATCTGCTTAGAAGCTTTCTCCAGATAGGCTTGGGCAAATTTTGCATTCAGTCTCCATTCTCTGGTGAAGATGTACGCCTTGGGACTCTTTCGTCTGTACGGCTTGCCCACTGTGTGAGGTAACAGCGGCAGCTGGCCTATAACAAGCTCAAAAGGGCTCTTGTTGGTTGTTGAGCGCCTTTGGGCGTTGCCACAGAATGGAGCCACATCAAGTAGTTGCATGCCATTCTTTTGGTTGTCGTTGACAAAATGGCACAAGTACTCATCTAGCAGCTCTCTGAATCTCTTCATCTGTCCGTTTGTCTGTCGGTGATAACTCGAAGAGATGTCAAGATGTGACCTGAATATCCTGAAAAACTCTGTTAAGAAGTTGTCAGTGAACATTAAATCTTGGTCACAAATAATAACTAGGGAAACACCCCAATATCTCACAATAGTCACAAGGAATAATTGTGTCGTCCCCTCTGCCGAACAGTACTTTGGTGCGGCCATGAAAGTACCATACTTCTTCCACTCCCCTTTTGTCTTGTTGGCAAGTGAGACGAGTTTTGGTATAATCAACCACATCATCCCGCATGTGCGGCCAATAATACCTCCCTAGTAGTCCTGTCCTTGGAGTCATTCTTCGCGAATACCCCTCAACGAACTTCCTGTAGTATCTAGTAAGGCCAAGAAAGGAACGCAACTCCTTCACTGTCGTGGGGATCTTCCGTTCTTGAATCATCCTTACCTTCTCCATACCCTTCCGGATACGACCTTGTTCAACAACTTGACCAAGGAATTTGTTGCTCCGCCGAGCGAAAAAGAAATTCTCCTTCTTCAAATCCAGACTGTTTCCCCTCAGCCTGTCGAACACCTTCCGTAGATGCTCTTCATGTTTCCTCTGAAACGACACCGATGCTCCCAACGGTGTTTTGGAAGGGCGAACACATCCTGCTTCCACTTCATCAAGCTGTTTCCCCAACTCTACTATTTCAAGAGGCGCAATCCGACATGGGCATTTAGCAGGTGGTTTCACTTCTAATAACAACTCGATCTCTTGCTTCACAGTCCGTCGTGAAGGCAAATTTTGAGGCAGCTTATCTGGCAACACCTCCTTATCCTCATCCAACACCACTTGGATGGTCGTAGGCTTTAGCTCTTGGCCTACTTCTTTGTCTACCACTATCGTGGCTAGACGTGTCTGCTCACCCTGATCCAATCATTCATTGAGTTGTATGGCTGAAAGGGACTTCCCGTCGTCTCCTTTCGTTGCAACGACTTGCACCATGCACGAGTGATCTCCCATCAGACACAGGGAACTAGCCGAAGGCATCAGCACTGCCCTTGTCCCCATTAGGAACTCCATTTCTAGAATGACTGGATAGTCATCCAATGGCACCGCTGTGAAATTCGCATGACCTTTCCACTGTCCAAGCTTTATAGCTACTTGCTTGGCTACTCTCAGAGTAGGCTGGGCTACAGAGTTAACTGCTTTCATGCGTCCTGTATCCTTCTCTAAGGATAAGTTGAGTCTCCTTGCTTCCAACTGCGAAACAAAATTATGAGTAGCCTCCGTATCCACCATAGCGCGAGTACTCTTCCCATTTATTCTCAAGTCCACAAACATTAAACCTTTTGCTCGTGTAACTTTCGGTGTTTTTGCCTGCTTTTCCAATGCGTTCACCAACCGCATTGAACCCACCCTCGGGGCATCATCCTCTTCCACATCGTCTTCCACTGCCTGCTCTACAATGGAAGCCTGTAAGGCATTAAGTAATGCTTTGTGAGGGCACTCAAAAACTCTATGAGGACCTCGACACAAGAAACATTCAAGTTTACTCTTCCCCTTTCCATTGGGTGTGTTGAACCCTTGAGACGACGAAGCTTCCTTTGAGGTTGATGATTTATAGTTAGCTCCCCCACTCTTGGGTTTGCCATTTTTGAAAGACTTTCCACTGTTTCCCTCTCTGCCAAACTGTTTGGACGAAGCAGTCTCATCTCCAGCGTAATCTGTCAAGCGTTCTGCAGTCGCTTGTGCAGTTGACAAGGCTTGAACCCTTTGTCTATGAAGTTCTTGCCCATGGTTTCATCCCCTCAAGAAAATAGAACAACTTGTCCTTCTCCGACATATCCCGAATATCCAACATTAATGCGGAAAATTGTTTCACATATTCACTGATTGACCCCGTATGCTTGAGATCTCTCAGTTTTCTCCTTGCATTATACTCAACGTTCTCAGGAAAGAATTGGGCCTTGAGCTCTCTCCTCAAGTCTGCCCAACTATCAATTACACAGTTTCCATTTTCAATTTCTCTGTACTTGGTACGCCACCACAGTTTGGCATCACCAACCAAGTACATGGTCGCAGTATCCACCTTTGCCTGTTCTAAGGCCATCCTCACAATGCGAAAGTACTGCTCCACATCAAACAAGAAGTTCTCTAACTCCTTGGCATCTCGGGCACCCCCATACGTCCTGGGTTCTGGCACCTTGGTCTTGCTAACTCTCGGAGTGCTGGAGTTCCCCATAGCAAGAACCATCACATTCATCTTTGCATCCAGATCTGCCATCCGGGCCTGCAAAGTTTCAACTGTGTGGCGAAAGTCCTCTGACATGTCGCTTATCAAACTTGCTTGACGTTTTTGTGATCCCATCACTTCATCAACAAGTTCTCTCATCTGGGCCACCTCCGCGGCCATAGTGACGGTTGTCTCTTCAACCTGTGCTTCCAGCACGCTGATCCTCTCAGCAGTGTTTGGTGCCATGGTCACTTACCAAAGCTTCCCAAATCCAACAACGAAGGCAATCGAATTCACGTAGTAACTCAACCTTGGGCTCTCACCAAGTGTCACCGACTTGGCTCTGATACCAAATGTCACGGTCCGACTATTTTCACACCGTTGTGAAGGGGCCGTGCGGCGCTAGCTAAAGCACTCTTGCTTAACTAGCTAGCCTATCGTTTACCAACATTCATCCACGAAGCACTTTCATTAACATTCAATCAGATAGCAGCGGAAATAGTAATCAATTCATGAAAGCCGTGGCAACCAAGCAGTAAACATTGAAGCAAACGTAATTCATTAACAAATCCTCCGTTGACATGGTGTACTTAGCGAGGGAGGCAAGTAGGCTAAGCACGTTGACAATTGCTAGTGAGTTTTACAATGACTGATGAACACTCACCCTCCCCTAAAGAGGTTTTTATGTAATTATCATCCTGACACTAGGAAACATCAAAGTGACCGAGGAGTCATACTGCCTTATTTGGCTTACAAAGACTCTACTAGAAGAAATTAACCCTACACTAGTATTTACATGATGGAAACCCATTCTAAGCACACGAGATAAGCGGTCACAGGCAAGCATAATGCCCTGAACAAGCTTAGCTCGTGACACTATGGCATGTCCCCAAGCAATTCATCCTTTTATTTTTCATTACCACATTTTCATTAGGTGTGGTTATAGGTCTTATAAGTTAGTCATTGTTGAGCATTGCAGCATGAATGTTGCGCCCAGTGCTGCTTTGGTTAGGTTGAGTCTTAAAGCAGCGCACACCCCAGCCTTTTAGAGTATCTTGGGTTGGGATGACCAGTTTGTGTGTTACAGGGAAGTGTTTAGTGCCCCATCTAGTTGTGCAACTATAGACTTGGGGTCTATTGTGATATGTTACTTGTAGATTTGTCCCTTGTCCTGTCATGGTACTCTTGTTTCTATGATTTGAATGTAATCAATCATATTAGGGAGAACAACTATGTGTTTAGATAGGTTTTATTAGTCATAGACTTAGTCATTGTGCTGTGCCAGCCTTTTTGATCCCTAGAAAGGTGGATCTTGGAAGATGTGTGTAGATAGTAGAGCCATTAATAAGATTGCCATCAAGTATAGATTTCCCATACCAAGATTTGAGGACATGTTTGGTGTGTGAGTTGGCTTTAGTTGGTACCCAAGATTGACTTGTTCTGTGCAGATCATTGATTAGAATGAGCAAAGGATGAGGGAGAAAACCTGCATTTGAGTCTGAAGATGGTTTTTATTTGAGTGGTTAGTCATGCCTTATTGACATTCTAACTCCCTAGCACGTTTTATGAGGGTTATGACACATGTTTGGAAATCATTCATAGAGAAATTCCTAGCAGTCTACTAGTCTACAATAGGAAAAAGGAGGAGCACTTGGTACATCCTCATTAGGTTTTTGCCACTTTGAAGGAAGCTAAGCTGTATTTAATCTCAAAAAGTGCAACTTTTTCCATCCTGGTGTGGTCTTTTCTGATTTTGTGGTTTCCAAGCAAGGTATAGCAACTAATTTTGATAATATTCGAGCCATTAAGGAGCATCATAAGGCATGGATTATTTTTAGGTTCATAGATTTCATGACTTCGCTACTTTCTATAGGAGATTCATTAGGGGTTTTGGCACTATTATGGCATGGGTCACTGATTGCCTTAAGAAGGGGAGTTTAATTGGACTCCTTCAGTTGCTAGATCTTTTGGAGAGCTTGAGCAAAGGTAAGTCATGCACCTATACTTAGGCGTTCAAACTTCAGAAGTCTTTAAAGTTGCTTGTGATGCCCTTTTAAAGGGCACTTGGTTCTGCATTTACTGCATTTCTTGTAGAGATTTCTTGGTTTAGGGAGTTGCATACTTGTGGTTAGCTTGTAATTTGGGCCAGGGGTGATACTATTGCCGCAGTTGAGGATAAGTGTTATTGTTGTTTTTGAAGAGTGATGTAGCTAGGATAGTCTGCCAATGTTGTTATTTGGTATCTAGGATACAAAATATGGTCTTTAGACACCTATTCAAATGCCACATGTGCTGTGGGGAGATATATTGTGCATTTTGTTCTTGGAATCCCTAAAACAAAAGAGACACGATTTCATGTTTTGGTTGTTGATAGGTTCTCCCAGAAGTCACATCTCATCCCATTTAGTAAGATTCTGATGCCTTTAATGTGGCTAAGTTGTTCTTTAAGGAGATAGTCAAATCGCATGGATTTTTAACTGTCATAGTGTCTAATAGGGGCATTAAGTTTTTTTAGTTACTTTTAGACGACACTTTTGAAAAATGTGTGTTAGTAATTTGATGTTTTCTTCTACTGATCACCGTAAAACTAATTGTTGGACTGAGGTTGTTAATTGTACCTTTTGATGATCTTCTCATGTGTTGTGCGAGAAAACAAGACACCTGGGACTTAGTGCTACCTACTATTGAGCTTGCTTATAGTAATTTGGTGAATAGGTCCTCGTGCACCCATTGATCTTATTCTTTTGCCACTAGATTCTCAAATCTCAGAGCCTGAGTCTTTTGTTTGTCACGTTTGTGAGTTGCATTATGAGGCTGGGTGTAAAATTTCCATGAGTAATGTGGATTATAAATTTTCCAGTGACGTGCATTGTAGGGCTAGAGACTTTAGTGTGGGTGATAGTTTTTTGGTTTGCATTAGACCTGAATGCCACCCTAGAAAACCTCCAGGCTCGCGTAGTTGGTCCTTTCTCTGTTAGTCTAGTTTCAATGTGGTGAATGTGACACTTCATCACGGCACTTTTGAGCCTCCTGCCTTGTTGCCTGGGTTTTGTAGTTCCTCAGGCTCTTTACATTTCTTGGCTGCAGAACATGTTTGAGGCCAGTGGCAGATCCAGAAATTATATTTAGATGGGGCCAAAGTATATACATATATATAAATTTTATGGAGATTGTTTTAATATGTTTGTAATTGTTATGACTTTTATTAATTTTTAATTAAATTATCTACAGACTGCAAGATCATGCTGTCGATCTTCCTCTTCCAGGACAGTCTGAAGATACCATCTTAATTACTGCTGAACGTGAAGATGATGTCCCTACCATTCTACAGATCCCACGACAAATCCCTAGAGAAGAACTGAAAGAACTTATTCCTCTAGAATGGGTTTCCAGCTATGAACAGCTTCATCAGCAATCTTCACCCATCCATCTCTCAGATCCTAAGTTCCAAAGACTTCCAGATGGTACGGTAAAAACAGTGTTTAACCCGAAAGATACAGCTTCATCCAGCACACCTCTGGTGTTCCAGTCACTAATGATAAAGCCTGTTACTTTCGAAGATGGCATTCCAGTCAGTCATGTTGAAGCAGACAGATCTCCCATCTATACAGACAAAATTGAAGGTCACTTCATATGGGATGTTGACCCATCAATGTGTGATCTAGACTGCTCTTGTCGTCAAACACAAAAAAGAGAAACTAAACCATCTTGCAAACCCTTTTCTCCTCACAGAAAACCTGATGACCCATCCAGCCCATGGATAGGCATCCGACGCCCAGATCCAAAACCAAAGCCTTTGTGGATCTATGATAGAGCCCTTGAAATTCTTCGAGAAAAAGGTCTCCTTCCTCCTGAAGAACCCAGATCAGAACCTGAACCAGAACCATATCAAACTGAACCATACCTAACTCCAGTTTCCAAACTGCCACAGTCTCAGCCAATTCCCTGTTTCATGGCTTCTCCATATGACAAACAATTTCCACCCTTGGAACCAAGGTCATATACAGATTCCAACCTTCATTCTAGACCATTTATCCAACCCTCTGAAGTTCAACCAGACGGATCAAGGAAGCTTCCATCTCAAGTTGAACAAGTTCTGAATTGGCAAACCCAGAATGCTAGAACACAGAATACGACGCTAACTGCCATTGATCATAAAGTTGACAGACTCATCCATCATGGCGCTCAGATGAATCAACGTTTCGATACCCTTGATTCCAGAATTGAAGCATTATATGATGATCTCAAAAGGAGAATTGATGTTCTTAGTTCTGAACTCAGACAATTTATTTCTGAAGGATATTGTGGATCATTGTTCAATGCTAAAGAAGAAGAAATCAGAAGACTCAAAGATGAAGTATCACAGATTGAACGAGAATATCGCCCAACATCCGCACCAACCTACACACCTAAAGCCTTTCCATATGCTCCATCATATTCCTTCATTCCACAATCACCACCTACACCATCCTACAGACAGCCTGATTATTCCAAACATTTCAAATCGACTGCTGAAATCCTGAAGAAACATTCCCTTATTCCAGCAGCTCCTGTTACTCGCAGATCTCCAATTCCAGCAAAACCTTTGCCCCCTGAACCTGTTGATCAAAAACTCAAAAGCCCATTTGTTTCACCTGATCAATCTCCATCCTTTTTTGTTGATCCTATTCCTGAAATACCTATTGAAAACAACAGTGATGTTTCCACTGAATCTGAAACATCATCCTCCTCCTCAGATCAAGAGATTATTGATCTCACCAATATGATGATGGCATCTCCCACAGAACCAGGATCATCCAGAACTCAAGAATTCCATGACGAGACCGATACCACAGTTCCTATTGTGGAAGAACCCTCTGAAGCCACTTCGGCAACTCCTCAATCGGCTCCTCATCATTCAAACAACAACTCATGGTTCTCTTTCAATGGATTTCCTCCAACTAAGTGGAGAGACAGAATTGGTGAATTCGGTGCATGGATTGACCTCCAACTCTCAAAGCCCGGGAACACATTACAATCAGTTCTTGTTGAATTTACATCCAGATTTACTGGTACATTGAGAGACTGGTTTCAAAGTCTTGGTGAATTCAGACAAGTCACATTTATTAATTCCCAGATTCCCTCCTTTGCCTTGGGAACACTCTACAGAGAATTTGTTGGTGATCCAGACATTCATGCCAATGTTGTTCGACAAGAATATTTTGAAATGAGATGTTGCTCTTTAAAGAAGAAGGATCTTGATTTTCATTATCAAAGGATGTCTAAAGGGTATTATCTTCTTGGTGGATTTCATGATGATAATCTCAGACAAGTTTACATTAATTCATTACCAGAAGATATTTAGCCAGATTTGCAGAGAAAGATTGCTTCTCTCTCCCGACCTCTCAAAGATATCTCTTTAGGAGAAATTCATCAATTGGCACTCACTGCTCTTGAAAAGTTATGTGACACCCATCAACTATTCTCAAAGATGATCAAGCAGAATCATAAGTTCACGAAGCAATGCAAAAAGCCCTACTTATAGATCAAATGCAAAGAAAAGAATTGCATCTGTAATCCCAAAAAGAAAAAGCATTTCAAAGATTATGGTTCTGACAAACTTTCCAAGAAAGATCACAGAAAGAAGAAAAGATTCAGATTCTTCAGAAAGAAGAACCAAAGAGGACATGACAAATCTCCTCGATGTTTCATTTGCAAGGAAAAAGGACACTATGCAAAACAATGCCCGATGAACAGGACAAAATCTGCAAAGCTTGCTCAACAGTTACAAAATGAAGAAATTGATGCAGATGCGGAATCCGTTCTTTCAGAACAAGAAGAGATGACTGAAGAAACTATTCTCGTCCTCACTGATTCAGAAGATTCTGATTCAGACATTGATGATCATTCGGACGAAACTCTTCAGATTCAACCAGCCTAGCCTATTCTCTTCTCTCAAGATTCTCATATCAGTCCTCATGTCCAGATCCAGCTCCTTCTTGAAATACATGGTAAACCCATTCCTGCTGTTGCATTCATTGATACAGGATCTCATAAGACCATGATCAATCCTAAAGTCTTACCACTAGATTGTTGGTCTTCCCATACTCAGTTTTTCAGAGCCGCTAATGATCAAATCTTTACAACCACTTTGATTTCCAAAAGGAAAATTGGGATTAAACTCCTTCCTAATTGCATCATTTGGACTCAGGTAATCGGTAGTTCACTTCCTCAAAAAGATGTTCTTTTAGGATGGGATGTTTATTGTCTTTCAAAATCCTTAAGAATTCTTCCCACTGGAATTAAGTACAAAAGAGAATTCAAGCCTTTCACCCAGACAAACAAGATTTATTCTCTTTCGTATTCTTCTCCGGATTTTCAGCTCATTCAAAACAAACTTCTGAAGTTATGTGTAGAAAGTCATGATCAGTTCATTCATGATCATCCACTTTGGAAAAACCCAGATTTCTTTATCCACATTCCCTTCAAGCTCAATGAAGATGTTAGTCCGACTAAAGCTACACATCCGGGAATGACTCCATCAGACCTCAAGCTTGCCAGAGAAGAATGTTACTCTTTGTTAAGACAAGGTCTCATTGAACCAACCAATTCCTCTTGGGCATGTCAAGCATTCTATGTTGAAAAAAGATCAGAGGAAAAAAGAGATTAGTCATTGTTTACAAGCCGTTGAATATGTTCATTAGGGATGACAAGTTCCCTATTCCAAAAGCCAGAACACAGTTCATCCATCTCGCTGAAGCACAAATATTTTCAAAGTTTGATCTCAAAGGTGCATTTTGGCAACTCGGTATTCACCCAGATGACAGATACAAGACAGCGTTCTGTATTCCGAATGAACAGTTCCAATGGACATTATTGCCCTTCGGTTTAAAGATTGCGCCGTCACTGTTTCAAAAAGCGATGACCAGGATTTTTAATCCTATTCTGCATAGTACCCTGATTTACATTGATGACATCTTATTGTTTTCAAAAAGTCATGCAGATCACCATCAGCTTCTTGAACATTTCCACCAGCTAGCATCACAGTACGGGATAATGTTATCAGAAAAGAAAAGCGTGATTGGACAAAAAGAAATTGATTTTCTGGTGATGAAAATTTCCCACGGTACCATCTGTCCAGGTTCACATCTCGCAGAGCAATTATTGAAGTTTCCAGCTGCTAATCTTTCTGTCAAAGAAATCCAACAATTTCTTGGCATAATTAATTACATCAGAGACTTCATCCCGCACGCAAGTCATCACACCAGCTCCCTGTCACAGCTGTTGAAAAAGTAACCACCCCCATGGGGCCCTGATCAGACAAATGCTGTCAAACATTTGAAAAAAACTGCCAAGGATCCACCGCTTCTGACTATTCCATCTACCGGCAATCTTATCCTCCAGTCAGACGCAAGTGACCATTATTGGGGTGCACTATTGTTTGAAGATAAGGATAACAGAAGAACCTATTGTGGACACGCAAGTGGAGAATTCAAAGATTCGCAGAAACATTATCACACCGTATTCAAAGAAATAATTGCGGTGAAAAATGGAATCCAAAAATTTGACTTCTACGTCAGATCAAAGCACTTCACAGTTGAAATGGACAACTCATCTTTTCCGAAGATGCTTGAATTCCGAAATAAGATTCTCCCTGATCCACAGATACTCAGACTGAAAGACTGGTTTTCCCGATATGACTTCTCCGTGAAGCATATAAAAGACGATCACAATGTTCTCGCAGATATCTTATCTCGCCCCAGGAAAACAACCTTCATCATATCTAAATACCAAGCCATACCACTGATACTCATGGCCTCATCTTCTTCCTCACCTCCTGATATCCTCTACCTCAGTGCCTCTACCCAGATATATTTTCCTCCAGAAATGGAACCTGACATCACTGATCCAGATAAAATCAAATCTTGTGCAAAAATCTTCTATTACCACTATGCCAAGACCATAGGCCAATACCCTACCTTTCCAGCCTATCCATTCCTTAATCCCTACGTCATCAATCCATCATCCTTCAATACACATGTATTATGGTATCTTTGGTATCTTTCTGTTTTGCAGGTACATGCTGTATTCCTCCCACTACAAGAGACGTATGCTCACCTTGATGATCCAGCCAACCAGAAATCCCTGTTCTGGACCTTCCTCCAGTTGTTCGATCCACTATCCACATGGAGAAGGAAGCTGACCGCACTCATGGGAAACCACAACCTCTGGAAGATGGACCCGTCTGAAGCAACTGCTGTACACAGTATCTTCATACTCCATCGACCGTATTTCTACAATCCTACTAGAAAGCTGTTATGGTCCCAGAATTAAGCTTATGAATGGGATACATTGTACAACCTCTCTACATGGTCAAGATACAAGCCCTCACTGCTGAACCACCTCTGTGAATTGAATGACCTAATGTCTTGCTCTGAGCTCATCACACTCATTCCAGACGAGATCCCTGCACCCAAGTCACCTGATCCTCCAGATCCAGATCCAATGGATACAGACGATGAAGACAATCCATACAAGAATATGACGTTCTACCATCCGATTCATGGACAGATTACGGATGAAGACTACGTCAACCTCAATCTCTCACCATCATGCAGAAGTCCAAAATGACAAGCCACGTCCGTATCTACTTTATGTATTATTGTTGTTAAAGTTCACACTGGTGGGCCGTCCTATGTCTGTGTGTGTTGCAAGTTTGCTTAAAG
This sequence comes from Malania oleifera, assembly GCF_029873635.1. NCBI lineage: Eukaryota > Viridiplantae > Streptophyta > Magnoliopsida > Santalales > Ximeniaceae > Malania > Malania oleifera. The sequence continues at coordinate 10,314,466 of NC_080421.1, read as the reverse complement.
TCTAAGTTTGTTGGCTTGATTTGTCAAAAAGTCTTACATAATTAAAGGTGGTGGGTCACTCCCGCACAAATGCAGCCGCCCATGTGCTGTCACCTTTATTTATGTGTGTTGTCAGTAGTTGAGTTGTCTTCGTCAAGTTGTCAGTCGATGCCACAAAGTCTTCACCGACTTTGCTTTATGTCGTCGTCCAACTTTATGTCTCTTTCGAGTTTGCTTTATGTCACTCTCGTTGTTTGCGTATCATGTAAGTCTCGGGGTCTCAGACTTCTATATGAAGGGACTGCCTTCCCTTTTGTAAGGCAGAGCAAGATAGACCGGAGTTAGACGAAGAAATAAATTTCCTTTGTGTTCTCTCCATGGCTTTCTAATCTCCTTCTTCCCCTAAAGGCTATCTGCCCGAAGGACTTCTATTCTCTTACTTCTATGGACTTGTAATGTCTTTATGATATTACGAGGGATATCTTTACAGTGGATACCCGTAACCTGCCAAGTCACTGAGGAGTGGCGCAAGGCTAACTTCTGGTTTAACGAAACTGTAATGGGTTCCTTGCAATGATCATATCATGGCGCCTAGTATGCTCTGTGCTTGCCTCTATGAGGATCCTGCACATCAGAAAGGTAGTACGGTCCCCGAAGACCTCCTCTGGTAAAGCATTTGGTTGAAGGACCCAAGTTCTCCGTTGAGTGGCCGTGTGGAAGGCTTGTGTTGGAGATGTGGTCCTAGATTGGTTGCTTTCCTTTGGAAGGTCTTGGGGTAACTATAAAAAATACAATTATATATATGCCACTATGAGTATGGTATATACAAAAAAATAAAATAAAATTCAAGGGATCAAATATAAACCAATAATTTAACTTGAGTAATGACCTTATAGTTGTGTTCGCTGCTTCTTTTATAGCACAAAAGCCGTCAACCATCAAATTAGTATCAAAATTTTGCACAATTTCTTTCTTACTGTATATAGTAATTCGCATGATATTCATTTTTAATTTATTGCAAGTTTGGTTTTAACAAAATTCATAACTAGGGGAGAAAAAACACACTTGGTTACAATTTTGAAAATAGGGATAATTAAAATAAATTGAGTCAATCTAGCAACAAGAGGATAGATTACTAATTTTATTGTTTCCACCAACTTTCAACATAATTTAAAAATGATTGACACTTCTTAAAAATTTTAGACACTGACAAATATCAAGTTGATAATGTTATAATTAATGTCTGAAAACTTCTCTTTTTAGTAAAGTCTTTGGAATAAAATTAACATATTTTTATAATGAATTCTATCACTTTTTATTCTTTAGGAATTTTCTTTTAAGAGTTATCAAATTGTTATATCCATATGTGTACTTATTCTATGCATTGGTATTAGTAATCCTTAACTTTTAACCCTTCTAATGTAGATTTTTATACTATTAGACAATAAATTTTACATTGTATATTTACTTTTAACTTAATTTTTTTAATACTTTTAATAAATGCAATTACTAATTTTTAAATTATGACATAAAAAATTTAGAAGCTTGTCATTTGCTTTTTAAAAAATATGAATATACATCTATTTGGTATAATATAAAATAAAATAATAGTGAAAATATCTTTATTATCTATATGATTTAATCTTTCATTTGATCCAAGTGATTTTTTCTTTTTTATTTTATGGAAAAAGTATGATGGAAGCCCCTATATGTATGTATATATTTATAACCTTCAGTTGGGGGTGGGGGGAATTAATTGGGAGGGGCAGGCGGCTTCAAAAGATGCATTCAATTTTTTCAAATTGAACAAAAAAAATAAAAAATAAGAAACATCTGGGGATCTTTGGGTGGCCCGGGTGGGGGGGAGCCACTGTTTGAGGCTATTCCTGGAGTTCTCTTGACTTCTTCTCATGGCCCCCTGGATGACATTTGGCTTTCATCTCCCTTCGAGGAGTTCTCTTGACTTCTTCTCATGGCCCCCTAGATGGCATTTGGCTTTCGTCTCCCTTCAGAGTTCAGATGCTACATGACTTGCGAAAGATGCTTTTCACATGGGTGCTCAATCTATTAAAGGCATGTCTATTGCCACACTCTCCAAACTTCAGTTTCTTTTTCAGCCAGGGGAGAATCATAAAGGACTGCCCCATCATTTAGCCCGCCTATCTAGTACTTATTTTGATGTAGATTTAGGGAAATATGAATGATTTAGACCTTATTTTTTATGTAGATTTAGAGCAATATGCATGATTTATACCTCATTTTTTATGTAGATTTTTAGGGCAATATGCATGATTTAGGCTGCCTATTTTTCAATGTTGTTTTGGTGGCTTACTTTGATTTGATGTATTATTTTTAAATAATGAGGAATTTAGCAAATTTTCGATTTATATATAGTGTTTTGTCATTTTTACTTTAACACCTCAAATGGATGAGGAGGTTCCTTGCCTTTTTCATTGGACATCTGTGGTATCTCGACTGCTATAGTGATGAGGAGTGTCCTTACTGATTTCACTGGATTTCTAGCTTTGTGAGCTTTCTGTTGTGCAAATAATCTACCTTAAAAAGAGAGAGAGAAAATTTTGTTTTTTGGGTTTAATTGAATTGTTGGAGCTAGTCACAGAATATTTGTTGCATGCTACGGTTTAAAATCTTTTGATGCACGACATAAATTAAACATAAGTTGAATGGGTTAGGCAGATTATGAACAAAACAAATTTAAAATAAGCAAAGATCAGCCGTTTTCATCAATTGCTTCTCATATCCTTGCTCAATATTAGAAATGAGAGTTGAGAATGGGGATTGGGGAGGATTAGATAATGCCTGTTAGCAATTGTCAAAGACAACATACCCAACTTAAAAAGAATATAAAACAGACATTGGTATATGTAATCCTTTCAGTAAGAAGAATTAAATTGATACTGCAATTAAGCAAACAAATTAACTAATTAGGAGTCTGGGAAGTAATTAAATTCACAATAAATTAGGTGCAGAGTTATTAAGAGTATCTTAAGGATTCAATTATTTTTATCATATATCATTAGTTGGATGTTGAACAGATAATGAAATTTAATTATTAATATGAATAGACTTTCTGTAACTAACATTTTAATTATCATAATTATTTTAATTCCTTCTGTATTTCGTCTAACTTCGCAGCCTGAGGCACCTATTTCAACATTTCTCATTATTGATAATGATATGCTTTTTTGGGACTTTCATTCTCATAAGAATCTTAATTATAGGGATACAATGGAACTTTCCTCACTCTTTAGTTTGTTGTTGGGTTCTTATTGGTATTCTTACTATGGGGATGTTGGGATTTGGGGTTTGGAATCTTTGGATACTTGGCGTTTTCTCATGTAAGTCCTATTCTCATCTAACTCGGTCTTCTCAATTTTCTCCCTCTCTCTCTCCCTCTCTCTCTTTAAATAAAATTCTTTGTGGAAAGCTATGACTTTTTGTGGATGACCATGCTTAATAGAGTCTATAACGACAATCTATTGCAGATCAGAAGACCTTGTCTAGATATTTTCTCCTGATGTTTGTATTGTGTTCTACTAACAGTGAGGATCATGCTCATCTTTTTCTTCATTACTTTGTTTCTTGGATTTTGCGTAACAAACTTTTTTGACTTGTTTGGTGAGTGCTGGGTATCTCCTAATTCACAAAGACTCTGCAGTGGTGTAAATTGTTTGCAGTTGCTGCTTTTTGGATATTTGGCTTGAGTGAACTGCTCATATTTTTTGATATTGTACTTCATCCTATGATTTGGTCTGGAAGAGGATTGTTTTCTTTGCCTCTTTGTGGGTCTGTAGGGTATTATGGCAGTTTTCTCTGCTAGTAAGTGTTTTTGGCTGGCTTTTAGGCTAATTTTTATCCTCTCTACTTGTATCTGTCGTTTTTAATTTTATTTTTTATTTTTTTGTTGTTTTTGTGCCCCCGAAACCCCCCCCCCCCTCTGATATGTTGAGAGATTCCTCATCCTCTATGTGTATCCTTCCCTTCCCCCTTAATATACTTATTTTTGTTAAAAAATTATGGCAATTAGATATTTGTTTAAGTCCAAAGATGAGTAACAAATTACTGGAAAAAATTAAATAATATGCTGCAATAGAAACAAAGTCGATTCCGGCCAATATAGGAAGCAAATTGAAATCATACTAAGCTCATTAAGTTCAAATATTGACATGCTTTAAATAAATTCCCTAAATACATCTATTTTTTTGTTAAAGTTAATTCTCTTTAGGATGTTTGGTCTTATTTTTAAAAATTTAGGATATTTTTATCAACAAAATGATTTGCAAGCCCTTTTTTGAGATTCCACTTTGTATCTCCTTTCTCCCTTAATGAGGTTTCTTTTTATTATTATTATTATTATTATTATTATTATTATTATTATTTAAAGATGTAGAATAAGTATACATTCTACATTGTTGTCTTATTTTTAAAAGAACAGGATATCTTTGTCTACAAAATGACTTTAAACTATTTGAACTTTATATAGTAAATGACTTAACTAATTGGACTTTATATAGTATAGTTTAACCTGATGAGTGATCAAACTTTAATACTTACGCCATAAACTACTAACCAATTGATCTTTCTTCTGTCCTTTGAAATATCCTCATAAATTTTACTTGAATTTTAGATGCTCTATGACTCGTAATTGATGCATTATATTATTGGAGTCTAATTTGTCTGACTCCAAGATTAGTATAGACACACATCTGCACATCTGCACCCAGTACCTGTACCCAAATAGTTATAACATTGATGAGGACATTATGATGTTGGAGAAAGCAGGAGATATTGTAAGGAGAAATTAGACTTAAATTGCTTGTTTGTTTCCACGTTATGTTTTTAGGGATGTCACAGCTGCGTTTCAAGCCTGCCTACAATCCATATACTGAACCTAGCATGGAAATTTTCAGGTAGTAAAAGGTCACCAATTTTAGATATTAGGGCCTGTTGTATGTCTTGTAGTCTGCAACTTGATATGTTATCTTTTATATGGTCAGTTATCATGAAGGATTAAAGAAATGGGTGGAGATTGGAAACTCTGGCATGTTTAGACCTGAGATGTTGCGTCCTATGGGACTTCCAGAAGATGTCCGGGTTATTGCTTGGGGCCTTTCACTTGAAAGGTATAGTAATTATTGTCATTCTTGATTTTTTTAATTATTTGGTGAATTGAAGCAAAATTGTGAAGTATGGCATTGTGAGTAAACTTGAAAATTTTATTGTGCAACAGATATAGCTGCTAGATATTGGTTACATTGCTCCATGTTCTTCTTGGTTGGTATTGTGAAGGCTAAACAATGATGGTGTTTTTTTTTTTTTTTTGGACCAGACCAACAATGATATTGTATGGCATTGATAACATTCGAGATTTGTTTGGGCACAAGGTACTACTCGCTTCCTTTTTAGGCAAGCAGTTAAAATGCAGCATCTTCATTTACAAATTTCTGCACTGTTCTCTTGTTTTTGCAGGTGGATCTTAGTCTCATCAAGAGAAACCCGATTTGTCGCATTGGCATTTAGTAAACTGTGGGATGTTCCTGCCTTTTTTGGCTAAGGACTTTTGAGTTTATGTTTTGGGTATTTTCTCCTCATAGTGAATTGAATCTATTCATGTTGAGGCTCACTGTTTTTTAGGCTCAGCATATACCCCCACAACGCAACACCAGAAAAAAACCCTATTTGATCTGTTGCCAAAAGCCCATTGTATTTTTTTTGGCTTTTGTTTTGTTTTGTTTTTGTTTTTGTTTTGTTTTTTTGTTCAGGCCAGGGCAGTGATTCTGTTGTAGCAATCTTATGTAACCCTGCACACAACATTGCCTGCTTAGGGCTACGGCCGGCGGCATGTGATTTTTCCTATAGGTACTGGGGGCTTAAATACAGAGCTTGAACCTTTCACTGGTCACTATTTATTTTTGACAACTTTGCTACTTTTATTGCATCACTGTTGTATTAGCTACACACGTTGATGGTGCCAAACTGGTATTCAGATGGCTACGAGTGATGCCTTTGTTTCGAATGTTGTAGAGTAAAAGGTTTGGATTGGATCTGGATATGTTTCGATTCTGTGTCTTGTGATATTTTCGAATTAAGGTGGTGGTTTCAATTCTGCTTCCTAAGCATTCCTCACTTACTAGGTCTTTTATAGAGCCAAATTTCATTTACTAGTTGAATCGACAAACACCATCTGGCTTCTTAATTGAACATAGGAGGAATTGTATATTATGTTTGATGCGCTGGAATGACATGAAAAGAAGTGGAGTTGGTAGAGCCTTTGTTCCATTATTTTGATGCAATTCATTCTTGTTCAAGTGTTTAAACATGCCTTGCATTCAGCCTGTTCCGGCAGACTCACTCTTGATTTTTAGGCTTATTTTGCACATTTCCACTTGTTCTGTTTGTCAAATGGAATGGGTATTTTATTATTTCATGATTTTATTTTATTCTTACGTATCAAACATGTAGTTTGAGTGTGAGAAAGATTACAGAGTAGCATTCCTTCAAGGCACGATTTAGCTATATTAGCTAATATGTAGGACATGGTGAGAGACAAGAAGCATAAATAGATGGTAATAAAGTCATTCATGTATAGGCTAAACTTTGTGCCCATAGGGAGATGGAAAATCCAAAAATCAAGACAACACAATTGTTACTAAAACATTTCTATAATGCATCCGCCTATACATTGAATATTTTTAAGGTTTGAGGAAAGCATGGATGCTATTTTTGAAGTTTGAGAAGTTGAATAATTTATTTTTCCTTTTGAGGTTTGGCATGGAAAAAGATATGAATTTTTCGAGCTTCCAAAAATCACATGCATTCCTTCAATATTCGACTCTCAGGATAATTATATTTCCTTATTTGAGTTTGACAAAAAATAAGAAATGGAGGTGTAAGTGTGTCAAAACGAAGTGATGAGTGAAATTTCTAAAATTTGAAGAAAGGTTGATGTTGTAATCGTACGTTTAAACCTATGACTATCAACATTCAATATAAAAAATCATTACGCCAGCCCAATATCACCATCTTTTAACTTTCAAATCCTAAAGTTCGAATAGGTGACCATTAAATGAGTGGTGTGTCTCACATTAAAGAATAGGTGTGGGGAAACATGAAGGGGCAATTGACCTAGACTTGTTTCAATTGCCTCCATCCTAGATGTATTTTGAATTAATATAACCTTCATAGAAACTCTAGAGTTTCTATAAAGGTGGGGTTTCGTTTCCATTCGTCGTTAGTTCAATTTTAGAGTTTCGTTTGGTGTATTTCGTTTTAATTTTGGTTGTGTTTATATTTTTATCTTCTTTGTTAGTTATATTTAGTTTTGTTATCGTAATTTGGTTGGTTGTTGGTGTTGGTTTTTATTTTTTTGGGAGGGTTTTTCTATACTTTTTCTTTTGTTTTATCTTGTAATCACGGTATTCCTTCGCAAAAAGTGAGGGTTTATTAATAAATAAATGGAGGTGCCGCTATCTTTTATTAAAAAAAGAAAAAAAACCCTTCATAGAAACGAAAAATAAAAAAATCCATCTTGTCTAACTCAATCATGGTTTTGAAGGTTTTATCATATCATTTGATTCGATGTAATTTAATTGAAACATGCCACTCGAAAAGTCAAAATGAAGCAACTTGGATGACGTAGTGTGAATTAGTGATCCGGCCTAGGTTCAGGGCTAAGTCAGTTTGGTTTAATTTATTTTTAGGCTAAAATGAATAAAGTCCGTCGATCGTTGCACAATACCTCCCTACATGAAAACTAGCACCACATAACCTCCTTAAAGTGTTCAAGGGAATTACACTGTTAATAGTAACTATCAATGATTATTATAAGTTTAGGTATGAGGCAAATAATAATAACAATAATTAAATAAATATAAAAAAATTATAAAAAACTAATTTAGAATAATACTGTAATTAAGATAATGTTACGTCTATTTTAAAATAAAATAGTGATAGTTTAAAACTTGTATGTTTTAAAAAATATCTTTACTTACAAGTTCAATATTTTTTTTATTTTAAAAAACTCCATGAACAAATGGATAATTAGTCAAATTTCACATTAAAAAAAATATTTTAGTTTTTCATTAATATAAAAACTTTAAATTTAAAATTACATACATAACGTATGCCCACAATTTGTGGAAAAGATTTAAATGAAAATTTGTTTTTTATTTCTAACATTGATGATGTCTTTGAACAACAGTCAGCTGCTTCCCCTACTTTCTCTCAAAAGTAGCAACTAAAAATTTTTGAACCGCCACCAGCCCGTGATGACACAGGCACGTAACTTTAAGTATTTTCCAATAATTATTGTAGCATCAGATAATTCTCTCTATCCAGCTTAGGGCTTTCTATTTTATGAACACTCAAGTCATTCGTTCAGTTTCAGCAATCAAATGTGCGTGTGAGAGAGAATAGTAACTCTCTAAATCCCTATTACTAAAGTTCCTCCCCGTCGCACCTCTTCTTACGACATACAAGGTGGGGAATTGATCTTTCTCATAGCCTCACAGGTATTTAATTTGTTTTTGTAAATATCTCCAAAATTGAAAACCAAGAATTTAATTTTGTTTAATATATGAAACATTAACCTGACAAATATCAGTTCTTTTTCCAACAAAAATTACATTTGTTTTGAAATTAAAAATAGTAATCCAACATCAATATTAACAATTTTTTATAGGAGGAAGTAATTGCATCTTACAAATACTCTAATATTGCATTTGGGGGAACATATTCCCTTACTTAGGCATTGAAGTGACTTGTCGAAGTACACCCCGAATCATTCAAACTTGCTTTGTTTTCATCATTTTCAGGTCATTGGAAGTCGAAAAGTAACGTCGCAAGTCATCACCATTTTATCCCGCAACAAAATTTGAATTTGGATTGATTTGAATAAATTTCATTACAATTTTGTATTATATTTTATTAAAATCTAATACAAATTTAAATTTAAGGTCTCTTCAAATAAAAGACAATACTATTTTTAACAGCATAAATTCGAATCTTAAATTTTTATTAGACTGAATTTAAATTTTATATTTTATCTAAATTTAATATAAATATAAATTAAAAGACATCTGAAGCCCTATGCCATTTTCTCGTTTCTCTCGCAATAGTAGTTGGACTTCTGAGCATTGCGCCTCCTCTCCGGCGGCGAGGCCAGCAGTGAACGCCGCCTCCCACAGCCAGCAGTGTGCCTACCCCACCCCGGCCAGCAGTGAGCCTCCTCCACGACCGGCACTGAGAAATCCAAAATCACAACTTCTGAAGCCTGCAGGGGTATGCTCTCCATTCCTCTCTCTCTCTCTCTCTCTCTCTCTCTCTCTCTCTCTCTCTCTCTCTCTCTCTCTCTCTCTCTCATATAGGGGTTTTATTGTGTTATATACTTAAGAGTCTTTCATTTAAGTTTTGAGCCGTGGAGAGAAATGAATGAGGCAGCAGGGTTTCATTGTATAGAGTAATGTGAACTGTTTAAATACCTAGAGCTCAATGAATTCGTAATACAAAGAATGGAGAAAGAAATCAAACAAATTGCACTTTAAGAAAATTAATTTGGTTTTATGCCTGAGAAATCTACCACAAGTTATATATCTTTTAAGGAGATTAATGAAAAAGTTTAAGGAAAAGAAGAGGGACTTGCATATAATATTTATTGACCTTGAGAAAACATATGATAGGATATCTAGGGAAGTTCTATGGTGGGTTTTAGAAAAAAAGGATGTATGTAGTTGGTATACTGATGTCATTAAGGATACGTATGATGGAGTAATGACTAGTGTAAGGACTATATATGGAGAAACTAGAGAATTTCCAATCACTATAAGTGTACATTAAGGATCTGCTTTGAGTCCTTATTTTTTTGCTTTAGTGATGGACAAATTGACTAAGAGTATTCAAAAGGAGGTTTCATGGTGTATGTTGTTTGCAAATGATATAAGACAGAGTAGAGACTGTATTAGAATTATGGAGAGAATTTTGGAATCTAGAGGTTTTAGGATAAGTAGAAATAAGACAAAATATATGGAATGTAATTTTAGTAATGATCGGAGGAATATTGGGGATAAAGTTAAACTTGATGATGAAAAAATAAATAGCACTTGTAGATTTTGATACCTTGGATCTATTATGCAAGTTGAAGGAGAAATTGAAGATGATGTAATGCATAGAGTTAGAGCAGGTTGGGTAAAATGGAGAAGTGCTTCAAGTGTGTCCTGTGACCGTAGAATACCTTTAAAATTGAAAGGAAAGTTTTATAGGATAACTATAAGACTAGCTATGTTATATGGATCGAAATGCTGGGTGACGAAGAAACATAATATCTAAAGAGTAAAAGTTGCTAAGATGAGAAGGTTTAGATGGATGAGTGGTATAACATTGAAAGATAAATTGAGGAATGAACATATTCGCAGTAAGTTAGGTATAACTCCTATAGAAGATATGATAAGGGAGGGACGACTCAGATGGCATTGACACTTGCAATGTAGGCCACATAGTACACCAGTGAGGAAAAGTGAGTTACTGTGGGGGACAGTAGAAGGGGTAGAGGTAGACCTAAAATAACTTGGGAGGAGAAAGTGAGTAAGGATTTAATATCCCTGAATCTGTCAAAAGAAATGATCCATGATCGCATAAATTGACGAAAAATGATTCATATAGCCAACCCCACCTAGTGGGACTTAAGACTTGATTTTGTTGTTGTTGTTGTTGTTTGGGGATGATCGGAAATACATTCAATTTAAGTTATTTACTTGTCATTTGAGTTACAAATTTAACTAGGTATTAGTGTCACGAAGAAGTTTAATTTAATTTATTTAACTTTTTTTTCATCATATATAATTATGAATTTATGATTTTGATGAATACTTGAAATTATAAATAACTAGTTTTACACTTTTACAATACATACCAGCGCAGAGCAGGTGCATGCGACGTGTGCTCCTCTGCTTTTGCTTTTATTTTTTTATTTTTTTTGGGGTATTTTGATCAACTGGAAGTGGGCTTAGGCACACAAGTAGTTCATTTCCCATCCTATACCCCTTCCAGTTGCTCTTAGGATTTGAATCCGAGATTTCCAACATAGAAATCCAACCTTTAACCACTGGGATGCCCCCAGGAGAACCATTGATTTTGTGTTTTGGTAATAGTTGTTTATGAAAATATCATGTCATGCTTAAATGTTTATTATTTATTTAACATCCTGAAATATAAATACTGAGTTAAAATTTAACTTCAAATAATATTTGTTTGTATTATGTTTTGCATGTCAATATAAAATAATTTAGTTTAGGATATAAATTAACATAATAAAGCAAGGATATAATTTGATTGTGAAGAATAGATAAAATTTAGATGTAAACATTTAATTATATCAAAATTCCAAAAAAAAAGAAATTGTTTGTTGCAGGTGATGTTAGAAGTTTTGTGGTAAAATCTCCAATCACAAACGTCGCACACAGATCATAAACAAACCCATTGATTTTAAGAAACTAAATACATAATCATAAAATTATGAATGTAAATTGTAAATTATTATGAATATATAAAATTAAATGATGCACATGCATGTTAGATTGAATTGTAAAAATTATGATGTTGGGGGCGTTTTAATTGAAAAACATTGGTATATGCTTGCTTAGATTTTTGCATGGCATTCTTGAATGGTAGGATTGTAAATTGGTTTATCATGTGGATGGAAACTGATCATGTAACATTTACGGTCATAAATTTTACATGAAATTGGAGAGAATATATAAGTTTGATTCTATCCTTGGGATAGTAAGAATTGGTGGAATAAAATTGATTATGTGAAATTCCTGCACATGTTCTCTTGCACTGCTTACAAATTGCGTATGCTCTCTACGCTGGAAGTCATAGATGAAAAAATCACATGTGAAAAAATCACACATGCTAACTGCCCTTATTGATAATTGAAGAAGAAGAAGAAAATGAGTACGATTTAGATCTTTAGTATCTCTAATTGTAGGCCATCTTAATGAAATAATAGTTATGGTAGAGAAATAACTGAAAAAGAAGAAGAACAAGGTAGAAGGAATGGAAGAAGGACATTCATGATTATGGGGGGCAAGGATTGGTGAATGGAAGCAGAATGTTTAGGTCCCTCATTTAATTTTCCCTTCCAATTCCTTTCGTTGTAAAGTTAGAGATGGAGGAGAGAAGAAGAAAAGAAGTGCAAAAGGAAAAAAGGATGCAGCAGTTTTGTGGAGCATTACATTCAGCTCCAGGTCAGCCCTCTTATATATTAATAATAATAAATACTTGAAAGAAAAAATTTCTCCACTTACACAACGTAATTACTAAAATAGATGATCTCTTTTAACACTCCCCTCAAGCTGGAAGTAAATAAATATCACATGATTGTAGCTTGTTACAACCACTAGACGAGGCAGGTTTAAATAAAGCCTTCGTGAAACCAGTTCTTTCACAAATTTCACAAATGGAGCTCTTACAACCTTCTTCATCTTAACATCCCTTACAAAGTGACAACCAACTTAAATGTGCTTTGCCCTCTCATGAAACACTAGGTTTCTAGCAATATAATGGTAGCTTGATTGGATAAAGAGCAAAAGGTTAGTGATGGAATACTGCCCAATCCAGATCAAGATATTTCTGGGAAGGACCTTGATGCGGGCTGGTATCAAGGATCTGCAGCCATGAGAGATAGAAGGGAGGAGAAAGGAAGAAGGAAGACAGAAGAGAGGATACTGGAAGGAGGAGATACAAGGGGGAATTGTACGTTAACTTCTCAATTCAAGGTCATCAACAACTGCCTCCTACATGGCTTTCACACACTATCCATAAGAAAGGCTCTAATACATGAAATTTCACATATACCCCTAAAACTAGATGAAATTACAAACACACCCCTAAAATACACAAATATTACAAACAAGCCCCCAAATGCATAATCCTAATACTAATTAAACTAAGCATTCACTTAACTATTAACTAAACCCAACAAACCCTTGTCCCAATTCTTTTGAATTATTCTCTTAACAATGATTTTCCCAAGGTCTTGCTTGTCATACATTAGATCTCCGTAGTTAGAAAAAAATTCAGTCTCGAATTTTGATATGTTGGAGTATCAGAAGAAAGAAGTAAACTTAGAGTCTTCAAAACCTGGTGCTTGAGTGATGCAAGAAACCATATTCCATTGACAGCACTATAGATTTGAATTGACTAATTGAAAATTTGCATCAATGAACACATCAAGAATGACAAACTCAACAATAGGAATGTTTGGAAGACTTTGGATGTCTTGAAACAAATGCATTTCCTTGCTTGTAGTGTCTTCAAGTTGAGTAACATTGGCAGATTCTTTGACTTGGTTGGCTAGTTGAGCAGGCTTCAATGATCTTACCATTATAAGAGAAGACACATGTTCTCATATCCTTGAGTGACACTCAAATCATCAAATTCATCATGAGAACCATCATCATTAATTTTGAGACTTCTAGTTTAATTCCCTTACTCAAATGATCATTTTAGCTTTCACACAACTCAAAAGTATGGGGGACAGCAGCTATTCCACCTTTGTGTTTCGAGGGAAAATCCATGGACCAAAGCCAAGGTTGCAACTTCGATTGTTAGCCTATTCAAAGCATTGGTAATAGTCTCCTAAGCATTTTCCATGTTTTCTATCCTATTGGACAATAATTCCACCTTCGCAGACAATTCAACATTGGTTGCTGTGTTGTAATTATATATCACCAGGGATTCTTAGACAATTCATCAGCATTCCTCAGTCTATTTTTATGCAAACTGCAAACGTCACTCTCAGTTTCTTATGAACAATCTTCAAGTAAGAAAAATTCTCATAAACAACTTACAAATGGCAGCAAACGGCAGCGATTTGGTCTGATTCTTGATGTAGGCAATAAAATTTCTAGCCTTTAATCAAATCATCATGCTTGCTCACAAAATATCATGTCTACAATCAAAATATCTTGTTGCAGGTCAAAATATTATGGAGAAAACCCAAAATATTGTGGCTGGAGCAATTTATTGCTATTCTGGTAGCAGAAGAAGATTCTGGTGGTTCTTCACTTGTAGGTTGCCAGCGCGTGGGGTGCGTGTGCAGCCGGTGAGGCATTTCCAATGATGAAACTCTGGCTGTTGGCTGATCAGGGACTGATGAGTCTAGCAGTGGTGGTGGTGTGTCAAAAATCATGGTTTTAAAACCTATACTAGGTGACCGACCCGGTGAAGCCATGGGGTTGATCGAACTGGTTAGATAGGTGGGTCAAACCGGTGGTTATAATAATAATAATAAAAATAACAATAATATGTTAATTATAAATTTTGTCAATTAGAGTAAAAGATCATCACTAGAAATATTATAGTTGATGAAAAAACCAAGATGAGATTTTGTGTAATTTTCCTATTTTTCTAAAATACATATTTGAAAGAATATTATTGTTATTATATTATGAAAGGAATGATTGAATAAAAAAATTATAAGTTTAACATGTATCATGGTTTATGTATATATATATATATATGATGTGTTATTAGATAAAACAAAAAGCCGTAGCTGGCCTCATGGTGTTCTCTTTTCGGGTACTGGGATCGAATCCCAGCGGCTCTATTCTGCATGGTTTTTTTTTTTAGTGCGAGGACTGGGCTGATCCAGGTTTGACTCCAGTTCTAGTTGGTCAAGGCTGATTCTTCCCAAGTCAGCTGGTTCCTTATGATTCATATAATTTCCGCTTTGTTTCCATCACTTGGATTGGCCAAGTAACCTGTTTGGTTTGACCGGCCAGTCTGGTTCGGATTTAAAAACTATGGTCAAAATAACTCCGGCAAGGCTGGATTTTGAAGTGGTCAGGGCTGGGTAACCTTGTGGTGGGGCGTGGGACCACTCATATGGTTGGACTCTGATGAAGGTAGGCCTTTCAGTGGTGTCTGTTTCTGATGATGGTAGTGGTGTTGCAAAATTTCGGCTGGAAATTAGGGTTTTGAAATCCAGGAGCACGACTGTAATTTTTTTGTTTTGAGAAGTTGCAATAAGCGCATTGGTTTTCCAATTGCTGTGTGGAAGAATGTTACAGGGAAATTTAAAGTGCAATTACAGGAAATAGAGAGAGAACTGAAGAAGAGAAAAGAGAGCATTACTTGAGAAGAATAATTAAGAAAGGAGGAAACTGCTGCAACTTGAAGAGACAGTAGTATAGAACATTGAAGAAGAATAAGCAGAACAGAGAAAAAGAATTAGAGACAGAAGTCACAGAATAGAGAAGAAAGAAGAAATAAGGAAGAACAAGAGACAAAGAAAAAGGTTTGTGGAACAACACTGAAAATAGAACAGAGTAGAGAAGAAAGAAAGAACAGAAATTAGAGGCAGAAACAGATAGAAATAGAATGAAGAAGAGAAGAAGAGGGGAGAAGAAGAGTTAAAGGGGAAGATGGGGGAAATTGAAATGGAAGAGTGGTGTGATCGTTGGGCTCTAATACCAATGATGCAGGGCAGCATCGAGGATCTGCAGCCATGAGAGATAGAAGAGAGGAGAAGAGAAGAAGGAAGAGGGAAGAGAGGAGAGTTGCAATACAAGGGGAATCACATGTTAGCTTCTCAATTCAAATTCTGCTTCACAATAGATCTTACTACAGTAGTTTCTTTCTTGCAACTCCACATAACAAGATTACCTCCCATAAATGTACAGGTAGTAGTCATCATCAACCAAGCAAGACCTGCATCAAAGCATCCCATGATCTCACAATGTCTATTACATTTATATATTAAACGTCTACTAGGAGAGCCTTTGAAATACCTTAAAATTCTACAGACAGCAATCGTGTGTGATTTGGAACTTTCCATAAACTAACTCACCATCCACACTGCAAAGGATATGTCAGATCTTGTCATAGTCATGTAGATCAACTTGCCAACCAACTATCAATATCGATGTTTGTCTTCAAAGTATAGACCAAAATCCCTAGATAACTTCACACTGGGATTGAGTATCAATTTGTTTAGCTCCCAACATACTAGTCTCACATAGCAAGTCTGATGTATATTTTCACTAATCCACATTCAACCCTTTATTACACACTGCCATCTCTATACCAAGAAAGTAATGCAAAGTACCCAAGTCCTTGATTTGAAATTTTTCTTGAAGCTATTGTTGGACATTTGCAATCCTGCTTTAGTCAATGCCAGTGATGATGACATCATCAGCATAAACTTCTAGAAGTATGGCACCTACCTTGTTCTAGAAAATAAAATTGAATGATCAGAGTAGCACTAAATAAAATCAAATGCAAAGACCATTGTACTAAGCTTGTCAAAGCAAGCTCGAGGAGATTTCTTAAAGCCATAAATGGTCTTATATGTACCTTACCACCCTCGCTTTGAGTAACCTACCCAGAAGGTTGCTCCATGTGTACCTCTTCCTGCAAATCTTCATACAAGAAGGCATTCTTGACACCTGATTGGTAGTCAATCATAATTAAATGCTGGCAAGATCAATACATTAATAGAATTTAGTCTAAATAATAGGAGAGAAGGTCTCAAAATAATCGATACGATGTGTTTGAATGTTCCGCTTGGCAACCAATTAAGCCTTAAACCATTCAATGGTGTCCTTAGGAAGATATTTGATGATGTAGACCTAACGACACCTTACCAACTCCTTAGTAGGAGGAAGACCCATTGAATCTCGTGTCCCTCAAGTGAAGGCATTCTTTGCATGCTTCCACACAGGTTAGCAAATGGGTTAGCAGGTGCTTCAACATATGAGAGAGGGATAGAGATAGAGGACATTGACAAGGCAAAAGAATGTATAGAACTGGAAAGTTGAAGAATTGAACAAAATGAGCAATAGATAAGCAACTAATGATTGTCGAGTACATGTTTGCGTACCTTTATTGTGTACAATTGGCAAATCCAAGTCATGTTGTGATGAAGGGTAGAAGAGGTTGCTACATGGTGGTAGCATGTTTGAGCCTACTTTCCATTGTTTATAAACCATCAATTGTTTTGTCATTAATTGATGGATTCAAAGGAAGAGCTAAAGTTTCTATAGAGGGATAAGCGCAGGGATTGGAGGACCAATGCACGAAGAGGAACCTAAAATCGTTGGACTGAAAATATATTCATCCCAAGAGTACGCAATACTAGAGAAATAAGGTATCCCCTCAAAAAAGGTAATTGCTAACATATTTCTGGCGAGCATAGGAATTATAAAATCTGTGATTCTATATCCTTTCCGAGTTCTTGAAGAGAGATACATTTAACAGTAGGAGGAGAGAATTTGCCCTTACCCATATGTGGAGAACAAAACATGTGCACCCAAAGACATGAGTGTTGTGAAAATTTGCGAGTGCATGAAATCATAACAAGTAATATAGTGATAAAGAAGGATGTCGAACCCACGAGGACTATTTACCTATTAACTTTTGAAATTGTTCTAATTCTAAGTTATTTGAAAATCAAGAAAAGTGGTGGATTTTGAATCTAAAAAAAAATAATAAAAAATAAAAATAAATAAAATAAAATAAAATGAAATCAACAAATGAATAAATGAGCAAATACTTAAAAAGAAGAAGATTTCACCCAAGAAGAAAACACTAAGGCATCCGACTCACCTAACCAATCCAATCCCAAATTCTAATCATGCAATCAATCAATTATCATCCTATTTGACGGCAAAATATTCTAACTTATTTAAGACCCTCTCTCGAGTAGAATTAGAATTACCCAATATACGATAACCTGCGATATGTCTATGCAAATTTAAAAGCATTTGAGTACATTAAGATTGATAATATTTCACATAAAAGCAACACAAATCACGTTGGCACATTCCCGTCTTTCGTTCAATTTGTGGCATACATCATATGAAGTTAAACTACATGCATCATCTCTCGAATTAACATGCACAACAAATCACTCAACTATTGACTAGATAAATGAAAGCATTAAACTCAATGATGTATACTCAAAAGGAATGATAAAATTATTATCACATAGAAATAAGATTCGGAATTGTCATGGAGAGGCTACATCGTAGCCTTAGCAATAGAAATTAGCTTATAATAGAATCAAAACAAACCATAATAATTCTAGAATTTAGAATGAAAATTGTACAAAGAGAAGATGAAAGAGTTAAGAAGGAAATTGTATGTAGATTGAGTATCTCAATCGTCAACAAATCCAATTTGGCCTCCGTCCTCTTCTTCTTTCCAAGCTTCGAATTCTTCTTCAATGGTGAAGAAAATCCTCCTCCTCAAGGCTTTGGCCGTCCTCCCTCTTATCTCCCCCAAAACAAGATTCTCCAAAATCGGCTCCTTTTCTGCCACCACCTTGATGTACTTTTTTCTTTGTCGAGATTTTCCTATCTTGGGACATCTTCAACATGAAAGTTGTAGAGTTTTTTCTTAGCTTTCCGTAGATACCCATATCACCCTTTTTTGAAGTTCTCTAGCAAAATTATGCTTCAAATACTGAAGGGTGTTTCAGGAAATTTGAGTTTGAATTTGAATCAATGGTCCCAGTGTTTTAGGACTCTTGATGAAGGGAATTTGAATTTTTAAAAGGAAAGTATGACAAAACTTGCATAAAAATAAGAGTAAAAGTATGATAAAACTTGTATAGAAATTAAACACATCAATGGGGCACAACAGAAAAGATGAATGTTTTTGGGTAAAGGTAAACAATGGAGAAGGGAATTTGTCCCCTTAGAACGCTAGACGTTATCCCATTAAATAGAAAATTTGTTGTAAGAAGAGCAACAATCCAAAGGGTTTTAGGAACATGCATATGAAAGAATAAAGGCCATGCTATGTCAAGTAAATGTCTATTTTTCTATTTAGCTATTCCATTTTGTTGAAGGGTATGTATACATGATGTTTGATGAATAATTCCTTTGGATAATCAAAAAGACTTAAGCTTGTTTTGAACAAATTGAAAAATTTGAATACTCTCGCCAAACTGGGTTTTTGTTACTTCGTAGAATTGAAAAATACATTAAGGAATTCAAACTTGTCTTTTGATAGATAAATCTAGGTCTTTCGCGAAAAATCATCAACAAAGGCAGAAAACATCGATGACTAGTCAAATTCTTAATATTGATGACTAGAGAAATTATTGACCCTATATGGACCCATATATCTGAATGAATAAGAGAAAACAATGATTTCCTAATTGACACACAAAATAATCAAAATGAGAAATAGACTTGAATATAGAAAAAGGATTTTGCAATTTTTGAAGCAATGGATGACCCAAACGAGCATGCCACTGATCTTGAGAATCACAATGGGTAGAAATTGAAGAAGTCATATGACATGAACTGGATCTACCGCCACCACCTTCGAAATAGTATTTACCATCCTTCTCAAGCCCTCCACCAATCCTCTTCTTTGTGTGGAGATCCTAAATAACACAATGAGAAGGAAAAAGGTCACAAAACAATTATGAGATTTAGTGGATTGACTAACTGATAACAACTTTTAAGGGAAATTTAGGCACATATTATACAGAAGGAAGAGGAATAAAAGAAAATGAAAGAATATTGCCACAATTAGAAACTAGTGTAACAAAAGTAACCTTAGTGTAAAGTGATGTGTTCTATGAACTGAAAAAATTAGGACCATCTATCATATGGGAGGAGGCACTATAATCAATAACCAAAGGTGAGGTGGATGAAGAGACAAGAAGTTGGGTTGTACCTAAATGGGCCACAGTAGCACTAGATGTAGACCATTGGGTTTGGATTCCTTGAACCTTGCGAATAAGATTGTTATACTTCTCTTGGGACACGGTAGATGATGTATCCAACTCCTCATTGAAGTGGTCATGTGTACTACAAGCGTCAACGGTAGAATCATACTTGACAAGAGATTTATTGGACCAAGTAGGTTTTGCATGGAGATCTCAATGTCAATCAATAGTATTGTTGTAAGAACCCGACCCAAGAAGTCCAGATTAAATAAATAAGTAAAGGGTAAAAAGGTAAAATTAGCAGGCTTCGTCGACGCAGGCCCTCATATTGTTTGTCGCCGAAATTCAGAGCCACGTCGACGAAGAGATACTGAGTGAGTTGAAAAATATCAGAATAGGGTTCGTCGTCGAAGGTAATGGTTCGTTGACGAAATTCTTAGATGATTCGTCGACGAAGGAGCCGTCTTGTCGACGAATTGGACCGGGTCAAGGGTCTATAAATAGGATATTTTGTTGCTTCATTGCTAAGAAAACTCAAAATCTCTCTCTCTCTCTAGAACTCAAACCACTCTCTCTCTCTCTAAAGTTTCGGGTCATCTGTTACCTGAATCAACAATCCGACGTTATTACATGGATCAGGGGGAGAATCTCTACATTTATAGCGGATCGGATCTTTGTTTCGAGAATTTTCGGGTTTTGTTCCAAAATCGAGGCAAGGGTCTGATTTAGTTTTCGGTTTAGTAGATCTGTAGTAAATATGATTATATTGAAGTATTGTTCTTCGGTTTTTAGGTTGTTTTGGAGTCGTATAGTTCATGTTTTAGTTTTTGGGGAAAGGTAAGGGGTTTCTGTTTATATCAGTTATTTTGTGAAATTTGAATTGGTAAAATTATGGTTTACGATTTTACGAATGTTTTGGTTACTTATTTGGGAAAATCTATCAGGTGAAATGACGGGATTTTCGGATTACAGTTTTTTTTGGGAAAATTGGGGGTTTCGGGTATCATCTCTGTTTCTGTTGGAAAATTTTAATATAATTAAATTGTAATATAGAGATGACCGTACCTTTGATTATTTTAAATTGTATTTTCGGAGTATCTAATATGAGATTATTTGTTTGCCCAAATAAGTGTGGAATAA
This sequence comes from Malania oleifera, assembly GCF_029873635.1. Lineage (NCBI taxonomy): Eukaryota > Viridiplantae > Streptophyta > Magnoliopsida > Santalales > Ximeniaceae > Malania > Malania oleifera. Next base: position 10,293,645 of record NC_080421.1, on the reverse strand, counting down.
GCTAATGTATTGAATGATGTGTTTTGTGAAAAAGCGTGCCGATTAACTACCATAGGCTGTGAGTTGTTGAAATGAAATATAGGAACATGAGTTCCAAAATTGTTTCAGATTTTGTGAAAATGCCGAGTCGGAATAATCTTGAAGGCCGAGGACAATCGAAGCGTGCCAGTTAACTACCGAAAGTTGAGATATGAGGCGTGCCGGAATTATACCTTAGGCGGCCTAGTCGGTTAACTACCGTAGGCTCAGATGTCCGGCTTTTGCCGAAAAGTGTGCAATACCACTAGACAGGCCGGTTTATACCGAAGGGTGTGAGAACACCAGATCTGTACTGGTTCAACGTTGTGGGGGCTTATACTATGCCAGGTTACTGGGGGTACCAACTTTTGCCGAAGGGTGTCAAATACCATCAGACAGTCTGGCTTAGGTCAAAGAGTGTGACAACACTAGGTTGTATTGCTTTGTATAGTATGTATACTGGAACTGTATTGTGAAAATACTAGAATTGTGAAATGTTATGTTTTACTGTTGAAATAACACCTCATGTGCCACACACTGATATAACCTGATTCTCCCTTACTGAGAAGTGTCTCACCCTTATGATACAAATGTTTTTCAGGTCCTTTGAATAGCCGACATTAGCGTCCTAACGTTTCAGTAGCGTGGTTGTGGGTTAGCATTGTCTAAGTACTTGTGTAAGTACTGATCTTTGGTCGGGTTGTCATTTTTGGGTTATGTAGGTGCCCTGGGGTATGTTTTGTATTATGGGACTAGAGCCTGGTTTTGTATAGACTCTGGTATGGTGTTATGATTTAATAGGTTGAATTATTCCGCTACATATATTGTGTATGTGATTGTGTATAGGGTATATGTGAACCCTAGGGGATCGGACCCTTATATTGTGTAGTATCATGGATGGTTGTATGATACAGGGACAGGTTAGGTTACTAAATCTCTCCCTGGGGCCCAGGTCCGGGTTCGGGCCGTGGCAATTGTCTTTGCCACAATGTGTGTAAATGCAAGAATTGCCATGATGAGTTCCTTGTCCTCATACAATGCCCTTGGTACAACTGCCATCCAAACCTTGTCCTTGTCCCCCAATACTTTCCCAACCACTGATAAACATAATGCTGACCATGGCTGAACTGTAGGACGAAGATTAAAAAAAAGACTTAAGAGTCATCTTTAATGATTGGTGATCCATTGGATTCTAGCATATGCTTCATTCATAGATGGTATGGGTTTATCTGCAAGAATATGATTGTGAATGGTTTGAAGCTCTAGGCTCAACCTAGCCAAAATCATGGCAGCCTACTGCTTTGCCCTTTGTCATGTAAGCCTCTCAATGTCAGAATTAACTGGTTGATAGATGTTAAATTCCTATCCTATACCCTTCGGAGTTCTACATTATTTACTAATGGATCTACCTTCTTGGTCATATTTGAAGAACTTCTCATTTAAGTCGAAAACACAAGTTTGATTTTTATCTTGTGGGAAGCTTTCATGGAGATCATCCCATATGACTTAGGCTGTTCTACGAAATATCACATTCGCAGCAATTTGTGGGTCCATAATATTCCAGCACACAAGTAATATGTCGTTCTCTTTCATCCAATCTTCATAATCCTTGGAGTTTGGGGATAGAGGAGAATGCAACAAATATTTGGTTTCCCTTTCATGTTAATGTACGCACTCTGCTTGAGACCAAAACAGGTTGTTGGATAGTCCAACCAAATTTGATGGCTGTGAGCTGTATGTTTACAGTATCAGTTGAAGCTTTCTCTGTAGAGGCCATCGAAATCGCCCCGAATACACTACTAAAAACAGAGTGTGTTATGGGGAATGTACGACACAGCAATATTGCAAAATTGGGCAGCACACAAGCACAGAGCATAACTTCAGAACTTCAAAGAGGCGTCTTTGACCATGGAACTGAATTACAATATCCCATGAGGAATTACTTGACCATGTGGAATTGGGCAGATCACAAGAAGCACCCCAGGCACTTGATAAACAACCTAGCAGTGCAGCAGCTAAAGGTTTGATGGCTGGAAGCAGCTAGAAGTGACTCGAGTGAGTGCTGGCAAGAGCAGGAAATAGAGTCACTGAACACTACAGATTGCAAGCAATCAATCACGAACACACAGCATCATCGTGCCACAGCTGACCAATAAAGAGCATAACAGCAACAGCAGTATTCCAGAAAAGAGTATCTTACTTCACATCAGCAAATCAATATGTTCACTCACAACATCCTACTAATGATGCTGCACAGCCAAGCTGAGATGAAACATGTCCCTAAATGACTCAAACAAGCCAGAAAATTGGATTTGAGAACTGTTTAGGGGAAGATAAGGAAAAAAAAAAAGATGAAAAACAGTATGTAAAAAATCACTTTAAAAAAAAATCAGATTTAGAGGAGACTAACATTCTGATACCATGTTCTATAGTTAGAGATGGAGGAGAGAAGAAGAGAAGCAATAATAGGAAATTCTGATTGGTTTTTCTTCTCTTGATATTTTATTTTCTTTTCCTCCCCCCCCCCCCCCCTTTTTTTGATTTTTTTTTAAGATTTTAATGCTTGATTTATTTCCCTTTTCCCCACTTTCCTTGATCTTTAGATTTTAATGCTTGATCTTTAGATTTCTCATCATTTTGTGAATGAAATGGCCCTTGAATTGTAATGAAAAAAAAATCTTAGGGTCCATTTGACATCAATGCTGTTTTCTGTTTATATTTTTTCACAGCGAAGAAACATATTATAAAAACATGTTTGTTTATGTTAGTTTTTTTGTTTTTGTTGCTGATTTTCAAAATTTTGTGAAAAAACTAAAAACCAAAAATTATGGTTTCCAGTTGTTTTGGCAACCTGTTGCTAGAAATTTTAAAATCCAAAAATAGATTTTTTTTGGATTAAATCATTCATTTTATATAATTTTACATTAAAATAAAAATAAAATGATTATATGAATTTAAATATAATTAAAATAAAATGATTATAAATGTTAACCAAACAGGTTGCTGGTTTCTGGTTTTTAGTTTCTCGTTTTTTTTTCTTTTTTCGTTTCTATAATTTTTGATAGTGATACCAAATAGCCCCTAACGAAATGGCTCCTGAAATATAATGAATAATCTACCATGGAATGCTAATCTCTCTCTCTCTCTCTCTCTCTCTCTCACACACACACACACACACACACACACACATGCACACACACACACACACACACACACACACATCAAGGTTCTGAGTTCGGCATGAATGATATAGTGCATGTAGCTTGCCCCTGTGTTGCACTTGATATTATTATTTCATTGTTCCCTATTCTGAATTCCTTGTTTGTGTGAAGTAATAGTGAGGGGAATCCTGATTAGTCTCTGGTAAGCATCTGCACTCTTGCATTCAATTCTAACGTGTGATGATGCGAAGTGAATAGAATACTAGCCAATCCAAAACCATGTTAAAGCTGTTTGGATGGGATTCATCTAGTGCTTTAAAAGCTATACTGGAGGTCAGTTTATAAAAGGGGCTTGTTTAATTCATGATTTCTATCCTCTGGTTCAACTGTCATCATGTTGAAAGCTAGAAAAAAGGAAAAAAAATAAGGTCAGATGACAGATTTTGATGCTTGATCTTTAAATTTCTCATGTTATGAATGAAATGAAATATAATCAAATATCTACTGTGGGATGCTAATCTCTCTCTCTCTCTCTCTCTCTCGTGTGCATGCGCGCACACGCACACTTTTTTGGGGCTGTGTTTGGCATGGATGATATAGCGCAATGTGGCTTGTCCTTCTGTTGCACTTCACATTATTATTTCCTTGTTTCCTATTCTAAATTCCTTGGTGTGAATTAATAGTGGGGGGTGGTGAATTCAGATTAGTCAGTTGCAGGTATCTGTCTCTTGCATATAATTCTGATTTTTGATTATGTAAAAAGAATAGAATACAAATTGATTCAAAAACCATATCAAAGCTGTTTGGATGGGATTCATTGAACGCATTACAAGGTATGCTGGAGGTCAGTTTATAAAAGGGGCTTGTTTTAATTCATGATTTCAGTTGGCTGGTTCAACTGTCTTAATGTTGAAAGCTAGAAAAGAAGGAAAAAGATAAGGTCAGAACTCTTTGATTAGGCGAAGGGAATTGAATTTTTTCCAATCAAAATCATATTAAAGCTGTTTGAATGCGATCATCTCATGCTTTAAAAGCTATACTGGAGGTCAGTTTTTAAAGGGGGCTTATTTAGTTCATGATTTCAGTTGGCTGGTTCAATTGCATGATGTTGAAAGCTAGAACAAAAGGTTAAAAGATAAAATCTAGAAAAAAGGATGAGAATTCACTAAAAAAGAAAAAAAAGGAATTCTATTATGATTATATGTCTTTTACAGGTTTTGGGAAGAGTGGTGATGATTTAGTCTTGTGGACTTGTGGCATCTTTGCTGTACATAGAATTTGGATGCAAAGGACTGCTCATATCCTTTCTGGAAAGAGGAATTCTGGTACTTCGCCTTGGGATAGGATTCGGTCTGGACTTCTCTCTGATCTTTTGCATGTACTGGGATTCTCTCTGGTCTTCTGCAGCGGGTGCCTTTCACAGATCATCAAAGAGATTGGGAGGCGCTTTTATTTTGATTCTCTTTATAGGAGGATCTTTTTCTCCTTTTTGTACTTTCCTCTTTAATATATCTTCCTTTTCTATCCAAAAAAAAAAAATTTAGATAAAGTTGTAAACAAAGCAGATCTATTATCATTATGCAAAAATTCAAATTCTATTCTCATAATTTGAAAGAAAAAGCAATGGGATGTGAAGATTTAAGAGAAATTTTAGAGGAAAAAAAGGTACATGGTTGAGGATTTTCATATATACAGATTTATCATTCAGACCTGGTGGTTGAATGAGTCGGTCTTAAGGGTCTTTCTGTAGCTTCACAATTAGCAGCGTTACATGCTGTCTTTAAAAATATATTTATTCCCTAGCTGTTGTAACCTTGTGGGCATTTCTTTTCAGGTTTGTATTAGTTCATTCAACAACCACATGATGAATCTTGCTGGATCACTATGCAGAAGAATGAATCTCAAAGAGCTGGTCACAAATATTCCTGTTTACAGTAGTGCTAGTGGTATGATTTTCATTATTCTTTTTGGGAATAGTACTAGTTTTCCATGAATATTTTTGCCTTTTTTTTTTTTTTTGGTGTTAAATGGGTTTTTGCACATACCGAATTTAGATGTCTCTGGAGGAGGAATGGGTGTGATTTTCAGGCGCTGGGCCACCAAAAAGACAGCAGGATCCACAAAGAATGGACGTGACTCAAAACCCAAGAATCTTGGCGTGAAGAAATTTGGTGGAGAGGTAATGGGATGTTTCTGTGGCTGAACTGATCACGGGCAAAATGAGGTGGAGTAGTATTTTTGACAAGATAGTGGGGCTCTTGTTATTAATGTTACTGGAATTTCGTTCCTCACTGTTAGACCATTTTGCTTATTGTGCAGAGAGTAATACCTGGAAATATCATTGTTCGTCAAAGGGGTACCCGGTTTCATCCTGGAAACTACGTTGGAATGGGAAAGGACCACACTCTCTTTGCTCTGAAAGAAGGCTGTGTTAAGTTTGAAAAGCACAAGCTGAGTGGACGCAAGTGGGTGCATGTTGAGCCCAAGGAAGGCCATATGCTTCACCCAGTCTACGCAGATGCTGCACCGCCTCAGCTCCAGATGACTGTGTGATCTCCTATTATTTTGGTCTCTCACTGATGTTGAATGCAACTATTGCAGCCTGAGCTCTACACAATTCAAGTTGTGCTTTTTTAGGTCTTTGTAGTTGGTTGTGGTATATTTACTGGCTGGACATGCAACATGCACTGGCATGCATGGATTAAGTCATAAATGGATTTGTGCCTTTTCGACTTTTGCCATTCCTCAAGTGCAGTTATGCAGGGTGGGATAAACCCCTAACTGCTGGGCATACCAAGGTAATGACTGATTTATATGTTTCTTGCAAAATGAATAAAATTAATTACAGCTCTTCATCATTGCCTCACCATGACCCTTTGGATTGACATCCATGGTATAACAAACCCTGTTTTGAAATCTCCACTTGATCTTCTTGGCCAAGCTATCTGTGCCTCTACAAGCCCTGTAATGGCCCTTCTTATGGGCCTTGCGCCATAGGATCTCCAAAACCTCCCTCATGTGGCACTGTTTTGGTTGCTGGAACACTATTACTTCATCTATCCTATTCACCATCTTCCCTTTGGTTAACACTGCATGGTATAAAATCTGTAGCAATATGTCAAGCAGATTCATGTGAGTTTTTTCAACCTCATTAAACAGAACCATGATCTGCCCTGGAAAGAACAGACAGAATTCAACTGCCTCACTGTTTGCATAGCTTGGGGACTGACCCAAAGAGACTGAAGTGATTTTTCATGCCATTTTAAGCCTAAACATGGCCTTGTTAGAGCTGAAACACTTGGCAGCAGTTGCAAGCTGTGTTTTCCCAAACCCAACTGGCCTCCCCCAGTTAACCGGTAGCTGGCTGTTGGGGGCTGTGTGAGATCCTTATTCCAGTCCGTGATTGCATCTGCTGCCAATAATGCACTCGTGAGTTTGTGTTATCTCAAGGAGGAGGTCATTTCACTTGGATTCATTGAGGAATCCCTCCTTTTTCTCCTCCTCTTTACCTATCCCAACTGCCATCCTTTCCACCTGCTTGATGTTCCTTGTCGCTCAACTGGGATACTAGTTGTGGCAATTTTGCTCTACTTTTCTTCTTTTTATTGTCTGTTTCCTTTGGTTTCCACCTATTGGCCAACCTTCTTCTCCAATAGATCCTAATTCCAAGCACCAGGTTCTGAGACCCTAGGGGTCGACATGCTCTTAGTTCAACCAGGAGAGGAAGTTGAGAATAAGAGGTGAGGTTTGACAAGGAAAAGTACTTGGCATAATCTACTTAAGAAGTTTGGACAACTTTGGAGAAACTGCAAATGCCATTAGAAACTAAATTACCTTCTCTCGTTTGTGTGTAAAAGATTAAGAAAACTTTGAACAATATTCAAATTTTGTATTAAAATGAAAGAATATGTACAATCTCTATTATTAATTATTTTTTTATAATAAAGAATGATTATTTTTCTTACTAGAGGGCTTAAAAAGTGTGTTCTCAAATGATTATTCCTCTTATTTGATCTCCTAACAAGTTTTGTTGGTTCAAGAGTTTGTTCTCAAAATGATTGATGGTTAATTATCACCAATGCTAGATGTTTGAACAATAAGCAGATTGCAAAAGAACTGTAGGATACTTGTTTTTACTTCATCTATTAATCTTTGTAGATTGCAGGAAGCTTTAATTTTGGGAGACTTGTCCAAAAATTTGTAGGCAGAGTAAGTTCCCTCCTTTGGTTGATGTGTCTTTAGGAGCCAATGGGAGATTTCATAGGGCATGCTAGAGTATTGTTATGTCAAACCCTAGGAGCTCTCATATTTTCGCATATGTCCATATACAATACTTGAGTTTATGGATGAATAAATTGTATTTTATCAGTGAAGCCCAGAGCCCATTTTCTTAATGAAGATCACATGCATTTTTATTAATTGGGTCTATTAAAGTAAATCAATTGAAAATATTCCTTTTATTTCAATTAATCAAGTATTAATAAAAAAATTTTAATGCCTGCACTAGCATTATCAAGGAGGGATATTCGAGTTAAAGGTACTTCCCCTAATAAATTTTGATCAATTATTAACTCTATACTCTCTAATAAAGAGGAGAGAGTTTTATCTCCTCTCTCCAATATGCTAGTCATGCTCAGTAGTCTTCTTTTTATTTCTATAGTCACAAAAATGTAATAAAATAAAAAAGTAAATGGGACAGACAGAAAGATTTTTATGTTGCTAGCCCAAAAATTATAACATTTCCACATACATGATTATTTAAATATACTTATTTTGGTTTGTCAATATTTGTGTACCCATAGAGAATAAACCTCCTCACCGATTTGCAAGGAAAATGTGTGGCATGCCCATCACAACAAAGGTTACACAGAGCCACAAAGCATTATTTAAATATGTTGATTTTTTTTCTTTTCATTTTTGCATACTTAACTTATAAAATTTGGCATACATTTTTTTGGATATATTTTTCTTTTTAAATAATATGATATAAAGTAAAATATGGAGGCAGGTAACGCAGTTCAAGGGAAAAATTCTCTGTGGATGTCTTATGTTATTCTTTTTAAGAAATACATTATAATGATTATAAATATATATATATAAACCAAATCAGTACTTATTTAGTTATTTCCTACTTAATTTTTGAAATTTATGACTCAAACACTCATTAAAAAAATATTTATAAAGTTCAGTACAAATTTCAAATCTTACAGTGGAGGGATTTGTTCCTTGCAACTATTTTTTCAGATTCAGTCTTCAACAATTGCTGTCTATTAAATAGATACATTCCACCAAAACCTATACATATATACAACTTTAACAATCAAATAATACACCCCCCAAAAAAAATTCTTGACATTTGTATGCATATGGACATCAGTGAACAACAAAATCGTCACACAGAAGAACCCAATAGCTCTCTCTCAGTCTTGAGCAATCGGCCGCTTGGGAATTTCATCGTCGAGATAATCAGCAGTTGTATTCTGCTCCAGGGGGGAGGAGCCATCAGTTGTCTGAGACTCCCACAGAGCTTCTTCGGTGGCAACAAATTCAAAACTCTCACGCCTTTCCACCGCAGCCTCAACCCTCTTATTGAACTCTTCATTGGAGCATGCCAACATGTACCGCAGTTCAAAATTTAGCTGGTTCTCTACCAGAAGCTGGTGTCTCGGAATAATTCGGTCTTCCAGAGAGTAGCTGAAAAACCTGTGATTAATTCTATCATGGTTTGCTTCAATTCAACAGGGACAACGCTTATACTAAATTTGCCAAAATATGTGCAGCATCATTTCATTTGGCCTTTCAAAAGCATAAAAGCAGAAAACTGTGAAACTTGACAAACAGAAAGTATGAATTCAGCTTTCTCTAGTCAAAACCAGGGCATATTCTGCACGTTCAGGATCTAAAAGCCTATTTGAACTTATTCAATTTAAAAGAAAATTCTACCCCCAAAAATCTAAATAAAACAGCAGCATCCAAGAGATTTAAAAAAAAAAAAAAAAAAACTCATGGCAAAGACAGACCTTACCTTGGAAACTCAATAAGATCCTCCAAAGGGCGGACCATGGTTCTCCGAAGGTAACTGTACTTGGGACGGAGAAGCTCTATGTTATATCGAAGTAGCATGGGAAAATCAGCAATCATCGTACCCAAATGTCGAAGACGTATGCCAAGTGACAGAAAATACTTGACATTGACCTCCAGCTTACGTACTATGCTGCATCCCAAGAGCTCTGGTCCCAAAGCTATGACCTTCCCTATATTCGTCTGGGAAACTCCAGCTTCTGTCAACAAGAATATGACCTGTATGGTGCTCCAATTTCAAAATAGTCATGGTGTTAGTACCAGTTTTTATTATGCTAGGAGAAACTGCATAACAGCACCTAAACGATAAACCTTTTCCACAGGTGAAAACTACATGGAGATCTTTTTCATGGGTGGGAACTACATAGAGATCTCTTGATGAAAATATCATCCCAATCTATCAATTTCAGAAAAGAAAAGATGACCATATAGATCTCTGGAGAGAACAAAATTCACACATAATAAGCAGGAAGAAGTAACTGCACATTAAGACATCTTTCTTGTAGACAATACTCATCACTAGCATACCAATCAATGTTCCTTTCTTGTCACAGCTAGCCACATACTATTACAACCCAGATTCAACTGGGTAGTCATCTACTGGACAACAGTAAGTGAAGGATAAACACAATATTGAAATATTCCAAATATTCCCTCCTCTGCAACAACTGCAATCAGTTGCATAACAAATTGAAGCACAAAAGGATATTGGTGGCTACAATCATTATGCTTTCTTCAAGTAATGAAATAGGTGAAGAAGAATACAAACAATCAGCCATTTATCATATTTTAAGCGCCGACCTGTTGATGTAAGGACCAACATCAACACCACACATGTATGAAACCCTAACTCATGATCTCAATCCAATTCCCAACAATGAAAGTTGCAATTAAAACCAAATAACATAAATAGCGCTGTGTGCTGGAAAACAAAGAAACCTAAAGCTAGTGGAAAAAATTTCTTCTCCCAAGCTATGCCCTCAAAATAAAAATAAGACAGAAATTCAAATAAAAATAAATTAAATTAGTTAAAATTTACCCTTCGTATGTGAAGTATAACCAAATTTATGGCAGCGCTCTCTTTGGGGGCATTTAGTCCGCAACATCTTTCAATATCCCAAAAATGTGATGCATGCCCATGACATCTCATTCCCACATTTGTTTGAAGATGAGAATTCGATATGGCAGGAATGCTTACATTCTTGGGAATGAAAGAAACATAGACATCCCATTCCCACCCTACCCAATGGCTAAGTTTTAAGAATCCCATTCACATGGGAGTCCTACTTTCTGGACCAAGTTGCCCTCACTATTTTGTCTAGTTGGACTAAAACGCCCCTCTAATGTAGTATCATCACAATATTATTATATTTAAATTAATAAATGATTAATAAATGAAAGTAATATTATTATTGTGTAACAATAACATCATATAGTATAACGGTTAATATTTAGACAACATACGATCCTCAATTGTTTCAATTAATTGATCATTTGAGTGTTGGATTTTTTAAATTTAAGATTGCTGAAAATTTTAGGTCATGGATTTAGTCAAGTACGATTTCTTAATAGGCTTTTGGGTTGATAATATAATTATTCTTCATATATTGATTAAACACATGTCAAGAGTATACCAGTAATCTTCTTGAAATGCTTTCCGGAATTCCCATGTTGAACCATACATTGTCATAGGAATCTTGCATATATTTTGGCTACAACGCAAACCAAACAAGAATATTTCCATGAGGCAGGCATCCCATTCCCAGGAATTTCTTAGGAATATTTTTATGCCGCAAACTAAATGCCCTGTTCAAGTCAGGCTTGGGAAGGGATGTACAGCCATATTGTGTCCCCCGAAACAAAAAAGATGGAGATTTTGTTTTCCATTCCAGATTTGCAGTATCCATTGTCAATTCATGAATATTTCACTTACAAAGAGAGGTAGAGAGAGACCTTATTTTTCACAACAAATTTGCAGCATGCTTTGTTAATTCACAAATATTTCACTTACCAGTTTGTGTCATATTGTCCCACACCCACATACTCCTAGTTGAAGTGAAAAATATCTCAAAAGGCACAAAGTCTAATTGGCCAGGCCAGTGCACAAGGCCCCTCATCGGAGGGGTCTGAGAGGGTGGTCTGATGTGCATAGGCTTACCTACACATGGAGAAGATATTTGTGCACCTTGAACACATTCAGGGTCCCAAACACCTCTAGTGATGCATTGCAAAATCTATTGGATAGGGCCCATTTAGCTCAGCAATAACTTTTGGCTTTAAAATAGCACTTACCTACCTGTAGTACTCTCTAAAATCTGATGAGCACCAGCTTTTAGAAAATGCTTGTTACCAACTAAGAAAATGTATTTCTAACAAAATGTCAGCAACAGCAGGACTTCAAGCAGCATTCTAGTCTAAACATGCGTTTGTAAGGCTCAAATGCAACACCTTATGGACACATATTTTCTATTCAATGTAAGTTGTTCAATAAATAACAGCAATGCAGAAAAGAAGTGATAATAAAAGTGGACAATAAGATAATAAATAACTTACCACACGGCGGATTTTCTTGCGTATGCTGTATGTTAGTAAGTGAGGGAACTTGACAAGCATATTGCCAATGGCATCTTCTCGAATACCTATGTCCTGTAAAAATCGCACCTTCACAATGAAAAACAAATGTTTGTCACTATTCTTCCAATAAATCCAGATATAATATATTTCGGGTTTACTTTTGAAGTTTGATGAATTTATTATACAAACTCTCAATGAAATAGGAGAAGACTAGGAGAGGAACTACAAGTTGACAGCAGATTTTAACTTACAAGCTGGCCCCCAGAATTCCAGGCAATTGTTTAGACACACACAAAACAACTAACATAGCATACCTTAGGCACAATGACTCTCTCCAAATCAAGGCAAAAGATCATTGGCTTGACAGTAAGAATTCTCCTCATGCCATCCCGGTCAATCCCAAGGTAGTACAGATACTTAACAAGAGGCTTCCATTTTTCCTCAATGCTACATTTGATCAACCGGGGCTGAAATGCTAGTAATCTCCCAATATCTTCGTTACAGAGGCCAAACTCCCTGAGATAATTAACCTGGATGAACAAGAGCAGAAACTCACTTTGTGATAGTACAAAATTTAATGTAATTTCTCCACAAATTCATCCAGCAGTCCCACAGCACATAGCTATAGTTTTAATTCAGAAAACTATGGGTCTATGTGGCATCATTTTTTTTACTCCTATCTTCAGTTTTTGTTTGTGCGGTGAAGAAACAAATTACGACAATGTGTTTAATTACGCTACCAGTTTTCTATTTCTGTTGTCGGCTTTCAATTGTTTTTGGAAAAATTGAAAGCTATATATGGTTTTCTATTGCTCAAAATAATTTAATATGCAGAATTTGAGTTAACTCATTCATTTTATACATAATTTTAATTAAATTTAAAGTAAAATCAATAAATGAATTTAAAATATAATTAAAATAAAATACCTATAAAATTTCTAAAATTTTGAAAAAAAAATCCATTTAAAATAGTTTTACTATTTTTCAATTTTCATGTACAATAAGATTGTTTTTGTAATGAGTTTTGAAATACAATACTTAAGTAATAATTATAATAAATTTTACTTTTATTACAAATTTTTTAAATTGTTTATTAAGTCATATGTTTTTAATTGTTCTTTGATTCAAGGACAAATATGAGTATTTGTCCAATCAAATTTTTTTATCTGTAATATATTTATAAATATAAACTAAACACATTGCTGATTTTTGAGTAATAGTTTTCATTTTTTGTTTCTCATTTCCGTTTCCATAATATTTTACAGTAATACCAAATGCCCCCTAAAGTTGATGTTCACAAATTTTCCTCGTTCCACCAAAATATCTGCTCTCCACATAGTACACATATTGCTCAATGGTTGAAATTGAGAGAGGCACAAAGTCAATCGGGATACCTTTTGGTTCATCTCTTCGAGAGTAAAGTAGCCAAGTGCCTTGGGATAATCATAGACCATAGTGCCAAAATCCTTCTCCTTCATACCCAAATCCAAATAGAACCCTGCTCGAGTTTTCACTTCTTCCATGCTGCACAGCAACAATTGTGGACACCGGCTTATGACAACACCCATCCAATCCCTCCTAACTCCTTTGCTCTCCAAATATCCAACAATCTCATCCAATTCTTCCATGCTGCGTCCCAAAATATTCTCTCCTCCTCTCACCAATGCAACCCCAATACATCTCCCCCTCACATGAATTGACTTCAACCACTCAACACGACAGCGCATGGCATCAAGATTTCTTCTTGACAAACATAAGAGTTTCCCAATTTGGGGATAAGACAATGAATGGTGTTTCAACCACCTATGGAATTCAGCAACAACAATTTAGATAATAAGCCATACCAGACCGCTAGTTCCCTTGTTTTCTTCCTCTACAGAATCATAGCCATAATATAAATTCAGGATTTCAAAATTTCTTCCGATTCTGATTCTTGAGGGTTTATCAGGAAAATGCAGAAAAAAAAAAAAAAATCTCTAACATAACCAAACAAACAAGAACTTAAAAGGGTTATAGTCCATCAACCTGATGAGTGGAACAACATTGGAATTCTGTATTACGGTCTTGGCACGAAAATTGAACGGAGATTGCGAGAATTCAGGCAGTTTCTTCATCAAAGCAGCTTCAATCATGATATAATCAATAAAATCAGGTGACCAAGAAGCCAAATTGCTGGAGTAAGTGATTCCAAACTTGCCCGATTGCATTGCTTCCTTAAAAATATCCGCCGTCACCTTCCGCCGTATGTCAATAGCCCTAATTAGCTTCTCGTCATCGTCGCTACCGTCTCCTCCTCGGAAGAGACTGTGAAGGGGCGGCGAAGAAGAGCCCACATCATAGATTGAGCCTGGAAACTGAGGGATTCTTTTGGTAACGAGTGAAATCTCCAACATCCTCACTTTCTCTTCCTCCGGTACGCTGCCTTCTTGCTCTCGCTCTTGCTCTTTGCTGTATAGCTCAGGGGTTTGAGGAGAGAAATGGCGCATGAGGAGGGCTGTCGATTTTGCATTGTGCTTGCGGAGGATATCTTGGCTGTTTAAGGGGGTGGCGGTGGAGACTGTAGTGTCTGATTTTTGTTGGGTTTGGTGGTGGACGGAGGAAGAGGCGATTATGTAGTTGGGGAATCTACAGGAGGCAGCGGCGGAGAGGTGGAGGGCGGTGGCGGAGGGAGAGCTACAGCGATGGCGGAGCGGGAAGGATGTGGTATGGCTGAGGACTTGTGGAGAGTGATGGTTTTGTGGGCAAGTCTGCATCTTCTTCAGGCACCCTTCTGGATAGGGTGGCTGTGCAGAGAATTTGAATCTGTGAGGTTTCTGTTTTTTTTTTCTTTTCCCCATGTTTTGTTTTGTTTTTTGGTTTTTGGTTTTATTTATTTATTTTGCTTTTTGCAATTACTTATGACCCGTTTGGAACGAAAAATATTACGAAAAAAGAACAAAAAAACATATTAATAAATTCATATTTTTATTTTTAATTATTAAAAAAAGTAAGAAAGAAAATTAAAAATATACTAAATTCCTCAACAAAATTTTGATTTTATACATCATTAATATTTAATTTTTTTTAATTTTTATTTATGTAAAAACAAACTTTCATTTTTAATAAGATTTAATATAAAGGAAAAATATAATAAAAATAAGTATCCTTCTCTTTTTCTTTTTTGTTTTTCAAGTAAAATTTTTAATCCAAAGGATCCTTAAATATTAGTGTTTTGATTAACAAAATGGTATCTTTACAATTACTTACTTACACATGGTATTTTCACCTAATCATTTTACAAAGATTTATAACAGAAATATGATTTAAATTTTTAATCACTTCAAAAGTTTTTATAATTATTTACAACATATTAGGTAGTTCAAAAAGTAATAGTGTATTTCTTTTTTAATTTTAATTTGTTAAAAGAGATAAAATTAGAGCTAATAAAAATTGATCTTAAATAATACTTAAATTTAGCCAGATGAGTTTAGTTATGATTGATCATAATTGGCAAACAACCTTAATTGGTAAAATGATACCTAATAGCTTTTTGCATAAACGCTGCAAGTGGCTATATATCGTAAAAAAATATCAATATTAATATCGATGTTTCATGAAATTTTTTTTGTTTGTTGAAAATACAGATTTCTTAAATTTGTCAAAAAGACACAAATTTTTCTTAAAATTTTAAAAATTTTAGAAACCTCCTCTAAGGTTTGTCAAAAAGACATTAATTTTCACTTATGTTCTAGAAAATATTTCAAACTTTTTAGGAACCTTTTTTTAAGGTTTGTCAAAAAGACACAAATCTCCAATTATATTTTGAACAAAAAAACACAAGTTTTTCGAGATTAAGTTTGTATCTTTTTGACAAATATCAAGAGAGACTCTTGAAGTTTTTGAAGCTTCAAGCGAGGTTAATGGAATCCACCTAGATTACACCAAACCTCAGTCCTTGTTTTTTTGCCAAACTTTAAAAGAGATCAATGTCTTTTATCTTTGTTTTTTTTTTTTATGATTTGAAATTCCAGACAAACCCTTTGAATCCACATAGATTACACCAAACTAGGAAATGAAAACATAGTTGCCTCCACCTCTTTAAAAGCTGTAGTGAATGAACTATTGATTTGCACAATGGAATTTAAATGCAGCAAACAATGAAGAACGAATATGGAACACACACACGCATTATATCTAAAAGCAAAACTTAACAACGCAATATTTATGTGGTTCGGTAAAACCTACATCCACGAGAGCAATTGACAAAGGTTTTCATTATGAGAATGTCAAAGAATACAATACAATACAATAATCTTCAACACTCAGAATATACCCAAAATGGTATATTTATAAACACTTTGGAGGCTTCCCTCCAAATACCCAACCATATTAACGCTCACATTCAAATTTTGAAATTTGCCTCGTTGCACCGAGAAAATCAGTCGACTGATAGGGTGTCACGCCCCGAACCCGCCAAGTGGCGCCTAGGGTGTGATGTGATCCAATCACCTGTGTCTGATACCATAGCCTTAATCACGCAGCGGAAAAATAAATAAACATCCTTAATAATATAACATAGTTCTATATAAACATCCCAAAAATTTCCCAACATCCAGTATCCATATATATTCATATCAGAAAACTAAAAACATAAATCCAAAAATACATCCAAGATCTATACCCTCTCACAAAAATGGTATGCCAACAAACCCAGTCCCGAACTCGTTAAGCTCGATCACGCGGAGGTCTTAAAAAAGAGAAATTGTATAATGGGTGAGACACATCTCAGTAAGACAGAATAGATTAATACTAGTGTATGACTATCATGAGTTTAGTGTATACAAAATATCATCAGTTGTTATTTAACCACAGTTATAAAATCATTCTTAGCCCATACTCACACACACACACACACAAAATTATTTATAAGTGAAAGTTCCTGAGGATAGGGAAGATTACACGCCCATATATGTACCTTCCCTCTGCTCTAATACCATTACAACTACTAGGGCACTCACCTTACTCAATAAGTCTTTAAGGTTATGTTTATAAGCAAAGTCTCCGAAAATAGGGAATATTAAACACCCATACATGTAACTTCCCAGTGCTCTGGTACCAGACTATAATTACCGGGGCACTCGCCTTTCTCAGCAAGCTCTCGGGAGAAGAGTTTACTTCACCCCAAATACATATAATACTACTATATTTAATACACTTAATACGTTGTTACTTTACTCTGTATGTTGTTATCTCTGTAAAACCCAACTCTTCATAATCTCTATCTTTCATATATTACCCGACTCTTCATATGCTCTGTTATCATATACTTTACTTTGTTCTCTTATCACATACTCTGTTTTCATATTTCACATCCTCTATCTTCATATATTTTGTATTTACATACACTATTCTGTATTTACATGCATTGTTCTATTATACTCAGGTTAAATATACATATATGAATTTAGAACTCACTGTCAGATAGATAAAAATCGACATGCTTCCCCCCATGACGGGCTGTGCGGCCCGTAGGCTGGACTTAACCCTGGTTGGCCCACCAAAGTTAAATCAATTCCCAACTCTTCAGTCTGCTAGTCCGATTGGCTTTCCCATATTGGTCTAAACTCTAAGGGGAACACTACCCTTCATAGCTCAACTGACTATTCGATACCAACACTCTCTCTAAGACGTGTGGTTGCACTAAGCTTTCCATAACTCTCGCAACGGTACCGTGCGTACTATGGTCCACTGAAGTTCTCAAACCATACATTGCAATTTAACATTAATATTCTGCTCTGATTAAACAATTCTAAATACAATATAATCACAACGCATTTCTGCATTTCAACATATTATACATATTTCATAACTCAACACAGTATTTTCATTTTTCCTCATGCCACACCTTATGCCACACGATTTGAATAATACACATATTTATATAACTATTGAAATAATAAGTCAATCATGTTCATTATCTACTTTATTAAAAATATAGGTTAAATTATCTCCACAATTTATCAAATACTCAAAATAAGCGTTAATAAGAAAAATGGAGATAATTAACCCTACTCACCTTGACCAATTTTAGAAAATGTAAAACAATTCCAACCAATTATTTCAACCAATCAAATTATCCAGAGCATCCATTACTCAAATCCTGTAACCTTTTTCTTTACTTTAATCAGTTCATTTTCGAAGATAATAGCTATTAACACAACCCTAGGTTCAAAAACCTCAATTTAAATTGTTGGCTTTCAAAACTTGCATGATAATCATATACATACACATATAATTTCCATTTTAACCGATAGAATTTACAAAACAACTGGCTTAATCTATTCCTCTTACCTTATTCACGGAGATTGTGCCTGTAAGATTCCTAAACCGACACCTACGGCGTTCAGAGCACAAACCCTGTAACCACATATTTCAGTATAATCAGTTAAGTCCTGGAATGATAATTATTTTAATATCTCTAGGCTTACACACTCCCTTTAACTAGTTAAATTCTTAAAACGGGAGTATGATTCACTTCCTATATTTAAATTTAATCTCTAACATATTAAAAAAAATACCAATATGATCAAATTCCCACAGTTTAATCTAATTCCAAAATATTCTCAGAATTCTAATTTAATTCAATCCCTGCAATTTAACTTAATTCCAAAATATTCTCCAAAAATCTATTTAATCAAATTCCTGCAGTTTAATTTAATCCCAGGAATATCTCCAAAAAATCCAATATAATCCAATCTTGCAATTTAATTTAATTCTAAGAATGTTTCCAAAAATCTAATTTAATCAATTTCTTACAATTTAGCTTATTCCCAAAACACTCCCAAAAATATGATATAATTAAATACTGCAATTTAATTGGTTAAATTGTTAAAATAACCCACATAATTTGTACTCCTCACCTTAGCCTCAGAGTGGTGCTTGGAAAGTTCAGTTCAAAAATTTACTTCGCTAGACTTGTAGAGCTCCTAGATCATCGTGGTGGTTTCTGATCGTCAGTTTGGCTAGAGATTGAGGAGAAATCGAAGAGAGAAAGTGAGTTTACCTTACCCCAGGAGTGGTGCCTATAACGCTCTTACGAAAAATCCACTCCGGTTAAATTGACAATGACGGAAAATGAAACCCACAGTATTTTCCATTTTTCGGCTGGCTGAGTATTTGCCGACAAAATAAGGAGAGAGAGAGAGAGTGAGGGAAGTGGCGACTGGAGAGAAAAAGCACAGAGAAACTTGGTGAGAGAGAGACAACCAAAATTTGAAATCTTCAGAATTCTCAGGAAGCTCCTGAGACTTCCATTAGGTAATATACATATATTATTATAACTAAATAATATTATATTATATTATAGATATATTATATACATATATATATATGTATATATGTATATTTATCATTTTATTCATTTAATTAATTCAATTTAACAATAATGAATGAATGAATTAATTAATTAATAATAATAATTTTTTTCGGGTTACTACATTACCAATCGGTCGACTAATTCAAACAGAATGTAATTGTTTGCATTATGAATTAATCAGTCGATTGATTTGGCCAATCAGTCGATGGTTTACTGTTACTCCTCTGCACAAGTGATTTCAAATATGTTTTCTTTCTTTGTTTATGCACTCCATCAAGTATACAAGCCACAAAAACATAACAATCTTCACCTTGACGAGTATACGCTCCTTAGGAGAATCCGAAAACATATCTCGTTGCTCCACCTTGATCTTGGAACGTTAGGTTAGGTTCGTCTCCCTTCTAGCACTTGAAGACATGAAGTAAGTCCAAGCAATACTTGAACTTTTCAATAGTAACTTGTAGTGATCCTAAAAAAAAAAAATTAAATTAAAAAAAATCATTATTAAAAAAAGTAAATTTTAAAATTTTTTTTATAAAAATGTTAATTAATTAATTAATATTAATTAAATAATATATAACATATAGATAAGGAAGCCATTTCAATCCTAAGATTTTGACATTCAAAACCGCCGCCTCCCCTACTGCGCAGCTTCCATTTCCTTTGATCCCCTCGTCCTCTCTCTCCCATTCTCCTTCATTATGTCTCCATTATTCGGCCCATCAAAAATTTGAAAATACCGTTGGACTCTGCTCGCCGCCACCGACATTTCTACTGGAGCGGATATGTCGTAGGAGCGACGTAGGCATATCTCTTGGGGTAAGGTCAAATCTAAAACTTATCTCAATTTCTCTTAAACTATAAGCCTCATTAACAAACAAAAATTATTAGGAGACTCATGGGGAGATTCTCTACAATCTAGGCGGAGCGAGTTTTCAAATTGGAGTTCCGGGGTACCAATCCTAAATCAGGGGTAAGTTTGATAATTTAGACTTTTATTGAGCTATTTAGGGTATTCAAAACTTAGGGAAATTTTAGAAAAAGTTACTCTAGGAATTATGACAAATAATATGGTGAAATTTGAATTTCAGGGTTTAGGGGCTTTTGAACACCTTGGGCGTAGGCCGAGGTGTTATCGAACTTTTTCAGGAATCAGGTAAGGGGATTAAGTTAAGTTAGGAATTTTATTTAATTTGAACCGATTAAATTAATATATTTATTTATTTATTTATTTATTTGGGAATTTAAATGCTATTTTGGAAACCAACCGTTCGAAATGGATTTTACAAACGTAGGATATACGGTATGATATTTTTGAATTAAATGAACGGTGAAAAGCTTGTTTATTTATATGGATATGTTAGAATGTGGAAAATTGTGTGGCAGATGATTTAATTTGTATGAATTATTGTATATTTAGATTTGGGATTTTGAAATACTGAATTGTTTGTGAAAAATACTGGAAATGCTTGTGAAAATACTGGAACTGTTTATGAAATGCAAGGGTTTGAACTAACGGCTAGTGCCCAGGTATTGTTTGATTGGCCAAGGGCCCGGATTATTATTTGATGGCCGAGGGCCGAGTTTTAATTGATGGTTGTATGCCGGATTGTATTTTTGGCCGGGAGCAGGGTTTTTGGAATAACAAGAAATATATGTGAAATAATGTTTTAAATGGTATTTTCTATTATCTAAATTGCATGATATGCTTTAGGAACCCTAGGGACCAGTGTATTGTGAGCACAGTATCGTTGCTAGAGATTTGTTATGTGGTCATGTGCGCCCACACCTGTGCTGAGAGGTGTAGGGTGACCTTGTTCGATTTGCCTACGTGAGGAGAATGCACCCCTGGGTGAGGGCAATTAGACCAGCAGTTGGAGCTGCGTGTACCCATAGAGTATTTTAGTAGAGAGTATAGATGACTACTGTTTGGGTGGATCCCCCAAGACATTAGTCCAGCCTTCGGGCCGCACAACTCGTGTCATGGGGATGTAAATGGCCTGTTTGTCAGAGGGAGTGTCTTATATGCATATCTGTTAATTTATGTGAATATGGTTAATTAATAGGATAACTTCGAGGGCTTACTGAGAAAGGTGAGTACCCTGGTAGCAATAATGGTACTAGACTAAAGGGAAGCTACTTGTATGGGCGGGTAATCTTCCCTATCCTCGGCTAATTGTGTGTGTGAGTGTGAAATTAGAATGTTTTCATAAATGTGTTTAACTGCTTGGTGAACTGGTTATTTTATGTACACTAAATGCATACTGGCCACACACTAACATTAACTTAGTCTTTCCCTTACTGAGGTGTGCTTCACCCCTACTTTACAAACTGTCTTTTCAGGAAATCCTAAAGATCGAGTTTAGCGGGCTAGAGGAGCCGGACTAGTGGTGTAAATTTATGTAGGTAGTGTGTAGATATAGATTTTATTTTTGTTTAGTTTTATGGGATGTAGTTATGTGAAAATGGATACTTTTGTGTATAAAGATAGTTAGAACTCTGGTAATGTAATTTGAGGATTTTATATTTTATTTTCGTTGCATATGTGTGTTTTATATTTGATGAATAAGGTATCAGGTACACTGACGTCACTAAAGTAGCATTCTGGGCCCACGTGGTGGGTCAGGGTCGTTACAGGTGGTATTAGAGCTTAGGTTTGTTAGATTCTACAGACTTTGAGGATTGATAATTACCAGAGTAGAGGTTGAGATAGGATAAGGTTAGGAGTGGGTAGGTTAAGATGGGTTTTGGTCTTGAAGCTTGGAGGCAGAAATCTATTGACGGACTTCTGTGATTTTCTTGATCAGTCACGAGTTTCAGAAAACCATGGTAAATCCATCGATGGTTTCATTTCTAGGTTGAGGGACTTGAACTCAGGAAATTTAGGTTGGAATGTTAGGATGAGTGGGTATGTGTGTGAAGTTAATGTTAGGATGGAGATTTTTACCTCAATGGTTTTGTGATAGAATTGGAATATGAGTTATTATATCAGAACCTATATATTATATCAATTCCATTATTCCATATTTGTATTAATTATGTTAAGGGTGAAATTTCTAAGTCGGGTTATATCTTATTTACATATTGTCAGATAGTGTCATTGTATTATTTGATTTAGGTGCAACCCACTCATTTGTGTCTCGGGGGTTTGTTAAACTATGTGGGTTAGAGGCTCAATTCTTAGAGACTGAGTTAGGAGTGGGCACACCGACAGGGTCAGTGTTAATATGTAACAGGGTGATCAGGGATTATCCAGTAGAGATTCAGGGGAGAGTGTTGCCTGCTAGTTTAATAGTCCTCGATATGCATGGTTTTGACAGTATTCTGGGCATGGACTGACTAGCATCCAGCTACGTGAACATTGACTGTTGTAGGAAGGAGGTGGTATTCAGACCTCCTAGGGAGCAGGAGTTTGTATTTGTTGGGTTGTGAGTGCGCTTGGCACCACGGATCCTTTCGGCTATCCAAGCAAAGAGGTTACTTTTGGGGGGATGCCAAGGTTACCTTACAATGGTGAAGGAAGTGCCGAAGGAGGAGCTCAAGTTGGAAGATATCTCAGTGATAAGGGAGTTCTCTGATGTTTTTCCAGAGGATTTATCGGGGTTGTCTCATGATCGGGAGGTGGAATTTGCAATTGATTTGATCCCAGAGACAACACCAATCTCCAAAGCCTTATACAGAATGGCTCCAACTGAATTAAAGGAGTTAAAGGAGCAACTTCAAGAGCTTCTAGACAAAGGGTTCATCAGACTGAGTGTATCGCCCTAGGGTGCATCAGTGTTGTTTGTGAAGAAGAAGGATGGGTCGATGAGGATGTGCATCGACTACTGGGAGATTAATAAAGTAACAGTGAAGAACAAGTATCCATTACTCCGAACTGATGAACTGTTTGATCAGTTTCAGAGTACGAAAGTTTTCTCCAAAATCGATCTGCGATCTGGATATCATCAGGTGAAGGTTAGATCAGATGATGTATCAAAGACTGCTTTTCGGACTCGGTACGGTCATTATGAGTTCTTGGCTATGCCATTCGGGTTGACGAATGCTCTAGCGGTATTTATGGATCTGATGAATAGGGTATTCCATGAGTACTTAGACCAGTTTGTTATTGTGTTCATAGATGATATTTTGGTTTACTCGATGAGCCTTGAGGAGCATGAAGCTCATCTGAGACTAGTACTTCAGGTGCTCAGGGAAAAGAAGTTATTTTCTAAACTTAAGAAATGTGAATTCTGGCTAGAGCAGATTGCATTTCTGGGTCATGTGGTATCCAAGGAAGGGATTTCAGTGGATCTGAGCAAAGTGGAGGTTGTAGTTGACTGGACAAGGCCGAAGAACGTGCAGAAAGTTAGAAGTTTTCTAGGTCTTGCTGGGTACTACCGCCGATTTGTTGAGGGGTTCTCCAGATTATCAGGGTCTTTGACATGACTCACGAGAAAGAATGTGAAGTTTGACTGGACCGAAAAATGTGAGCAGAGCTTCCAGGAATTGAAGCAGCGTCTAGTCACTGCCCCAATGTTGACCCTTCCATCAGGTGAGCGTGGGTTTGTAATTTACAGCGACGCATCACAAAAGGGACTTGGTTGTGTTCTAATGCAGCAGGGAAAAGTCATTGCATATGCGTCTCGCTAGTTGAAAGAGTACGAATAGAACTATCCTACGCACGACTTGGAGCTTGCAGCAGTTGTGTTTGCATTGAAGATCTAACAACACTACCTTTATGGTGTAAGGTGCGAGATCTTTACTGACCATAAGAGTCTCAAGTATTTCTTTACCCAGAAGGAGTTGAATATGAGGCAGCACAAATGACTCGAGTTGATAAAGGATTACGACTGCACCATTAGCTATCACCCTGGAAAGGCAAACATGGTAGCCAATGCATTGAGTAGGAAATCTGGGGGTACGTCAGCCTCAGCAGTTATGTCTTCGCACCAGATCGTGATGGACCTGGAGAGGTTGGGTGTAGAATTGGTAGAAGGGAATCATCAGGCGTTCATTCCTAGTCTGGTGGTTCAACCAACTTTACGGGAAAGAATCAGAACAACTCAGTTGAAAGATGCAGAGTTGATAGAGATTGTAGAGAAGATACAGGATGAGTAGCACACATACTTTAATGTTACTGAAAATGGATTTCTCATATTTCACACTCGATTGTGTGTGCCAGATGACGCAGAGATAAAGAGGACGATTCTAGGGGAAGCTCACCGTTCTCTCTATAATGTTCACCTAAGTAGCACGAAGATGTATAGAGACTTGCGAGAATCGTTCCGGTGGAGTAACATGAAGAGGGAAATTGCTAAATATGTGGGTTAGTGCTTGACATGTCAGCAGGTGAAGGCAGAATACCAGAGGCCAGCGGGACCATTTCAACCACTGGATATCCCTATGTGGAAGTGGGAGCATATCTCGATGGACTTTGTGTCAGGATTGCCTTCAGCGTTGCACGGACAGAATGCCATATGGGTAGTGGTTGATAGATTGACGAAGACTGCCCATTTCATTTTGATTAGAACTAGTTATTCCATGGATAAGCTGGCAGAACTCTATGTTCAGGAGATAGCCAGAATACATGACGTGTGACAACTCGAATAAAATAGAATTTAAATAATAAAGAGGAAAAAGGAATTATCAGAGGACTCGTCGACGAAGTGAGGATTCGTCAACAAGGGCATAAGAGAATTCGTCGACGAAGACTTAATTTCTTCAACGAGGAAATACCGAGCGAGATTTTGAGCCGACTGAATTTCATCGACGAAATTATTAAAGGATTCATCGACGAATGACGTGGCTCGTCGACGAATCCCCTGTTCTATAAATATCAAAATTTGGATTTTAACTTCCTTTTTAAGCAAACTTTCCTCCCTCTCTCTCCCCTTCGGTCCTCTCTTTCTCTCTCATTGATTTTGGGCCGAATTTACGCCGGTTCAACATTCCGAAGTCACCATGACGCTTTTGGGGAAGTTATCTCCAAATCTTCCGGAGCAGATTGTTGATGAAAGCAAGTTGGAAATCATCCCTAAGTTGAGGTAAGGCTTTTTAAGCCAAATTTGGTCTTGTGGTAGTTATAGGAAATGATATACATGCGAAAATACTGAGGTTTAATACTGGAAATTTTCAGTTTCAGGGTATTGATCAAGAAGTTCTACGAGGGTTAGACTAGGATATTTTAGGGGCTTTCTTAGTAGCCAGGTAAGGGAATATACTAAAACAGTTATTTTCCATGCAAATTATTATTAATTATGAGTAAATTTATTTTCAGAAAAGCATATGTTATATTTGTTTATTACGGATGAAATGTACGTTTGAGAAAACACTGCTATGATGTTAAAATGTATATGTATGTATGAGATGCCAGAAAATTATGATTTTAGAATACGAAGTATGATTTTGTACAGCATACGTGTGGCATGAATATTATGTTACGAAAAATGTACTATGATATGAAAGATTTTACGAGCAAAGTATGTTTTCAGGTATTATGAAAAGATACGTTATGTTATGACAATTTTGACAAATACATGATAATTGATTTATTTTTAGAAAGTATATATATACCTGAAATTTATCCGACGCGAGGCCGAGTATATGTGTATTTATGATTTCAGCGCGAAACCGTAATTATGAAATGTTTGGCACGATGCCGTATTTATGAAAATGATTGGCACGAGGCCGCTATTATATCATGTATGATATGTTATCAGAACTCGGATGTTAGTTTAGTTCAGTTCAGGAGCACGGTACCGTAGCTTATAGATCAGATGTTTATGATCAGATTAGTGCTAACCACCCCACGAGGGGGTGGGAGATGGATAGTCGATGTGGCTTTTAGTAGAGTGTGCAGGTCCACCTGGCAGTCCGAACCAGGGTGTGGCGGGCTCATCGTGCTTACAGACATTTTTGACTCAGCAGTGGTCGGCCAGCCATTGTCGGGTCCTGCCTTCGGGCTGCATAACCCGCCATGGGGGATAATACATGACACCAGCTAGCCATTCATCCTGGGTATGTTTTTAGTATTATCAGATATAACAGACGATTTATGAATGATATGAGTTACTAGAGTAATATGAAAGTATATGATGATTCAGTATGTTGTGACGTATGTTCACTAATATATGAAATGTATTGTATATGTATAACTGGATTATATATATTAATATTGCCACACAACTGTATTTAGTTTATTTTCCCTTACCGAGAAGTGTCTCACCCCCAAACATTAAATGATTTTCAGGAAACCCAGAGGGATCGGCGGGTCGAGGCTGCCGTTGAGTGGGTTTAGCTTCCTTACTAGAAGGGTAAGCATTGAATTAGGATCAGAAGATTTTTGTTGTATGATCCTAGTGTTATTTTGACTTTTTGGAGATTGTATATATATGTACAGTATTTTGATGATGTAGTAAACTTTGGTATTATGTTATGGTTGGATGAATGAGATTTTTCATTTACTTTTGCTTAGGTTTTCGCTGTATTTGACAGGTGTCCCCGTTTCCCATGGGTTCGAGTTGACTTTTCTATTTATTATGTTACATTTTATGTTAAGGAATTTGAGGTCGTTACATGACGTGTGTAACACCCCAACCTCGAAGGGCCTGGGATATTTACTTTTTACTATTGATTTACAGCGGAAGTAAATAAACTCAATTATTATTAAACCAAAGCGCTAATTATCCATATTACAATCATTTATATCAAAAGAAGAAAAATTACATGAGCATAAATATCTGACATCATACTAATATTTCTAATCAATCTTTATTTTTCTATCCCCACCCGCATACTTGCTAAGCCTGATTTTCGACATGCCCTTCAGAGTTATCTGAAATAAAAATATAATTGGAGTAAGATGATGTTCAGTAAGTAAATAAAATTATTATTAGTGTGTGGCCAAAATGAGATTTTTAAAATTTTCGTAAAATAATATTTAATATTATAACTTCAAAACTGCTTCTAGAATAAATATAAATTTAAAAATTTCCGCATAAAACTTTTACCATCAACTATAACAACAAAATTTTATAATCATATACTATAACTGTTAAATTAAACTTTTAACTTTAAAACTGTATAAATATTTAATGATAAACATACATATACTTTTCCTTATACATTTTCTTAAGATCGTCATTTAAGCACTAGAATGATCATTTTCATGTAAATTTACACTTTTCCTTCAAATCATCAGTAACTTTGTACACGTAATTAACTATGTATAAACATATATTGTAAAAACCACCCTTAAGCCTATTTGCCGAGAGTCATGTTTACCGCCATGACTGGGTTGTGCGGTCCGAAGACTGGATTTAGCTGGCTGGCCGACCAAACTAAATTAACGTACGTAAACATTAAGTGGGATTTTCCTTATTAAGTCCTGGTCCGGAACCAGGTGTACACTCAGGAGAAATCCACTAACATAAATAACCACTCTATAAACAGTGTGGATACACTTTGATCCGTTTAAACTTTAAGCTGCGGTACCGAACATCTGTAATTTTGAACTTCCTTTGCCATAAGGGGTTTTAAAACCATCTTATTATAATTTATGCAATTTAAAATAATCTCGTGAAAATCTCATCTTTACTCATATTTTCATAAATAAAAAAAATGTAACGTAGAAATAAACTCATACCACACAATTTTTATGTTAAAAATATATATAATTTTTGTTTTGAATAGAAAGAAATGCTAAAAATTTACCCGAGGGAATTAGAACATTTCTTAACCAAAAAAATAAATGCAAGTATATTAAAGATAGAACTGGTATAATTAAATATGCGTAAAAAAAATAAACTCATGGAAATTTTATGGAACTAACATAATTGAAATTTACTTACAAAATAAACTCGAGTATGAATTTTAAATAAAAAAAAAAACTAACATAATCAAATTTTACTTACCTCTTCTTTTATCTTATGCTACGAACACTATAACTATCTCTAAGAAATGAGATTGGAAAGAGTGGGTGAGTGAGAACTTACTCAAAAATTCTCTCTCCACCATAAATTCTTTCACTCACTAATTCTTCTCTTCCTTGGAAAAATTATTGTGAAAAATGAAAGTTGAGAGCTCCCTATTTATAAGAAAATTTTGGGGAAGAAATGGAATTTGTAAAAGTGTGGGGAGAGGGGTGAAATTATAATTGTTTTAAAATTAAAGAGTGGGTAAGGTATGGGTTGAGTATGGGATGGGTATGGAGGCTATGTGAGAGTGTTTGCCACCATTCCCATTAAATAAATTTTTAATTAATTACTTACCTAATTAATTAATCTATTAGTTAATTAATTATTTTATTATTTTATTATTTTTATTAATCATTATTATTATTATTATTATTATTATTATTATTATCATTGTTATTACTTTTAAACTATTTTTAGTATTTATTTATTTTATTATTTATTTTTGAATAAGAACTAAATTTAAATTTTGAAAACTCATGTGGGCCCCACACAACTTCGAGACCCAAATGGATCCTACGTAACTTGAATAATCCTCATACAATTTTATGCGTCCTACATGGTTTTGAGACTCGTGTAAACCTCTACATGGCTTCGGGACTCATGTGGGCCCCGCATAGGATACTTAAATTATTATTATTTTATCATATATTTCTACAGATTATATCAGTCAAAACATTATTTTATGTACTTATTTACGTATATAAACAGTGTCTATCCTGTTTTATCCTATGAAATCCCATTTTGACCAAGTCGACCTCTAGGGAGCGATTGAGCCGCAATGGTCTCTGAGCACTCGCTTAGACAAGATCTTTCTTAGGCATCAAACATGGAATCAAAGATCCTAACAGAGAAACACTTTCGTTTTAATACTAACTATTATTATTATTCTTTTTTTTTCTTGGGTTATTGCAACGTGCCTGTGTCCATCGTTTCAGATCGGGATCCGCAGTTCACTTCCCGTTTCTGGAAGAGTTTGTAGGGAGCGTTGGGTTCTTAACTCACTTTCAGTATTGCATTTCACCCTCAGACGGATGGACAGTCCGAACAAATCATTCAGATTCTTGAGGATATGCTACGGGCATGTGTGTTAGATTTTGGGGGCAGTTGGATCCGATATCTGCCGTTGGTTGAGTTTGTATACAATAATAGTCACTAGGCCAGCATTGGAATGACACCATATGAGGCTTTGTATGGTCGCCGGTGTAGGTCTTCGTTGTACTGGAATGAAGTAGGCGAGCGGCAGATTTTGGGACCAGAACTTGTTCAGCAGACCTCTACAAAAGTCGAACTTATTAGGGAAATGATAGCCGATAAAAGAGTTATGCAGATACTCGCCGACGGGAGCTAGAATTCGAAGTAGGTGATATGATATTCTTGAAGATTGCTTCGATGAAGGGGTGATGAGGTATGGAGAGAAGGGGAAGTTGAGTCCTAGATACATTGGGCTGTTTGAGATCCTGGAAAGGATTGGTTCGGCGGCGTACAAGATAGCACTACCCTCAGCGCTGTCCAGGATACATGACGTGTTTCACGTGTCCATGTTGAGGAGGTATGTTCTAGACCCCTCGCATGTGATCAGTTATGAATCGTTGGAGATCAGGGATACTCTGACATACGAGGAGGTATCTGTTCATATTTTGGATGGGAAAATACAGGAACTGCGTACTAAGGATATACCATTAGTGAAGGTGTTATGGTGAAATCATGCAATTGAAGAGGCTTCTTGGGAGTTGGAAACAGAGATACGCCAAAAGTACCCGCAGCTGTTCAGCGAGGACTAGTGCCAGACGGGTAAGGGTATAGTTGTATAAAAAGGGATTAGAGTAGGTTGTGTGGTTAGTTTTGTATAGTTTTAATTAGGGATAGTCTTTGGGAAAATTTGTTATGGTCATTGTAATTTCCCAAAGGCAGTATTGTAATCACGGTATTCCTCCGCCATAAGTAAGGGTAGCTAATAAACTTGGGACGGGACCGCTATGTGGGTGGCTACCGACTCTTCTATAGACAAGGATCGTAAATTAAGGAGATAATTGGTAATAGTTAACAAATTTTGAGGACGAAATTTTTGTAAGGAGGGGAGAGTGTAGTGATCCTAAAAAAATAAAAATAAATTTTTAAAAAATTATTATTAAAAAAATTAAAATTTTAAAAAATATTAATTAATTAATTATTATTAATTAAATAATATAATATAATAATAATATATAACATATAGATAAGGAAGGCATTTCAATCCTGAGATTTTCAATCTCAGGATTGACATTCAGAACCGCCGCCTCCCCTACTGCGCAGCTTCCATTTCCTTTTATCTCCTTATCCTCTCTCTCCCACTCTCCTCCATCACGTCTCCATTATTCGGCCCATCAAAAATCTGAAAATACCGTTAGACTCTGCTCGCTGCCACCAACATTTCTATTGGAGCAAATATGTTGTAGAAGCGACGTAGGCATATCTCTTGGGGTAAGGCCAAATCTCAAACTTATCTCAATTTCTCTTAAACTATAAGCCTCATTAACGAACAAAAATTTCCAGGAGACTCGTGGGGAGATTCTCTACAATCTAGCCGAAGCGAGTTTTCAAATTGGAGTTCCGGGGTACCAATCCTAAATCAGGGGTAAGTTTGATAATTTAGACTTTTATTGGGCTATTTAGGGTATTCAAAACTTAGGAAAATTTTAGGGAAAGTTACTCTAGGAATTATGATAAATAATATGGTGAAATTTGAATTTCAGGGTTTAGAGGCTTTTGAACATCTGGGGCGTAGGTCAGGGTGTTATCGGGCTTTTTCAGGAATCAGGTAAGGGAATTAAGTTAAGTCAGGAATTTTATTTAATTTGAACCGATTAAATTAATATATTTATTTGTTTATTTATTCATTTGGGAATTTAAATTCTATTTTGGAAACCAACCGTTCGAAATAGATTTTTCAAATGTAGGATATACAATATGATATTTTTGAATAAAATGAACAGTGGAAAGCTTGTTTATTTATATGGATATGTTAGAATGTGGAAAATTATGTGGCAGATGATTTAATTTGTATTGATTATTGTATATCTGGATTTGGGATTTTGAAATACTGAATTGTTTGTGAAAAATACTGGAAATGCTTGTGAAAATACTAGAACTGTTTATGAAATGCAGGAGTT
Organism: Malania oleifera; assembly: GCF_029873635.1. NCBI lineage: Eukaryota > Viridiplantae > Streptophyta > Magnoliopsida > Santalales > Ximeniaceae > Malania > Malania oleifera. Next base: position 10,262,351 of record NC_080421.1, on the reverse strand, counting down.
TGAACTAACGGCCAGTGCCTAGGTATTCTTTGATTGGCCAAGGGCCCGAGTTATTATTTGACGGCCGAGGGCCCAGTTTTAATTGATGGTTGTATGTCGGATTGTATTTTTGGCCGGGGGCCGAGTGTTTTGAATAAGAAGAAATATATGTGAAATGATGTTTTAAATGGTATTTTCTATTATCTAAATTGCATGATATGCTTTAGGAATCCTGGGGACCAGTGTATTGTGAGCACGGTACCATTGCTAGAGATTTGTTATGTGGTCGTGTGCGCCCACACCTGTGCTGAGAGGTGTAGGGTGGCCTTGTCCGATTTGCCTATGTGAGGAGAATGCACCCCTAGGTGAGGGCAATCGAACCAGCAGTTGGAGCTGCGTGTACCCGCAGAGTATGTTAGCGGAGAGTATAGATGACTAATGTCTAGGTGGATCCCCCAGGACATTAGTCCAGCCTTCGGGCCGCACAACTCGTGCCATGGGGATGTAAATGGCATGTTTGTCAGAGGGAGTGTCTTATATGCATATCTGTTAATTTATGTGAATATGATTAATTAATAAGATAACTTCGAGGGCTTATTGAGAAAGGTGAGTGCCCTAGTAGCAATAATGGTACTAGAGTAGAAGGAAGCTACTTGTATGGGCAGGTAATCTTTCCTATCCTCAGCTAATTGTGTGTGTGAGTGTGAAATAAGAATGTTTTCATAAATGTGTTTAACTGCTTGATGAACTGGTTATTTTCTGTACACTAAATGCATACTGGCCACACACTGACATTAACTTAGTCTTTCTCTTACTGGGCTGTGCCTCACCCCTACTTTACAAATTGTCTTTTCAGGAAATCCTAGAGATCGGGTCTAGCGGGCTAGAGGAGCCGAGCTAGTGGTGTAAATTTATGTAGGTATTGTGTAGATATAGATTTTATTTTTGTTTAGTTTTATGGGATGTAGTTATGTGGAAATGGATACTTTTGTGTATAATGATAGTTAGAACTTTGGTAATGTAATTTGAGGATTTTATATTTTATTTCCGCTCCGTATGTGTGTTTTATATTTGATGAATAAAGTATTAGGTACACTGACTAAAGTAGCACTTTGGGCCCACGTGGGTGGTCGGGGTCGTTACATAATCGGTTTTGTCAAAATGTCCACTGCTTTTTCAGATGTGTGAACCTTCTCCAATACAAGTTCACTTGAAGTAATCAATTCCCAGACCATGTGAAACCTTATATCAATGTGCTTGGTTCTAACATGGTACACTTGATTCTATGTTAAGTAAATAGCGCTTTGATTGTCACAATGTAGCACAACCCCGTTTTGTTGTATATGCAGCTCTTTGACCAAACCAATAAGCCATTAGGCTTCCTTTGCAGTTTCGGCAACTGTCATATATTCATATTCATTTGTGGATAATGCAACCAAGGATTGTACCATGGACCTCCAACATATAGTTACTCCCACAAGGGTAAAGACATAACCCTCTGTAGACCTTTTGTCATCTATATCCCCTGCATAATCAACATCAACAAATCCCACAACTAATGGACTATTCTGTTGCTTGCTGAACATGATGCCATAACTAGAAGTACCCCATAAGTATCTGAAAATCCATTTGACAGCTTCCCAGTGCTGTCTACCTAGATTAGAAAGAAATTTACTCACCACACTCGCTGCATGTGCTAAATTTGGTCTTGTACACACCATGACATACATTAAGCTCCCTATGACACCCCATGACACTAGCATAGGGGACCTTTGACATATCCCAGATATCATCATCCGTACTTGGACATTCACCAATAGACAATTTAAAATGACTCGCTAAAGGTGTACATACCAGTTTAGCATCAGTCATGCTGAACCTTTCCAACACTTTCATCGCATAATCGCTCTGAGATAACCACAACCTCCTTGCAGTTCTGTCTCGATGAATCTCCATCCCAAGTATCTTCTTGGCTGGACCAAGATCTTTATGTCAAACTCTTTATGCAATAGATCCTTTAACTAATTTACCTAAGTTAAATCTTTCGCAGCTATTTAACATGTAATCAACATACAACAATAAGAAAATAAGAGAACCATCATCAAGCTTATTCACATACACACACATACTCACATCTTCTGCAGTCAATCTTGATCATATAGGAATCAAATCTTTTATACCATTGCCATGGAGACTGTTCCAGCCCATAACAAGATTTCTTCAACTTGTAAACTAAGTGTTCTTTTTTTGGTTCATTGAATCCCTCTGGCTGTACCATATAAATATGTTCCTCCAAGTCACAATGGAAAAATGTTGTCTTCACGTCCATTTGTTCCAAATGCAGATCATAATGAGCTACTAACCCTAACACTATCCTGATGGAAGTGTGTCAGACCACATGTGAAAAATTTTCATCATAATCTATTCCCTTTTTCCATGAGTACCCTTTTGCCACTAACCGTGCCTTAAATTTCTCTCCTTCCTTTTCTGAAATTACTTCCTTCTTCCAATATACCCATTTGCAACCTATCACCCTCTTCCATTTTGGAAGCTCCACCAACTCTGATTCTTATGCAACAATTCCATTTCCTTAATCATAGTATCCATCCACCTACTTTTCTCCTGGTCGTGCAGTGCCTCTTGAAATTTAGTTAGATCATTACAACTGGTAATGAAAGCATAAGATACTAACTCTTCAAACTCATACCTTGGTGGTGGTCTAATAATGCATCTAGATCTCTGTATAGGAATATTGTCGACTTGCTGGTTTCCCGAGTTAGAACTCACTGCAACCGAAAGACCAAGATTATTGTCATTGCCCTAAGTTTCTAACTTTACCTGCATATTATGTTCGTCTCAACTCAAGTTTTTTGGCTCCTATTTCTCTTCTTCAAATTTTTTAGTATGCTTCACCATAGCTTTCTCATCGAAAACTACATCCCTACTAATCACCACCTTGTTTGCCATTGGATCCCACAACTTGTACCCCTTCACACCCTTTTGATATCCCAAAAAGATGCAACGTGTAAACTTTGCGTCAAACTTCGATCTTTCCGCACTAGGCATGTGAACATAGGCTGGACAACCGAATACCTTCAATCCGAAATAGTTTACTGCATTTTCGTCCTTACCTTTTCAGCCACTTTCCCCTCTAGTGGTTGGTTTATCAAAAAACAAGTCATATTAACTACCTCAGCCCAGAGTTTCTTTGATAACCCTGCATTAAGCCTGAGACACCAAACTCTTTCAGCTAGAGTTTGATTCATCATTTTAGTCACACCATTTTGTTGAGGTGTTCGGCGAACAGTGAAATGTCTCTTAATGTCATACTACTCACAAAACTCCATGAACCTAGAATCAGTGTACTCGGTCTTTTTCGAACCTGAGACATTTGATTCTCCTCCCCGTCTGGTTTTTCACTTCAGCTTTCCACAACTTAAACCTGGCAAACGTGTCAGACTTGTGCCACATGAAGTATACCCAAACTTTCTATGAGTAGTTGTCAACAAAACTCACATAATAAACATGTCCACCTCTGAATGCTACTCTAATTGGCCTCCAAACATCAGAATGTTTATAATCAAGAATACCTTTCGTCTTGTGAATAGCTTATTTGAATTTTGCTCTATTTTGTTTCCCAAGAACAAGAATCTTACAAAAATTCAGCTTACATGTTTTCATACTTTTCAAGAGTTTCCTTTAGTGAAGTTCTTTCATACCATATTCACCCATATGCCCAAGCCGTATGTGCCACAAAACAGTTTCATCAAATTCAGTATCTACAGCTGCAGCTCCAGCTACAACAGTAGTTCCCTGCAGTGTATAAATATTTCCATCTAACTTTTGCCCTTTCATCACCGTTATATTACATTTCCACAATTTCATAGTCCTACTTTCGGACTTGTAATTTAATTCATTACAATTCAAAGTGCCAAGTGAGATGAGACTCTTTTTATAGGTTCGGTATGTGTCTTACATTACTCAAGGTTCTCATAGCACCATCAAACATTTTAATTCTAACACTTCCAATGCCAATGATTTTACAAGAGACATCATTGCTCATAAGAACTAAACTTGAAATTACCAACCTGTAAGTGTTGAACCACTCCTTGTTTGGAGTCATATGGTAAGAACATGACAAATCTAGAATCCATGAGTCCGTGAGGCAATTCGACCTCAACAAAACTGAAAGTACATCACAATCACTGCAAACTGAATTTCCTTCTTGAACTACAATTGTTGATTTTGAAGTTCATTCATGCTTTTCAGCACTCCTTTCTTCCAATTCGGACATTCTAATTTAATGTGCCCCTTGTTACTGCACTTATAATGCCGAATATCCTTTTTCTTTTTGGATTGAGTTTGAGATTTTTGACTAGATCCATTTCTGAATTTTCCTTTCCCACAATCATAGTTACCTTTCACCACAAGTTCTTCTCCTTGTGAATTTTCATCGTAGATTTTCAGCCTTTGATGGAATTTCGACAAGGCACTTGTCACCTCTTCCAAGTTTAGGGTCTCTTTCTCCCATGTAAGAGTGGTAACTAAATTTTTATATGTGTGAGTCGCTGGTAAGGAATTCAATAGCATCAACGCCTTATCATCCTCTTCAAACTTCACATCAACATGCATTAAATCACTTATGATTTAATTAAATATGTTGATGTGTTGATTCAAGTTCAAACCATCAACCGTCTTAAGCCAATAAAGATGCTGCTTAAGAAATAATTTGTTAGTAAGGGATTTGGACATGTACCAACTTTCAAACTTTTGCCAAATAGCCGCAGGAAAATTTTCCTCTGTGACATGATAGAGTATTTCGTTTGCCAAATACAATTGTATTGTAGCAACAACCTTTACCTCTGATTCTCTCCAATTAGCCTCATCCATACCTTACGGTTGAACATCATATAAGGCCTTCATCATCCCTTGTTGCACAAGAAAATCTTTTACTCTCCTCTACCACAAATCAAAGTTTTTGGTTCCATTAAATTTGACAACATCAAACTTTGCAGATGAAGTGCCCGATGCCATAACAGCAACGCTCTAATACCAATTGTTGTGAATTTGCACAATAGAATTTAAACGCAGCAAACAATGAAGAAGGAATATGGAACACACAAACACAATATATCCGAAAGCAAAAATTAACAATGCAAAATTTACGTGATTCAGCAAAGCCTACATTCACTAGAGCAATCGACAAAGGTTTTCACTATAAGAATGACAAAGAACACAATATAATACAATACAATGATCTTTCACACTCAGAATATACCCAAAATGGTATATTTATAAACACTTTGGAGGCTTCCCTCCAAACACCCAATCATATTAACATTCACATTCAAATTTTGAAATCCGTCTCATTGCCCCGAGCAAATCGGTCAACTAATTAGGCCAATCAGTTGACTAATTCAGACAAAATGTAATTGTCTGCATTTTGGATTTATCAATCGACTGATTTTTCCAATCAGTCAACGGTTTACTGCTGCTCCTTTGCACAAATGATTTCAAATATGTTTTTTTTCTTTATTTATGCACTCCATCAAATATATGAGCCACAAAAACACAACAAAAACAAAATGAAGTGACATGCATAATCAAATTGTGTTGAAATCGTGTTAGTAGTTTTCTTAGTTTGTTTTATTAATATAAAAATTTCTTAAAATCTAATATATGTATTTAAACACAAAATAAGCATGAGTAAATTTACATGAATTAAAACATGTTAAATCAAATTAACAGTTTTTAAGCTAGGACTATTGATGTGAAAAAAAAAATTAAAAAAGGCAAAGTTAGGTGTCCAAGTTGTAGTATCTTAGACTAATCTTTATAGTTTTTTTCATTTATGAGCCTTTATGTTGGGTGGTTACCCACTTATTTTATAGGTCTTTATTAGAGAGTTAAAAGGGATTTTAATGCTCTTTTGACATTGCGTATTTACTTAGTTGTCATTTTATTCCTTATCAATAATTTCATACGACTTGAACATTTCTAATTCCAATTATGGAAGAAAATATTAGATATCAAACAGGTATGCATCAGCATCCCGATACTCAATAAACCACTGATCATATGATACATATATTATCAATATCTTCAATCTATTTTTCCCATAAAATTTTGAATAATATTTCTTTGATTTCTATTATTCTTAATAATGCATGTGCTATGCACATGAAAGTTTGAATTAACTATATATATATATATATATATATATATATATATATATATATTTGAATGGTTAGTTAAGTAACTATAATATACTGTTACATTATTATAAATCATCATATATCCTAATCATGTCCATTAATAACATTTCTATGCACAAAATTTTGAAGGCTCGTCCCATGCACAATATTTAATTAACTATATAATAAAATATATTCTTGAATATGATATATTGATAAATTTAAGTGGGAGATAAAATAATTTCAAATAATGAGAATACATTCATGATAATCTTAGAAAATTATATAAATTTGGATGAGAATAAATCCTTTGACTTCAATTTGCAATAATTTCCTTTCTAATCATATCATGTGTAGGATTCCAAAGGAAAGGTCAATGTGTTTCTAAGATAACTTAGAGAACATCATTTGAGCCCTCAAGATTGAATTAAAGTTGCAATTCAAACATTTTATAAACTCTTAAAGCCCATTTGGATCAAGGTTTGGGATAGGAAAGGAAAAGAAAATAAAGAGGACATTCATTTTTCTTTATATTTTCCTTCTCTATTAAATATTATAAAAATAAAAGTTTATATTAATATGATTAAAAATTAAGAAAAAACTAAATATTAATGATGTGTAAAATTTAAATTTCTTTCCTTCTTTTCTTGATAATCAAATATAAAAATGTGAATTTTTTGATATTTTTCTTTTCTTTTCCTAGTATTTTTGAGCTCTACATGGAACCTTAGAGTTTTATTAAATTTATAAACAGTGAAACTACATTTGGAAGTTGAAAATATTGAAAATAATAATAATAAAATGCAAAATAATTATCTAGGAAAATTTGAAAAACGAAAAATAAAAAAGAAAAGAGCATTTTATGAAAATGAACAAAAAATTAAATTTAATATTAGTGAGGAAAGAGGTCCGAATATTCAATATTATGAAGGAAAGAATTAGCATCCAAAATTGTAAAGAAGAAAGGGGTCCACAATAATGAAAATATTGGTGTTACACAATCATTAATTCATTGAATACAAATCAAGATACTGATATAACCTAATTTGTATTTAATATATTCTCTTAATTACAGTGCTTATAATTTGTAAATTTAATTGTCGGTAAATTTTGCAGATTGGGAATTTCAAAAGTTTATAAATAAGATTTTTATTATCTAGGATTTCTTGCATTTGTTTATTATTATTATTGTGCATATCTCATTCCATGAATTTAATCTTTTTGTTGTATCAGTAAATGCAGTACCTCATTTTAAAAATATTAAATAAATACCAGCGCGCACGATCCCATGGTCTAGTGGTCAGGACATTGGACTCTGAATCCAGTAACCCGAGTTCAAATCTCGGTGGGACCTTTATTCCATTTTTCCTCTTTGTTCTTTCATGTTAACTTCTTGGGAGTTCTTCTCATTTTTGGGCCAAAGCATTCAATAATAATGCAGGAAACTTTGACCACTTACCAATAATAGACAAAGCTGAAAGTCTAAAATAAAATCAATCTTCTCATTTTTACAGCCAGTGCGGACGTTCACCAATCATTACAAGTATGACAGTTGATATTAACACACCAAACTTTGACCACTAAATGAAAACCATATCTTCTCAAGTATATGTGTATATAAAATCATCTTCTTCACTTTTAAAGATGATGGAAATTCAGATCAGATTGAAGGAGGAGCCCTCAATCATTCCAACAAGCCTTAATATTTAAATGAGTAAGTAAAAAGTCCTCCCAAAATCAAATCATTGCAATTTCCACTGTAGAGGATCCTATGAATATTGCCTAATTCTGGGACCAAGTAGGGGAAATTGAACCACCAACTAAATGACTACTCTCAACAGATTTGACTCGCACACACTACTCCCACTGCTACAGATCCATCAATGGTGTCCTCAAATTGGCTTTCAATACCCACCATCAACTTTGAACAACAAAAATAATGATTCTGATTCAGAGAGAGAGAGAGAGAGAGAGAGAGAGAGAGAGAGAGAGCATTCTGGAAAGAAACCAAAATGAAATTAAAATCTAATTCAAAAATGTTGCCCTGATATTCACAACTCTTTTATAGTGTTACTGTGGAGGAGGATTCAATAATTTCAACTTCGAATATTTATATGGGAAAAAAATTAAAACCTTAACACAGTATTATCCTTCTTCTGGCTTCGTTTTTCCCGAATTAAAAAAAAAAATGAAAGTCAGAACCAAAAGAAGAAAGCCCAAATCAATAAAATTTACATTCTGCAAGAGGACCAGAGGCAAAGATGAACTACAAATAAAAAATGGTAACCTAAAACATGCCCTCAATCAGATCACTACTGAACCATGATTGGAACCCCCTCCCAACCACTTCTCTTGGACTACATTCATCCCTGCAAGCTTCAAGCCGCTGTACTGCAGAAATAATCCATCCCTCAAAATTCAAGTATAAGTTTTCCTTGGAAGGGGCTGTGCACCATTTACGCACCCCCAACCCCACTAAGAACAGAAGTAGCTTGAAACCCCCCAAAACTCCAAAAACATGAGGGGCCTCCGAGGTACCAATGAGCAGGGCACACGAATGGGGAGCCTGCCATATTATTGAGAAAGAATCAAGAAAGATAAAACCCTCCAGTATGCTAGTCCTCGCACAGTCACTCTACATCATGCACATCAGATGGTTCAGGGGCTACTTCCCTGGATTGCCGTCTCTGGGAGGATGAATGATCAGTTCCCCCATTATGGCCGCTACCCTGAGAACCGTTGGTTCCTGGCAGTTTTAAGCTGCTCCCTGCTTCTGCTTTATTACCGGGAGTTGCTGGAATGGCAGCTGAATCTAATGAGCTCTGACGCCAACTACCAAACAGAGCGGCATTCCAAGAGCCTCTAGAAGAAGTAGTTCTAAGCCTCCCAGAGCCTGTATTTTCTTCCCTTACAACCTTTAAGGGGTTCTCCAAGGCTTTGACAATGTATCTCATGAGAGGCCGCCTTGAAGGCTTGGGATTGAGGCAAGACCATGCAACAATGGCCATTGCCCACACTTCCTCTAACAGATCCTCGTCTATGATGAGAGAGGGGTCCACAATCTTTGTCACGAGTTCTTTGTCGTATACACTGATGTAAGGTAGCGTCTGATCTAACCATTCCTTCACACTGGCATCACTGGATGCACTAATGCCCATTTTACCCGTTACCAACTCGAGCAGCACCTTCCCGAAGCAGTAAACATCATAGGCACATATTGCCGTTGGTGAACCTGGCCATTTCAAGGGAAAATGAAACTTAGAAAATACAGGATGTCAATAATGTTAAGCATTTCTTTCTAGTTTTCTATCCACCTGAGATCAATCAGATTGCAACAACCCTTTACAAAATGGCTTTGTTAAGTTTTGGTGCCAGTTAATGAAAAAGAAACTAGTCTGACGCAAGCAAGCAATCAGGTTCATTCAATTGGGTAGGCAAAAGCTCAGGATCCAGAGTCATGTAAACAAGGAAAAAAGTTTAAAAACCATGTATGAGCAAGAAAATTTTCTAAACACCATTTAGAGATTGTTTATTTCTTTCCTCAGACCTCAGCCAATAGAGACTGTATGCAGAGATCATCCAACTTCCCTTTCCAGTCCCATGCTGCACATATGGCTGACATATGAAATCAGTGGGACAATACAAATTGGGGATAACTACAAATCACCCAAACAAACAAAAATTAAATAGTTAACACCTTGCAACTTTCCACCTTAGAGCTCTCAAACCCATTAACCCTCTTCCCTTATTTAATTGATGAGCACTAGTGCCAAAGAATCAAACAATATACCCAAAGAACACACTGGAAGTAGTGTTGGCAGAAACTGGCAATGAGCAATGAAGTAGGAACATTTCGAATAAATGGAGATGGGGAAAGTAACAAACAAACTCTATTTATGTAGTTGCTTGCTTGAGGATGCAGTCAAGGCTAACAAGGGCAGTCACAATTTACATACCAAAACACATTTAAAATTATTTAATGGTAGTCTTGTGCTTGCCTTATCAGAGAGGTAATTGGACATTGTAATCATACAGTATACTATAGGCTCAATTACAGTCATTAACAAACACATGTAGGAACAAAGCCACCTCTTATACAGATCCAGAATTTCCAGTTCAGTGACAAAGGGCAATTGCAGCAGGGAAGAATTCCCGCTGATGATAATTTTTGTCCCATGCAATTCAAGTAAGTGGTTTGAATGATATTGATTGGTCAAAGGCCACGCACAGAATGATAAACTGTAAATTTTAGTAATTCTCTGAAGTTCATTATAAGATGAGAATCCAAAAGAAAAAAGGTACGATAAGCTTGATGGACCTCAAGAGAAGCACATGGCTACTCCACCAAAAAGTTGATAATAAGCAGACAAGAAACAAAAAAAAAGTGAGTAAAAATAGACTTTACGCACCAGAAGGGCCTTGTTCAGATGTCCTGCATGTCATTAAAAAAGAAGATCAGGAGACCTAATATAAGCAAAACTCATGCAACAAAACCATCACTGCTACACTGAAACAATTTTAAGACATTTATATATGCAAAATAGTAAGTGCTTCAAGAAAAAAAGAGGTCAATTTTATTGCATTTTGTTGATTACTGAGAAGTTTGAAGAACATAATATCATGCCTAATCTAACTCAAACTCAGTTTTGAACTACAGAAATAAAAAATGTCAGTGTCTCCATATATGCATGATCTAAGACATGCCTTCTACTATAATATTACTGTGCCTTCTATTATGGTACTACAGCCTTAGACGAAATATTAATTCAATTTAGTTAGTACATGTGCTTGTACATTTCTCTTCTAAGGCATTAAGGCCTAGTTTGGCCCCCATGCGGCTGGTGAAAAGCGATTTTTAAAAAGGAATTGTTAAAAAGGGGGGCTGGTTTTAGGTGGTGGTTGTAAAATTGTTTGTTCCACTGCAAAAAAGAAGCTGTTAGAAAAAAAAATGTTCCAGAGTGTTTGGTAAAAAAATTATGTGTAGTGCCTGAAATGCTTAAAATGGCCAAAAGGAATGCCATTTTATGAAATGTAATTAATGCAGGGATAAATATATAATATTTGGAAAAAAAAAAAAACTAATAACCATGGGGAAAAAAATCTGTTAGAAAAAAGTTAGCTTTTAGATTTTAAAAGCTCCAAATTTGTAAGTTGTAAGAAGTTTCTAAAAATGCTAAAAAAGCTGTTTACCAAATGTGTTATGCAACAGTTTACTTTTTAACAGAAATTCATCACACAAAAAATAAGGAGTTAAACTCACCCTAACAACAAAAGACCCAAAATGTAGGATTTGGGATCTTGTGATCAAAATTCATAAATGTTTTGCAGAAAATTCAGCTTCATCTGAGGGAGCACATCAGATTGCCAATCCAACAAAGGGATAGGATTGGCTCACAATTTGCCACTTCAAGGATCCACACCCATTATGGAAGAATGCGGTCAAATGTTTCAAATTAGAAGATCTGGCAGTCAAATTTCATAATTTTTTTGAAGAGGATTCAGCTTAATCTGAGGGAGCATGTTGGGTTTCCAATCCAACAAAAGTTAGGACCAGCTCCCAATTTGCTAATACAAAGATCCACACTCATTGAAGAAGAGTTAGGTCAAATGTTTCAAATTAGAAACTTCAATGAAAATAAACAACAGTCAAGTCTTAAGTCCCACTAGCTGGGGTAAATCAAGTAATTCCTTTTCTGCTAATCTACATGATCTTCTTGGGCAATATCCTCTGACAATTTGAAGGCTGTTAAGTCCTTACTCGTATCTCATTCCAAGTTAATTTGCATGATACTATCAAAGTTTTAAATCCCAAACAGACCAACCGATCCAACTCAATAGGACAGGAACTGGTCATGGCACCAGTTTCAGGTTTTGTCACAACCCCAAAACATCAAACTGAATTTAACCTAGCCAAAACTGGTAAACTCAGCGTGACTTGGCCCAAACTAGTGGACCAGCAGGTTTGACCCACCTGTTTTCTGCTTTTTTTCTAAATAGCAGCAGCAGCATTAGCATAGCAGCCTAGTGGGTAGCATAACATAACAATAATCAGTGTAGCAGAAAATGGGAGTAGCAGATGTTACATAACAGGAAACGAGTATAACGGCCGTGAAATTTTTTCAAGAACAGGAAATCTCACAGATATTGGTAGATTTGCATGTTTTAATTTCTTAAGTCTTCTTAAAAAGAGTGTATTTTTTATCCTTTATTTCAACTTACTAACATTGTACAAGGGGAACAAATTTTACATATGTTTTAAATTGCTATTGACAAACAAACAACAACAACAAATAACCAAGCCATCAGCTACTAAACCACTAATGACAGAAAAATTATATATCTACTTTTTCACTTTTTCATCAATCATATTTCACAATTTTGATAAATTAACTAGTAAAAAATATTCATTATATAGCCCACTAATCTATTAGGTGCATAATGCATATAAATAATACGATAAATTAAAAAATTTCTACTATTTTTTTATTTGTTAAAGTAATAAAAATCTACTAAATTTAGACTAGCAAGTTATATTTTATAAATATGAACTAAGCTTTAAAACCAAAAAAATGTGTCATTAAATTAAGTGCTAACAAGTAATAACTTGAACAAGAAAAAAACTAGAAAAGAAAAAGAAGGTTGAAGTTGAAAAATATAGAAAAGAAAAATCAAATTACTAATTTTATCAAAATAAATATTTTTTAACAAAATAAAAAGTGTTCACATCAAATTATTAATTTCAATACAATACAAATAAGATATATACATATAATACCATACATCCAGTATAACTATGGCTCAATATTTGTTTTGACTAGTAATAATAACAGAAGGCTCTACAAATAAGTTTTATATATATATATATATATATATATATAAAATACTGTACATCCAGTATAATTATGGCTCAGTATTTGTTTGACTAATAATAATTATAATAACATCAGTAAGTCTGAAGAAATTTCAAAAGTAGTAGAAAAAGTGGCATAGAAATAGTCTAAATTGTAGCATTTAGTTAATCTTGGCTGTAATTTATTTATAGGTGATTATGACTGTTTATCCATATATCATTGGTTCAACCACTAGTTTGACCCGTTGTCTCATCCGGTCCAACCAGCCTAGTGGCTTCACTAGGTTACTAGTCTGGGTTTTATTTAATGGTACATAAGAATTGAACAATCTTGAGTGGCTCAGTTTCTGATTCCTTAAAAAAACCAAATACAAACCAGAAAACATAACCAAAAAGAAGGGAACCAGATAATGAGGGAGAAATTTAGGAGTGAAATTATATGTTAGTACCTGTAATTAAGCGAGAAATATATTAGTTCCATACGTTTAATTAGTACAATTAAGAAGTTGATACTTACTGATTTATGCAACTAAAATTGACATCCAAAACATTTTACTGGTCTTTATCAAATTGCTAAGGTATATATAATTTGTAAAAAAAAATATTTTATGATAACAAGATATCACTTGGTAGCTGTTTCTTATTCCCTTTCTAGAGATCCTATGCACACAATAAACAAGCTCTGCTTCTTCAATAGTCAACAATACTCATATTTCCAGCCGCAAACCACCATCTCGGGCAGCTTGTCCCTATTCTCAGTGTATTTCATGACTGTATGATGGAATCCTACCATCATGAACCATTAAACTAGTTATTGGTGAGATGTTTGAATGCTCTTTTACTAACAATGATAAACCATAATCACTTCAATACTAAAACTACTTGTTTTTTTCTTTTTCTTTTCAAAGACTAGCTGCCTAGGCTTCTAGCAACTAATAGTCAGGCAACATGTAATGCCATCTCAAGCATTTTATGCCTCAGCAAGTTTCACTAACATAATTAGATCTTAACGGTTTACAAATATAATTGCATGAAATTAGTGGTACAAGTCCCTAATTGTAATAATTAAAATTAAAGGAACAAAAATGACTTACACCAAATAATTAACTTATGGTTTCACTCAAAATTTTAGATCTTACTAATGAAAATTTTTATTCTTTATGCTGAACAGCTCAGTTTCTGATCTTTCAAAAATAATAATTAAATAGATGATAATGGAGAAAAATAGACTTTATTGTTACAATTAAGATATTTTTTGCAATAGCCAAAAAATTTGATAACTAAAGCTAGCGATAATAGTAATAGTAAGTTGATAAATTGGCAATTACATTGCAAAATAATGACCTATCACGATTATTATCATATAATAGACCAATTGAATGCCAAATGAAAAACACGTGTTTTTGTATAGTTGACCAATTGACTGCCAAAAATCAAGCAAGTAAATGAACATGAACTACTGAAACAATGATGGAAAACTTACTGTGGCAACCGCAGAAACCTGGTAATCACATTTTGATGACTATCTCCTTCTTGAGCACAAACTTCACTCAGGCTTCCCAGCCTTACTTCAAATTTATCATCAAGAAGTATACTACTTGCTTGAACATCTCTTTAACAAACAGAAGAAACACATGTTAAACACTTACACCACTTGGCTTAGAAAGCAAGCTAGTGAAAAATGCAATGAAATTTGACTTTTTGACAATGTAAATACAATTTAACTCTAACCCTACTGCTCTCTCTCTCTCTCTCTCCCTCCCCACCCCCCCCCCCCACCCCACCCCAAAAAAAAACAATAAAAAAATAAGGAAAGAAAAGAAAAGGGAAAAGAAAATCCTGTAGTCAAAATAGTTCATATATATTTTGTCAATCTGTTCCTGCTGATTAATAAGCTATCTGTAATCAAAATAAGGTCTCTTCAGGCTAATCAATAAGATGTGTTTCAAACAACAATCTAACATACAGCTCACGACAGCATTCCATCACCAAGATACACTCAGCCTAAGGCAAAGCAAATCTCCAAAAAAGGACAATGGAAATGGTCGGTGGTCAACAGATTCAAATATTCTGCTCCTCACAATTTGATTTTTTTTTTCTTGTGCAGCTGAAATACTTCCTCCAAAGAACTTGCTTCTATGAATGAACCCTAAAGTCATGCTTTTTCTTAATATTTTTCACTAACCCAAATCTCATGTTTATCAATCACAGTTTCTCTACTCAACCAATTAGTCCAGTCATTAAGATTAGGTTTCAATGCAACGACGACGACAACTATAAGAATGAAATTGATTATTATGATCATAATAAAACTACCATTTGATATTCACCATTATATAATCAGCAATTTCCCCTTTTGGTAACCCCTATTTCCATCTTTCCAATTTTCATCTTCTTTGCACTTGTCATTCCTCAAAGCATACTGTAATCCCCAATTTTTAGTTTATGTAAATATTGTCTTAAATGGCATTCAAATAACACAGAGTTATGCAGCTTTTTAGATTTTGGACACAATTTTTTTTAGTCACTTGGGTACAATATAGCAACCAAACCCTTGAACATTGGACATGAGATGAGAATAAGTTCAAAACAATTAGTTCAAATTGAATAAGAAGACAACACATGTGTTCTCAGGAAGTCAAAAGAGGAACTTTCAGGTGGAAGCTAAAACTTGGGGCAGAAAAATTTTATGAGAAATCATCATGCTTCAGAATAATATGCACTCAAATACATGACTTCAAAAGATGTAAGTTGAACATCAATCAACTAAAAGCATCATTGAATGTGAGGGTTCACGTTTCACCAGATAGCAGTTAATAACAAGAAAATAAGCATTATGATAAAACAGCAATCATAATGGAGAAGAATGACATGGAAGTAGAGGTCCCAAAATACCTGTGTACAAGGGGAGGAGTACACTCGTGATGTAGATACGAGAGACCCTCCGCAGCCCCAATTGCAATTTTCAATCTTGTTATCCAATCCAATGACTGTAAACTATCATCCTCCAAATTGTTTTTCCTGTACAAGGAATTTGATAAGTCTCCATTTGGCATGTGTTTGTAAACCAGGAACTTCAGACTGTCATTCTCCAAGCAGTGTCCCAGGAGGGGAACCAATCTTATATGTGAAACCTTACTAAAAAACTCCAACTCTGAAAGGTATGCTTCCTTCTCGACTGAATGCAAATCAATTCTTTTGATGACAACAGGGATCCCATTTTCCAGGATACCTCGGAAAAGATCACCAGAGTGACCGTGTTTGATAAGGTTTGTATCACTAAAATCACCCGTTGCTAAGATCAACTGCTGATACGTAAATGATTCTCCTAGACTCGAAAAGTTAATAGGTAAACCAGAAGATGGCGGATTACCCCTTGTAGGAACTGGACCCACACCAATCCCTCTTTGGTTTGTAACACCCTTCCTACGGCAGCATATGAACAACAATAGCAGTACAACAACCAAAAGCAAAATTAATCCGACTCCCCCCAGCACAGATACCAAAATGATCAATTTTTTGTGGCTCTTCCCAGGAGCTGTTGACCTAGGCAGTTGGGTGTCATTTTGGCGTCCAAAATTATCAAAAGTAAGGCCCCTCTCTGCGTAGAATGATACACATTCCTCCAAAGTCCTCTGATTGGACACACTTTGGAGACAATTCCTATCAAGTGATGCATTTGTCGGTGCATAATCTGAAACTCTGCCTTCAAAATAATTTTTGGACAGATCAATAAAACTGAACCTACTAAGTACCA
This sequence comes from Malania oleifera, assembly GCF_029873635.1. Taxonomy (NCBI): domain Eukaryota; kingdom Viridiplantae; phylum Streptophyta; class Magnoliopsida; order Santalales; family Ximeniaceae; genus Malania; species Malania oleifera. The sequence goes on along the minus strand of NC_080421.1, from coordinate 10,245,571 downwards.
ATGTGAGATTTCCATAAAACATATTCCCAGAGAGGTTGAACACAGCAACCGTGACATTAGTTTCCAAACTTATATTGGGCAAATTTCCAGTGAAGTTATTGTTCGAGATGTCGAGAAAGCGCAATTCGGGCATCGACCACAGCATATTAGGGAATACACCAGAGATGTTATTGCCACTGAGAGCAATGAACTGCAGGCGAGTAAGCGAAGTAAACAAATTATCTGGCAACGGCCCCGAAAGAATATTGTTCCCAATCACCATTTTCTGCAAGTTCCTAAGCCCTCTTAAGTCCGCAGGCAGTGTCCCGGACAAAGAATTTGAGCTGAGATCAAGGTCAACCAAACTACGAAGGTCACCGAGTTGAGGAGGCACGGGTGAAGATAGACTGTTGTTGGAAAGATTTAAGAATCGAAGACTGGATAAAGTCCCAATGATCGGTGGAATTGGGCCAAGCAAGAAATTCGACGAAATGTCAACGAAAGAGAGATTCCTAAGAAACGAAAACATCGGAGGGATCGACCCAGTGAGCGAATTGGCAGAAAGATCAAGAACCGAAAGGCGAAACAATTGACCCAAACTCAAAGGAATTATCCCAGTAAGGCTATTATCAGATAAGAATAAAGTTGTAAGATTAGTTAAATTTCCCAGACTAGGAGGAATCGCACCAATGAGCGAACAAGAACGAAGATCAAGCACTTGGAGAGCCAGGAGCCGCTGGCCGAACCAGTCTGGGATCGAACCGGGAAGCGCGAACATCGATGAATTGAAGGACTCCAAACGAGTGAGATTAGCAAGAGCATCGACGGAGAATTGTGGGTTTTGGGCGCCGACTCGAGTTCGCCTGAACCCAGAAATGTTGATCCCAACAACTCGACCATCTCGGCATTGAACGCCAATCCAGCGTGAGCAAGGGTCAGCCTTCCTCGGCCACTCCTTGCTTCGCAACCCTAAGGACGATCTCAGTTGCAGCAGAGCTGCTCGCTCAATGGGCAAAGTCAGCTGTTCGAATGTGCAGCGAAACGCCACGAACAGAATAGTCAAAGCTAGTACTGCGCTTCTTAGCCGATCCACCATGACTACTACCCCCGATTCAATGATCTCTGCATCTTCTTCGTCCTCTTCGTCTTATGTATCTGCTGCACACGAACATGTCAACAGGCGCAGCAAAACTGGTTTCCCCCAATGCCCACCAACGCATTCCCCTCTCTCTCTCTCTCTCTCTCTCTCTCTCTCTCTCTCTAAACCTCTTACCTTAATCTCAAGTTTTGACAAAGCAACTGTTGGTGAGATATCTGCAATAGCTTGCTATGTTTGCTCCTTGTCTTTTGTTTTTCTTTCTGGCGTAATCACAACCATATCTCTACCTACTCCGTCCCCCCTCTCTCTCTCTTCCTTCCCCCCCGCCCTGTAGTTTCTTCGGTTGACGAAAGAGAAAGAAAGTGACAGTACAAAAAATGGCGAAAAAAATAATTTTGGAGAGGAGTGCTGTGATGACTGGTCAAGGATTTCTACATCTATCCATCTATTCAATAAATCTCTATCTACTAATATATAATTTTAAATATAGAGAAAGAGAGAGAGGGGGGGCGGGGGGAGAGAGAGAGAGAGAGATTTGCAACACAGATGACAGAAACACGCTTCTTTCTCCGAGCGAGGGCGAAAATAAAGAGGCTGTATCAGTCCCTGACATAAATTCATTGAAAAAACAGAGGGAGGTGTGACACTGACTCTGGTCTATGCCGCGCCGCCATGGCGACCCACCGGACAACCATGGGCTCGACGGCTAAAAGGCCGGGTGCGACCCTGTTCCAGCTGGCTCGACCGGCGAAGGTGGTCGGCGGATAATTTGACCTCCTACAATCCCGCCCCGCCAGCTAAACCCAAAATATACAATAATTGTTCTGCATATATATAATAATAATAATAATATCGTATTTCTTTATCTTTCTATAATTTGATTCTCTCTCTCTAACTGGGTTTGGTAAGTGCATTGAGAGCCTTGTCTTTAAGGCAGTGTTTGGGCATTTGATGGGGGTTGGGGGAAGTGGGAAACAACTGCTGCTGAATTTAAGCCTCTCAACCGTGTAAGAAAGTAAGTCCCCAAAGGGGTCGCAATTTTTTTGCTCACTGCATTGTCTTTTGCCCTAAAGCTTTTTATGGCACTTGCTTTTATGGCACTCTCTTTACTACCATCCCTCAAAATGAAGGGCATCTGTTCCTTGGGAGGAGGAAGATACAGGCAGGGTGCCCTTGGGATTAGGTGGAGCCCATTGAAAACCACTTATGTTGTGTGCCCTGTTCGGTTTGGTGAATGAAGGTAGAATAATTTATCTAGGGTTGCAAGTGAGTCAACCTCAATAATGAAAGTTTTTAGTTTGAGTTTAGTTTATTCAGTATTTATATAATTCGAGCTTGATTCAAGTTTAATTCAATTAAACCTAATTTCATATTAATAAACGAGTCAAACTCAAGTTCATACTCGAGCTTAAACTTAATTTGATTTAAACTCGTTTTAAACTAGTAAATGAAGTAAAACCACTAAATTAATTAAATTAATTAATAATTAATATAAAAATATATATTTTGAAGTAAAAAATTTAAAATCGAATATTTAATGAGATTAATATCGAGTTTGTTCACGAGCTTAATGTCAAATTAGTTCACAAGCTACTAATGAGCAAGTAAACCAACCGCCAGGTACGGATCAAACAAATAGAGCTTAATAGTTTTGTAGTTTTAATAGATTTATACACTAATTTTACAAATTGTAAGTTTTCAATTTTTTGTGAAGCACGATGACTTTTAAATATTTCTCAATCTAAAAAGATAGAGCAACTCAAATCTCCACACATGACATAATTTGATATATAAACATGATTAAAAGGAGAAAAAGCATTATTGTATGGTTAATTACATGTGAATATAGCCCCTGAGCATATGATCGGGTGGTAAGGGCATGCTTGGGAGGGCCACTTCGTCGGTACCCTAGGTTCGATTCTGGTTGATGCCCTCGAGGAGCCAGTGGTTGAAGCGCCTTACCGTTTCCTGTGGATGGTGGCGCGAGAGGTGTCCTAGGGTCGGGTCGGGAAGAGCCACCCTGATGGTATAACCTTGGGTTCGATTCCTACCACTTGTGTTGCATATCCGGATTAACCTCCTGTGTGATGGCTGTGGGGTCGGTTGACGTAAGTGTGAGATTGGTCTTGATTAGGCTTGATAACCAGTGATCCTTGGAAACCCGACGTAATAAAATAAAAATAAAAAATTACATGTGAATATAAAAGAAGTTATGTCAAATTTGGATTGTATGAAAAGTTCAAGCTCATTGGATTTGATTTCTTTAAACTCAATTTGAATTTGTATAGAAAGTATATTATATATATATATATATATATATATACATATTTTTAAATGTTTATTAGCATAGTTGTCGAGACTTGTGTAATATAGAAATATTTCATTTTTCAAATTTTAAAATATCGTACAATTTATATTGTCTAAAATAAAACAAAAATAAATTCTAATTTTTTATCTCTTTTTATATAAAAAATTAATTATTCAATTTAATTTGATTAATTAATTTCCAAATAAGTTACTAAAAATATTTTTATGCACTGTCATCTATTAATGTTTATCTTGAGATGATGTGGAAATTTAATGAAAATTAAAATAAAAATTTAAATGCCTAATTTAGAATTACTTATAAACAAAATATACCATTAATTTGTAGGTTAGTATTTAATGAATTGTTTTCATTTGAAAGGATTCTAATCAATAAATATATGTCTTAAATTATGTGGGTCATTATAAAAAATATATATTATTTGTTTTTTTTTACATGCTAATAATTATTAATTAATTCCCATAATTGTCTTATATCCTTAATTTAAAATTACTAATAATTAACATTAGAGTTTTGGAAGCCATTGGCTCGATTTACCATAATCCACGAAGAGCACAACAATTTCCAAAGGGCACTTTAAATTGTACACATTTTTAATGCTAAATTATCCAAAATATAAGTGTTTATAGGCATAAAAAAGAAAAGATATTACATAAAGTCAAAGTCAAAGAGGTCACCTTTGGAAATCAAAGTCAAACTTTTAGTTTATATTAATAATTAAAAATAAAATATGAAAGAAAACATACTCATTACTTGCACAAAGCTTAAAAATGGCCAAGGCAAATGCATGCCACCAAAGTTGCAAAAGCCAAATTGAAAACAATGTTTGGCCTAAATAATTAGGTTAATTATTGTGTGAGATTCAAATCATTAAGTCGAAAATGAGATAAATTAGAGTCCAATAAGTTAAAGACATCGCAAACCATGACAACAGATATATAAATTTTATGTCATAATTTTTCATGTCATTTTTTTAGTGGATCAAATGTAATCATATAGTGAACAACAAATAATTATTTCCTTATTTCAAGTTAATCAAAATCATAATCACAAAATTCATGAGTGAGTTTCTAAACAAATTAATTAGATATTGCTTTCCTTCATATATATCAAATCAAAATCCGATTTTATTTTTTATATATGAAAAATAGAGGATTACAATTACATTTTTTAATTTAATAAACGATTTAAATTTTACAAAATATATATTTCATATATGAGTGCTCCCCACCCGCATATTACTTCTCCATTATATGCCATACATCAGGTTAAATTCTTCGGCCCACCCTATATCTAGTCATTTTGTGTTTAGTACATTATGCTTTTCCTTTCCCTCAAGTTTTATTAATTCATCAGAGCAAACATAGATATCCTTTGTCTTTTGATCATCCTAGCCTCTGATTTTTCCTAAGCACTAATGCATGGAATAGGAGTCAAACCCTATGTGCACAATTTAAATTTTGATTTTTTTGATTTAGTGAGATAAAAATTAAAACAATGATATTTAAGTGAGAAGGAATAGAGGTTGAGGTGGTCCGCCATTCACTACATATTCTACTAAATTTGTCTAATACACTCAAAAAGTTTCAATATGACATATGACACGTACAATATTTAATTGAAGTGACTCATACGAAGAGCCTTGTATGAGAGAGAGAGAGAGAGAGAGAGAGAGAGAGAGAGAGAGAGAGAGAGAGAGAGAGAGAGAGGTTTTAGCCTAAAAAGTATATGGTGGGAGAAGTTGGAAAGATGGGCAGTGGGATGGGAGAATTCAAGGAAGAAGACTAAACATGTGTATAGTAGAATTAATAGGTAAACTATAAATGGATTGGAAGTGGGCCACCAACTCTGGGGCTAACAAACTACCACCCTTGCTAAGATAGTATGGCAGCTAGCTACCTTCAAGTTGTATAGTTAATTTCTACTCAAAAGCCATTACTATCCAATTAACTCTATGTGCTTAATTAGCTCCTCCCAACTCCCTCCCTCATTCCTACCGCCTTAATTCTCTCTTTTCTTGTCTTAGTAATTGAGACTTTTAGTGGTGAAAATATTAATGATAGGTTTTGATGGATGCATTCCTCAGTCCCAGCTGTATAGGCATGAATGCGTGCAACTCTTGATAATCTCTCTCTCTCTCTCTGTATATGAGAAATTATACAGGAAATTTGTCCCTCTGTATTATTCGTGTGCCTATTTTATAGATATGAATAGTGCATTAAATGGGACTTACTAATTTATATTTCTAAAGCTAATAAATACAGAACCAATCATCACATGTTTTATATTTTAGAAAATAGACACGCATATAACATGAAGGGATCTGGAAAACTATAACTTCATGGCACGTATAATATTGTAATATAAATAGTATTATAGAACGGTACCGATGATCATAGTTAATCTCAAGTAAATTAAGTACTCGATTGTTTTACATCTCTGAATCATCTCGTGTCTTCAAATTCGTCGGTTTTCATTAGAAAAGAGGTCAGGAGATTAAGGGTGGGCAAGAAACATAGCTTATTTGGGCTTTTTAAAATTAAATTTTCAAAACATCAAAGAAATCAATTTTTGAAAAGACAAAAAATATATATTAATCACTTAATTTGCAACTTTAGTGAGGAATTGAATGAGAAATTATACAGGAGACCTCCCCCTCCACATGTCAGTATGCCTGTTTACTTAACTGAAAATGGATCCTTTTGATATAAATGAATGTAGGACAAATTTGCCACATGTCTAACGTTAAAAAAACAGACATACGAACACATGGAGAGGATGATCCCATGTATAATTTTTCGAGTTGAACAGTGCAAGACCTACCATTTTTAGTAATTTGAATAAAAACGTACATTGACTTATTATTCTCTATCTCACACACATATACACAAGAGGAAAGGAGAACAAAAGTGACCTTATATATATCTATCATATAAAAAAAAGTAGTAAACTTTGAAGGTGTCAAAGTATATAAAAACATATTCATTATGTAAGACAAGTATGCACGGCTAGTTGAAGTCACATTCTACTGTTAATTTTTGACAAATTTGGATATTCCATTCTTACGTTATGCCATTAGCCATTACAAACTTTTTCTTTTGTTTATATGTTAAAATTTTGCTTTGTTTTTATATTATAAAGTGATGTGACAATAGAAAAAGGGGATACATATTATCTATTTATTTTTAAATTTATTTTACTCTTAGAAAAGTAAATTACGTGTTGATATATCAAAATCGAATTGTGTTATAAAATAATTAACAAAATTTTATTTTTGAATTAAAAGTTTTAATTTTAACATTGTAACAACGTACCCAGGAAAGGGTCTATAATGGCGAGGGGTGATAATAATATTGGTGGCTGGATGGAGTTGTCACTAATATATTATTTTCCTAGGTGCGATTAGTTTACCTAATTACTACTCGTTGATTGGTCTCTAAATTAATCCTAAGATCAAGGAACTAGTAGTCTCTACTTGCTTTTATCAAAGTTAGAATTGGGAGTCCAATTATGTGAGAAAAAGATATTAACACCCTCTACACACCGTTTTAGTAACGGCACCTAATTAGTTATAAATTATCTTAACTTGAATCATATGGTCTTTAATTAACTTTTAAACAAATCAATAAATATTAAAATCTCAAAAGAAAATGTCAAATCAAATACGATTTAAGAATGTCTAATAAGAAGAATCTTATTAGATAAACGCCTCTCAGAACTGATATAAATGAAGTTTGAAAACACTTTTTTACTCTTTATTTTATCAGTGGGATGTAGACATGCACTCACACACAAAATACGATATATAAAAATATAAAATAATCATGCAAATGTACAAAGTTAAGCAAAAAAATGATTTCCAAAACATTCTCTAAACTCCAAGAATTTTTTTAGAATTTTTCAAGATTTTTCTATAATTTTATGAGATTTTTAAAGAGTTTTCTCCATTTTATTTATTTTTAATATTTGTATTTTTTTTAGGTTCCCCGAGTCAAAAAAGACCAAATAATTTTTATTTAGTTTTTTTTTTAATTTTTAATTGTTTTTCCTATTTTTTTCATAATTTTTTTTTACCATTTCCCAAATTTTCTTAAATTAAGAATGAATTAAAATTAATTCAAAAATAAAGGAGACGGTCCAAAAAAAGTTAGATCGGTTCAACTGGTTTGAATCTTGTAAAGACTCGAAGAATTATAGTAATTAAATAATAAAAGAAATGAGAGAAAAAAAATTTTTAGAAAGGGGTTTCAGTAGGGTCTCGTCAACGAGCAGGGCTCTTGGGTTTGTTGACGGGGACACATGTCACTGTTTCTAGAACCTGAAACTCGTCAACAAGGAGAAGGTGTTCGTCGACGAAACTTTTCTTGAATTTGTCGACGAGGAGATGTGACTTATCAACGAGACCATGTGGACAACACTCTATATATAGCCCCAAAACAGAATTCAGTGGAAATAATTTCATTTTTATCAATTTCTTTCTCTCTCTACATGGTTTCTCTCACTTCTCTCTAGATTTTCGGCTCCGATTCTCCCCAATTTGACTATTAGAAGCTACCACTGTTATCCTGAGGAGATTCTCTACAACATAGTCGGAGCAAAAATTCGATTTGAGAAGTTTGGGAATCATCCCAAAATTTGGGTAAGTTAATTATTTTAAGTTTTATTAGGTTTTTGGTGTTTCTAGATTGAGGAGAATATGTAGGGTAAGATAATATTGAAGTTTTGTTGGGGGAAAATGTAATTTCAGGGTGTTGTACTGGGAACACTGCAGGTGTAGATTTAGTTAAATTTTTGGGTTTTTCAGTAGTCAGGTAAGGGGATAAATTAAGTCAGTTTATTTTCATGAAAAATTTATTATTTTTAAACAGCATGTATTTACAGTAATTATATATCTTATATTAGAATATTTGGGAATACTACTATTGAACAGGAAAATGGTTTTAAAATGTTTAAACAGAAATATATTCAGCTTAGATATTCAGTTTCAATACTATTTAAATTTATGTGACATGAGTATCATTTTACGAATATTATGTTATGTCTGATTTTTAGTAAAAGCAAGTTTAGAACAATTTTTTAGGAAAACCATAAATAATAAAGGAAATTATGGTTTCAGAATTTTATGATAAACAATACAAATATCATATCAGTATGTTATAATATGTTCGGCACAAGGCTGTGATTGATAGCCGGCGCAAGGCCGTAATTATGTATGTTATTTGGCGCAAGGCCGTGATTATGTATGATATTCCAGAATTCAGGAAATTGCTATCAATCTAGTTTCATGTTAAATCAGTATATGTAAACATACTATATGTTATCAAAACTCGAATAATTTAGTTTAGATCAGTATTCAGGGCTCGGTACTGTAGCTATTCAGTCTAGTTCAAACTACTGCTACCACACTTGCCAATAGAGAGTGTGGGAGATGGATAGTCGATGTGGCTTCAGTGTAGTGTTATAGACATCCCCCCGGTAGTCCGGACCAGGGTGGGCGGGCCCATCATACTTACAGACATTTTTTACTTGACAGTGTGTGACGACCTGCTTAATTTTCATATTATTTTTTTTAATAATCAATATCATAATTCCTAACTCAACAGATCATAATACACCTGGACCCATGGGTACCATGGATAAGTTAGAGCATAACATGGAAGCTTAAACAGTAGGAAACATATATTCTCAATGTTGTAAATACAAACATCCATCATATTATTACAAATACCAGAGTCACCATATCCACTGTATTTCCATATATATATATATACAATCCAAAAATAAGGTTTAGGAACATTTCCCCAAAATCTAACTGTCCCTACAAAACTTACCCTTCACAAAGGGCAGATAGACAACTCAGCTCAGCGGGGCTTTTCCCGCTTTCCTATCTGGGGCTCTTGGAAAGTTTATAAGATTTAGGAGTGAGACACCTCTCAGTAAGGGAAATAAACTAATACTAGTGTGTGGCAACATGAGTAAACTGTGTTATACATATCCCATACAGAACATATTCAGTAACTATTTTTTCAAATCTAGGAAAATATATACATATCAAATCATGGCAGAACATATTGCATTTTCATAAACATATCTCATCTCATATAGTAATGATAACATAAAAACATTCCTGGTAGGTTAGCTGACTGATGTCATGTATTACCCCCACATGACTGGGTTGTGTGGCCCGAAGGTAAGACCTGACAATAGTTGGCCGACTACTGTCAAGTCAAACATACAGTCTGTAAGTCCGATGGGCCTGCCTGACCTGGTTCGTACACCAAGGGCGATCACACATACTTCTTAAAAGCCACATCGACCATCCAATCTCACACCACTCTGTACAACGGCGTTAACACAAATATCATGATCACGACGACCATGGACACATAGCAACGGTACCGTGCAAGTGCTAGCCTAGACCAAACCAACCAGGTTATGATAACATATAACATATACTAAAACTGTGATACATAGATATCTCATATCATTTATTTTCACATTAATCATATCATTTTGTGTATAAATGTGTATCATGAAAATCATCAGCCCGTACATCGATATTACACATTTTATCATAGCACGGCCCGTACGCCGGCAAACCACATCATAGCACAGCCCGTACGCTGGAAAATCACATTATAGCATGGCCCGTACGCCAGCAAACATATCATAACACAATCCGTACACTGGCAAATCACATCATAGCACGGCCCGTACGCCGGCAAACATATCACATATAAAAATCTTGGCTCGTACGCCGTTTTTCCATTATAAAAATCCGTATCATAAACACAATTCCAGAAAACAGTATCTCATAGCCATTTCTACTCATGCCACACTAAACAATTTTTCCATATTCAACATACGATCATATTCAACAATATTTCCCAAATATAAATCATATATCATATATAAAATATATTTATTTTTCAGGAACCAAATGCTATATATATATACATACATTTTCTAAAAAAGAACTAGCTTAGTTTATCCCCTTACTTGACCACTGAGAAAGCCCCCAAAACAATCTAGTCTAACTCCCGTAGGACTTCCTGACCAATACCCTGAAACTGAAAATTTCCAATATTAAACTTTAGTATTTTCATGCGTACATCATTTCTTACAACTACCATAAGATCAAATTTAGCTTAAAAAGTCTTACCTCAACTTAGGGATGATTTCCTACTTTGTTTCACCAACGATCCGCTCTGGCAAACTTGCAAAGAACTTTACCAGGAACGTCATGGTGACTTCGGTTTGTCGATCCGGCGTAAAATTGGCCCGAAAACGAAGAGAGAAGGAGAGAGAGTCGTAGGAGAGAGAGAGGCGCTAAAAATGACAAAATATCCCGGTTTTTCACTATTTATACTATCAGATTCGTCGACGAGACACCTCACTTCGTCGAAAAATCCTTCAGCAAATTCGTAGACGAAGCCCTGTGTTCATCGACAAAATTCAGAATAGCCCACACGACCTCTCGGTATTTCCTCGTCGACGAAATCCTTAAAGCCTTCGTCGACGAAACCCTGTGTTTGTCGACTCAGCTTGGCAACTTTCCTTTTGTTCCTATTTCCATTTTTTCCTCCCTCTTATTATCTAAATTCCACCTTTTATTCGGGTCGTTACACAGTGGTCAGTTAGCCATTGTCAAGTCCCGCCTTTAGGCTGCACAGCCCAGTCATGGGGGGTAATACATGCATTAGCTAGCTATCCATCCTGAGTAATATTTCAGTACTATCAGTTATGGCAAATGATTTAATTATAATTGTAATTCAGTATGATTTAACATGATCATGATTATGTATGTTTTATCTAGTACTATATCACCAGTTTTTATTCAGACATATATTATGTATTGTTTATCTATTATAGTATGAATAGACTCATACTGCCACACAACTTATATTAGTTTATTTTCCTTACTAAAAGGTGTATCACCCCAGCTTAAAAAACATTTCAGGGAATCTTGATAGACAGGCAGACTGAGCTCCACGTCAGTAGAGGCAGTTCATACTACCCTGGGGTGAGTTACTGAGTTAGGGTCAGATGGTTTTTGGATTATGATCCTAGTTTTTCCCCTTTTTGCCTTTTGGAGGATTGTATATTTTTATATTTACAGAAATGTTATGGAATGTAGTAAAACTCGAGTACTTTTTGTTATGGATGTAATTGTAAGGACCTCCTTAATTTATCATAAAATAAAACATATTTAATATTAAAGGCAACCCGAACCAGTGGGTAACGGGGACACCTGTCATACATAGTGGAACCTAAGCAGCAGTAAATATAAATCATCATTCTGATAACCACAAAATATATAATACCAGAGTTAACTGTAAACCAAAACACTGTGTTTATATACATCTCCCAAAAATAATACAAAAATGTCTCTAAGATCCCATATCCAAAAACTTCTAATCCTAATCCAAACTTACCCTCCTAGCGGGGTAACTCAACTGACTCAACGACGGCCTCATTCCGTCGGTCTTTTTGGGTTACTTGAAAATTATTTAAGTTCGGGAGTGAGACACTTCTCAGTAAGGGAAAATAAACTAAATATAATTGTGTGACAACATGAATATTTAATGTTATAACACATATACAGTACATTTCATATGCTGGAAAACATTCAACATATCATATTGGAATAATCATATAGTTTCATAATTTCTAATAATTCATACTGATCATGAAATGTCTGATATAACTAATAATATTGAAAATTTACCGACGATGTATAGCTAGTTGATGTCATGTATTACCCCCTATGACGGGTTGTGCAGCCCGAAGGCGGGACTCGATAATGGTTGGCCGACCACTGCCGAGTCAAGAATGTATGTAAGTACGATGGACCCGCCACACCCTGGTCCGGATGCCAGGTGGACGTCTACAACTTTACACTGAAAGCCACATCAACTATCCATCTCCCACCCCCTTGTGGGGTGGTTAGCATAAGTCTGAACATAGATATCTGATTTGTATAGCAATGGTACCGTGCTCCTGTAATTGAACTGAACTATCATCCGCGTTCTGATAATATGTAATACATGATAATATACCGTTTAACGTAAATAGATTGATAGCATGTTCTATAATAACGTAAAAACATATGACCTTACACCGTTTACTTTTCATATCTATAGCCTTGCGCCAAAATTATACATACGGCCTTGCGCAGAAATCGTATATCATACACGGCCTTGCACCGGCTATCAATCATAGCCTTGCGCCGAACATTTCATAAATATCGTTCTGAATAAATAATTCATTTATCATGTATTTGAAACCATAATGTACTGTATTATCTCATGATCTATAAAAACATGCTTTATTCGTAAAATTTCCATAACATAATACTTTTTAGGTAAAATAATATTCATACCACACAATGTTGAATAAACTGTACATTCCATTCTAAAAAATCATATTTCCTAGCATATCATACTAATATATATACTTTTCAACATAATAGCAGTATTTTCCCAAACATGCATTATTATTAATCTCTTCATATATATTATACATGCTTCCTGAAAATAAATTTGCTGATAAATAATAATAATATAGTTTGTATGAAAAATAACTTCTTTAGTTTATTCCCTTACCTGATATTAAGAAGAAACCCCCTAAAAATCCACTCGTCCTACACCCGCAGTGTTCCCCATTCAACACCCTAAATTCAAAAATTCCCAGAACTAAACTTTAGTATTTTTTCATGAATAACATTTCCTATATCTATGGGAAGACCAAATTTGGCATAAAAAGCCTTACCTCAAACCAGGGATGAATTTCAACTTAGTCCCACCAACGATCCGCTCCGGCAGACTTGGAGAGAACTTCCCCAAGAGCGTCGTGGTGGCCTTAGATCATTGATCCGGCAAATGAAGGAGCTGAAATCGAAGAGAGAGGAGAGAGAAACCATAGAGGAGAGAGAGAGAGAGAGAGTATGTAACGTCCTATTTATCTTAATATATATAATAAAACATAATAAATAAAATAGTCAACCCGAACCTGTGGGTAGCGAGGACACCTCTCATACACAGCGGAACCTAGGCAGTAGTACATTTAAATCACAACCATTAGCCAATAATTCATAATACTAGAGTCTGTTATATTCCCAAAGATACTGTATTTATATATATAATCTCCAAAATATCAAAATAAACATAGGATCTTATAACAAAATCTCCTGATCCTAGATCAGAACTTACCCTTCTAGTAGGGAAGCCCAACTCACTCAGCAGCGGCCCTGACCCGCCGGTCTCTCCGGGTTTCCTGAATATTATTTAATGTTCGGGGGTGAGACACTTCTTAGTAAGGGAAAATAAACTAAATACACCTGTGTGGTAACGTGAATACTTAATGATAATATAGACATATAGTACAATCTTCATATCAGAAAACATTCATCATTTAATAATTGGAAAAATGTATACTTTCATATTTCTAATAAATCATACTAATCATAACTGTCTGGTATAGCTAATAATACTGAAAACGTACCCAGGATAAATAGTTAGCTGATGTCATGTATTACCCCCCATGACGGGTTGTGCAGCCCGAAGGTAGGACCCGACAATGGCTGGCTAACGACTGCTGAGTCAATAATGTTTGTAAGTGCGAAGGGCCCGCCACACCCTGGTATGGACTATCAGGTGGACGTCTACAACTCTACACTGAAAGCCACATCGACTATCCATCTCTCACCCCCTCGTGGGGTGGTTAGCACCAATCTAAACATAGATATTTGATCTATAAGCTACGGTACTGTGCTCCTGAAATTGAACTAAAGTAACATCCGGGTTCTTATAACATATAGTACATGATAATATAACATTTAACATAAATAGATTGATAGCATTTTTACAATTTCACAAATACGACCTCGTGCCAAATATTTCATAAAAACGGCCTCGTGCCGAACATTTCATGAATACAGCCTCGCGCCGAAATCATACATAAAACACGGTCTCGCGCCGGCTATCAATCACGGCCTTGTGTCGAATATCTCGTACATATCATTTTGAATAATAAATCATTATCATTTACTTTAAAATCATAATGTACTGCATTCTTTCATAATCTCTAAAAAACATACTTCATTCATAACATTGTCATATCATAATACTTCTCACGTAGAGTAATATTCATGTCACACATTTACTGTATAAAACTATACATTATATTCTAAAATCACAATTTCTAACATCTCATACATATATATATACATTTCAACATAATAGCAGTATTTTCCTAGATGTGCATTTCCTTTATAATATATAGATATAATACATGTTTTCCTGAAAATTAATTTACTGATAAATAATAATACTTTGCAAAGAAAATAACTGCTTTAGTTTATTCCCTTACCTGACACTGAAAGAAACCCCCTAAAATTTTCGGTCCAACACTCGTAGGGTTCCCCGTTCAACCCCTTGAAAACAATAACTCGCAGAACTAAACTTCGGTATTTTCATGTGAATATAATTTCCTATAACTATAGTAAGACCAAATTTGGCATAAAAATTCTTACCTCAACTCAGGGATGAATTTCGACTAGCTTCCACCAACGATCCGCTCCAGAAGATTTGGAGAGAACTTCCCTAGGAGCGTCGTGGTGGCCTCAGATCGTCGATCCGGCGAATGAAGGAGCCAAAATCAAAGCGAGAGGAGAGAGAAATCGAAGGAAGAGAGAGAGTGTGTGATTTTTCTTAATTTACTGCATTTAAATCTGGATTTTTGCTATTTATAGGGTTGTATTTGTCGACGAGACACGTCACCTCGTCGACAAGTCCTGTAGAAAGTTCGTCAACGAACCTGCACCTTCGTAGACGAATTTCAAACTTCCCAAAAATCCTCTCTCGGTATCTTCTCGTTGACGAAACTTGTCTTCGTCGATGAAAGTTTCGTCAACGAGGCCCTTTTATACCCTCATCGACGAATCCCATGTGTTCATCGACGAGGACCTGATAAGTTTCCTCAGGTATTACTCCCAAAGTGCAATGTCGTCGACGAAGTCTGCTGCCTCTTTTTGTTTCTGATTCCATTTTCCTTCCTCTTTATTATTTAAATATCATTATTTTTCGAGTCATTACAGAGTATCTTTTTTTTTTTTTTTTCCAACGTAGAAATCCGGGTTTTTTCTATTTATAGGGCCGGATTCATTGATGAGACACGTCACTTCGTCGATGAGTCCCTGAAGGAATTCGTCGACGAACCTTCACTCCTCATTGACGAATTTTAGATTACCATAAACCTCCTCTCGGTATCTTCTTATCGACGAGGCGCACCTTTGTCAACGAGCCCAATATGCAATGTTGTCGATGAAGGCTACTGCCTCCTTCTGTTGCTGTTTCCATTTTTATCTCTCTCTATTATTTAAATACCATTATTTTTCGGGTCATTACAATAATTTATATTTTTCGCTGCTTAGGTGTTTGCTGTGTATGATAGGTGTATCCTTGGCACCCATGGGCTCGGGTTGATTTTGCTATATTGGTATCAGGGTTATTATTAAGAATGATATTTATGTATGTGAGGAAAAAATTATGGAAAAATAGGCATGTCGTTACAAATCTAGTCAACGATTCAAACCAAATTGACATCGTTTAGAAAAGAAGTAGAGGTGGGAGATGTCGTGTTGCCACCTATCAGCTATCGACGACTAGAATCATATTACACTACCCCCTAAATGTGGGGTCCTTAGTTGTGCCTCATGTTAGCGTCAGTATGGTAACACGTATCCCACTACCTTTTAAAAAAACTTAATATATATATATATATATATTTTTTTTTCTTTTTTCATTTTTCTTTTCTTTTCTTTCTTTTCTTCTTCTTTCCTTGAACTCTTTTGAATTATCTTTACCTATGTCTCTCCCAACTCTCTCTCTCTCTCTCTCTCTCATTGGTTGCCATGACCACAACCAGCCTCAAGTGGCCCCCTTCTCACCGTCTGGAAAGCTTCTCTCTCTCTAACTCTCATCTTTCTCTCTCTTTTTCTCTTCTTTTTTTTTTTTATCATAAAAGGTAAATTGTATTTATCAAAATGCATATTTATAATATACTCTGGACATACCCAGGAGAGGAGATCACTCCCCATCTTCGTTGCAACAACAATACATCACAAAATACTAATCCAAAAAGTCTACATGTGGCTACATGAGACTAACTAAGTACCATTACATCAAATGGAGTGTAAATCAAATTTGCGAAAAACAACTCTATTGACGTGCCTTTGGATTCTCACAATGAACTCCTCGAGAGAAATAGCCTTACCATTGAACCTTCTCTTGTTCCTGAAGTGCCATAGTAAATTGACAGTAGTAGCAAGCCCAATCCTCTTTCCTACTACTAGGATTCCAGTCCCTCTAACCTATTTATGAAGCCACTTTACCGCATCTTTCAATGTTTTCATCTCTCTTCCCAGTCCCAATCATCTCCTAATACGATCCCACACAAAAGAAGAGAACCTGCATTTGAAGAATATGTGATTAATAGTTTCGATCTCCTCTCTACAAAAAACACAGTTTCGGCCCCCCTCTTCCCAACACAATTTGTCCCTGGTGAGAAGCTTCCCTTTAATTCCCAACCAAAGAGTAAATGCTTGCTTGGGAGTGCATCCACTTATCCACACTTCTTTAACCCATAGGACTTTGCTTCCCTTCTGTCTCTAGAAATCATAACATTGAGAGGAGCTATTATGATCCAAACCCCACACATTGAATAGGCTTTCTGTAGCAGCTATTTGATAATCACATCTCTGAAGAATATGATTCTTAATATCTATCATCTTCATTAAAGAGAGGGGAGTCTTGATGATATGAGGCCGATTCCCAAATTATTAGCTTTGGTGTATGCCCAAGAGGGGGGGTGAATTGGAATTTTAAAATTTATCTCCTAGGTTAAACGAGACAGTCGTATAACACAACCTAGGGTCTTTCTAATCATTCACCAATTGTGCAGATAATGATATACAAAAATTAAATCATGCGCAACACTCACAATATAACATACATGTGCGGTAAATATAAAATGCCGAAATATAAATAGACACACGATATGTTATCGAGGTTCAGCCAATACTGCCTACGTCCCCACCTCTAGATCGCAAGCCCGAGGATTCCACTAATGCTCACTTAATGGGTGGAGTGACACCGTTTACAACTAGGTCAATTAACGGGGCTAACTTCAACCAACACGCCTTACCAGGATGGCGCACCTAGTTTTCATAACCGAGTCTAAGCCAGTCCGGGACTATTTAAGAGGGCTAGTTTCCCTCTTCAGGGCCACGCCTGGAATACAATAATATGAATTTAAGTACACAGAAATGTGCTTCTCAACTAAGCAGGTATGTACTAGAATACACACAATATAATCAATGCACCTCAATGATGTATGAACTACAAGCTCGGTGCTCTATGTGTGTAATCAACACTTAGTATAGTGATTATCTCAAGTCAAGCACATAAGTGTTTATACAAGCTAATCTTTGAAACTAATCAATGTTAAACTCTCAATCTTAGTTTAGGGTTTCAAAGATTCAAACTAATAGAAATCTAGAATATCTCCAAAATAATTTTCTCAATAACAATGCACAATGAGATATTCAAATCTGAGCTTGTAAAATATTTTTGTACACAAAAAATTATAAGCCCTAACGAGTCTTGCAATGACAATGCAAAGACCCACTTAGCTATAAGATTTTTCTCTTGCAAAGATTTATCAAATAAAATCAGGGGAAAATCAAGCTAAACCCTCAATATGAAAATCACAAGCAAAGCAAGTGAGGGTTTCTTAGAAATTTAAAACGATTAATAAAACACTCACAAAGTAAGATTTCTCAAAGGAATGAAGGTATTTGAGTGTTATGGACTTAGTAGGAGAAAATAGGATTTGGAATTTTTCATAAAATATTGGCTTAATCATATTTGCTAATCTTGCCTTAATTTTGCAAATGAAGAGATATATATAGGCATAGGAAAAATTATGACCGTTGGGGATACCAAGGGTATTATTAAATTTATTCTAAAAACCATTAAGAAAATTAACCCTATTTACTTAATTTTAACCTCGGTAAAAATTAATTTAACCCGAGAGATTCGGGTGCCCAAATAGACTCAATCAAAAAAGGCATTTTAAAGAGTTAGGTCACCCGAGTCTAGGTTCGGTTGACTAAACTAAAGTCAGTAGCATTCTGTCCGAGGTTCGGGTGCCCGGTCATATATTCGGTAGCCTGAACTTTCCAATTCGGTCGCCTGAGGGTATTTTGAACGTGAAGGTTCGGGTGCCCGGTTGGTGAAAAGGTGTCAGGTTAGGGATTCGGTCGCCCGTGGACGATGCAGTCAAATATGTTCGGCTACCCGAATCTAAGTCAACATGTTGACTTGTCCATGGTTTGGGTGCCCGAGGCATTTTGAATGCCACAAGTTCGGTCGCCTGACCTCTCTTAAGATTTTCAATTAAGTCCAGTTTTTGCTTCAATTAATTTCTCTGATATTATAAGTGTTATTGGGGACTATTTGTGCATTTGTTTAGGGACCTAAGGCCTTTCTATCCTACCGGAAAAATATGGTGTCGGTCGACCAAATCCTTAAGGTCCCTCTAAGGTTTTAAGTTTATAAGTTCTTATATGCATGCAATGCAGATTATTATAGACCTTTGCCCTATGTTACTATTACAGACTCAAATAAAGTAATAATATAAAGTACAATAATGAGAAAGCTTCAGGATCTTTGTTTTCTTCAAGTCTTCATGTGTCATCAACTGATTTCGCCAATATGAACCTGCACACAAACTTGGAAAACATTAAATACCAAGTGTATTTGTCATTATCAAAACTTCGAAGGACCCATAGGGTGAACACAAATAGTAGAGCCTTTTAAATAAATTTGATGCACCCACCTTGACCATTTCTTTGCTTGGACATTCCACAAGGCTTTTGTGAGGAGAGCCTTGTTCCAAACTTTAAGATCAAAAACTCCCAAATCCCCTTCAGATTTTAGATGGCAGACTTCCTTCCAAGCTACAAGTGGCTTTTTCCTTCCACCCCACAGAAATGTCCTACACAATTTCACAACATGATCCAAGACATTATTTGGTGGCTAAAGTTGAGTCTGGAAGCAGCAAGAGGAATACTAGGGGAGAATGGTGGCTAAAGTTGAGTCTAGAAGCAATAAGAGGAATACCAAGGTATCGGAAGGGGAATTCACCCACATTAAATCTAGTCATCTGTTTTATCCCCTCCAAGTCAAATTCCTTGATTCCGACATGGTACATGTTTGATTTGAGGTAGTTTGCAGCTAAGCTTGAAAAATTCGAGAACCTCTCGAGACAATCCATAAGTAACTTTACAGAAGATAACTCTTGAGATGAGAATTAAATCATCAGAAAAAGCCAAATATGATATTTTTAGATTATCACACTTAGGATGGTATTTAAAATCTGAGTTTTTGTAGAGACCCAAACCCGAAATAAGCTAGGTTCGTCGATGAAAGAGTCACATTCGTTGACGAAGTCCTTCAGAGCCTCGTCAATGAAATTCAGAGTCTCGTTAATGAACAAATACTGAGCGGGTAAGAGAAATATCCAAAATTTGGGCTTGGTGATGAAGGGATGGCTTCGTCGACGAGCTGTGTGGCAGATTCATCGACGAAGATGCCGCCTCGTCAATGAGTTGGACTTGGTCAAAGGCCCTATAAATATCCATTTTAGTTGCTTAGAAGTTAAGTTTTCTCTCCAAACTCTCTCTCTCTACCAACGAAATTTCTCTCTCTCTCTAAAATTCTTCGCCGTTTGACGCCCGTTTCTAAAAATGGAAGTTCCTGCGAGGATCAGAGAAGGAAGTTCTACAACTTTATCAAATCAGATCGTAATTTTGAGGATTTACAAGTTTTCCTAAAAATCGGGGTAAGGATCTGATTTCAATTTCGATTGAATATTTGGATAGTAGTCCAAATTATAGTAAGATTATATTCTATGGTTTTTAGGTTTTGAGGGTCCCAGGTTGTCGATTTGGATAGTGTTCATACGAAGCTTCGTTTCGAGTTTAAGGTAAGGGAAAATTGATTACAACAGCATTTTTGGAAAACTAAACTGCTAAAAAGTTAGTTTATATTTATATATATGATTTAACTTCTTATTTTCTAAATTCTACCGAGTAGAAATGTCGGTTTTACAATTTTTGGTAAAAATGAGGATTTTGGCATATGATCTCCAAATCTTATGAAAATCATTTATTTGCATTTAAACTATAGTAGGAGATGCTTAAATATTTTACTTTTCCATTTAAAGGGTGGTTACTGAACTTTTTATCATTTAGTGGGTTTTGGATTAAACTTGTGTGATATATATTGAAATAGAAATGTATGAACATTCTATACTTCATATATATGAGATATGGGAACAGAGTTCCAACTTGTTATACTGAGAATGTGGAAAACAGAGGCCGGTGATACACCGAGTTGTATCAGTAAACAAAAAGGGGTAAACTGAGTGGATAGGCTCCGGTATGAACCCGATATGATTATCTGAATTTGCAAAAATACTGGAATTGCATAGGTTACTATATTTTTCTATAAATTGTATATATGATACTGGAACCATAACTTGTGACCAAAAGAAGTTGAAAGAAACTTCAGTAAAATGGGTTGAAAGATACTCCAGTTCGGGGGTTGAAATAAACTCCTAGGGCTAGGTACCGATGCTGACAGTACAGTGCAACCATACATGAGAAATCAGTATGGGTACGTTAGATGGTCGACCTGCGAGGAGTTAGTAGGCTGCTGGTAAAAATAAACCAGGGGGCGGTCTGATTATAAAAGATGCTCGGCTTTGTCTACACGAACAGGACACTGTGAAAGGCAATCAGTGCACAACCCGTGCCACGGGGTAAACAGGCAAATTGTCATATCAGGCTAGAGGTGTTCTAATAATCATATGCATGATTTAAATACTTGATGTGCAGATAAATGTTATATGTTACAGTATTATAAACAAATGTTTCAAACGTATGAGTTTGTATGAAAATATGTATATAGGCAGTCACACACTGTTGTAACACTTTCTTCCTTACTGAGAGGTGTCTCACCCTATTATACAACCTTTATTTTTAGGTCCATCAGTATGTCAGTCCTAGTAGCTAAAGGAACTGGGGAGATTGTATTTTGTTTTAGCTTACATAAGCATTCGAATCATGTATTAAACTTAGATGAAGGTCCTTTCTGGAGGATTGTAATAACATGATTTATTCTATGTCTGGATTTATGTACTTTTGGATGTGTTAGTAAGCTCTAGTATAAGTCTAGTAGAAATTCCAATGAATGTTTATGTTTTTCCACAACATTTACATTGTAATTATGTATGGTTTACACCCGTAGGTCCCTGTTTAGGGCAGGTTGTCTATGTATCTTGAATAGGTACAAGTATTTTGTTTTTGGGTTAACGGTGCTAGTCCGTATAAAGGGCCGGGTCATCACAGTTTTGCTCCAATACCTTTAGCAACCTTGAGAGGTATTCAAGGCATATCACAAAGAGGAGGGGAGATAACGGGTCACCTTGTCTAAGACCCTTTCTACCTTTGAAAAAACCATGGAAACCCCCATTTAAAAATAGTGAAAATGTCGTGGTTGTAACACATTCCATTATCCAATTAATCCTAGTACTAGGAAAATTTAGGTGAAGTAACATCTGTTTAAGGAAGCACCAGGATATAGAATCATATGCCTTGTTAAGATCAATCTTAAGCATGCACCTTGGGGATACCCACTTCCTAGCATACTTTCTCACTATGTCCTGCACAAGATATATGTTTTCCACCATGCTTCTCTATTGAACAAAAGTAGACTGAGCAGAGTTTATAATTTCTTCAAGTCCAGGTTTTATTTTTGCAGCAATAATCTTAGCTATTACTTTGTATATAACGTTGCAGTAAGAAATAGGCCTGTAACACATTCCATTATCCAATTAATCATAGTACTTGGAAAATTTAGGTGAATTAACATCTGTTTAAGGAAGCACCAGGATATAGAATCATATGCCTTGTTAAGATCAATCTTAAGCATGCACCTTGGGGATACCCACTTCCTAGCATACTTTCTTACTATGTCCTGCACAAGATATATGTTTTCCACCATGCTTCTCTATTGAACAAAAGTAGACTAAGCAAAGTTTATAATTTCTTCAAGTCCAGGTTTTATTCTTGCAGCAATAATCTTAGCTATTACTTTGTACATAACGTTGCAGTAAGAAATAGGCCTGTAGTCCCCAACTGCAGAGGCATGATTAGACTTTGGGATCAAAGCAATAACAGTGTGATTCAATTGCTTTAGCATCTTACCAGCAGTAAAAAATTCTTTCACCACATCAATAAAATCCCTACTCACAATGCACCAAGCCTTCTTAAAAAAAACATGCACTGAACCGATTAGGCCCTAGTGATTTTTCATTTCCAATGCTGAATAAAGCTATCTTGATCTCATCATCTAAAATGGGAGCCAGCATACAATTTTTTTGGGCATCATTTAACAAAGGGTCATTCTGAGCTATTTGACTTTCAAGACAAACCCCTCCATTCCTAGTAGTTGATTATAAACCCCAAGAATTCATCCAATACGTGAGCCTGAGAGGAAGACTGATCACCATTGGACATAATTATAGTAGAAATATGATTCCTATTAATTTTCCTTCTCATTAACCCATGAAAGAAAGAGGAGCTAGATCATACTCCTTCAAATATTTACATTTGGCAATCTGGGCTATGAATCAGCAAGCCTAGTAGCTTTAGCTTTCTTAACATTCAGCTCCTTCTGCAACTCTGGATCTGTTGGACAATCATGAAGCCTTTGCTGAATATCAAACAACTCAGAGTTAGCCCTATCCACCCTAGCTGAAAATAGTTGAATCTGAGCGGCTATTTGGCTCAATCCAAGTCGTTGTTTAGTATTTAAAATATTTTTGCTCAATACAAGCTATTGTTTTGGCTGGATCTTGGTTGTTTGGTTCAATTTGACCCATTGTTCGATTGGAGCTAAGTTTTTTTTTTTTTTGCTCAATCTGAGCCACTATTCAGCTGGATACAAGATGTTTTGGCTTAACCCAAGCCACTATCAGCTCAATATGAGTCGAATGGGCTTCCTCGAAGTTGTTTTTTTTTTTTTTTTTTAAAGTTGAATCCATGTTGCTCCCAACTTTTTTCGAGCTACTTTGGGTAATTTTAATCCATTTTTTTAGGTTGATTTTGAGCTGCAATTCGAGTGGAGTTTTTCCATTTTGGCCTAATCCGAGCCAAATCTTGCACATTCAAGTTGAATATTTCCCCTTTTTAGCTCCGTTCAAGCCGCATTCATCATTGTTTTTACTGATTTGAGCTGAATGTTTTACACCTCTACTTAATCTAAGTTAGATGCTTCGCGATCTTTTAGTTTAAATTTTGTCTGCCTCATGAGTTGTGCTCATCAGTTTGGACTGGTCTTCGGGCCTTATGAGTTGTACTCATCTATTGGGCCAATTTTGATGAGCAGTGCTCATTTGCTTGCCTCATAAGCTATGTTCATCAGTTGGGTCAGTCTTCGGGCGTTATGAGTTGTACTCATCTATTGGGTCGGTCTTTAAGCCTCGTGAGCTATACTCATAAGTTGGGTCAGTCTTCAGGCTTCATGAGTTGTGCTTATTAATTAGGCAAGTTTTTCGAGCTTCACGAGTTGTGCTAATTAGTTGGACTAGTCTTCGGGTCTCATGAGTTGTGCTCATCATTTGGGCCAATCTTTGGGCTTCATATGTAACAACCCAAAGAATAATGATATTTAAATAATAAAGAGGGAGGAAAATGGAAACAGTAATAGAAGGAGGCAGCCGACTTCGTCGATGACATTGCATTTTGGAGGTGATGATTCCCAAAAATTTCCCAAGCCTCATCGACGAACACAGGGGTTTTGTCGACGAGTGTTCTTCAGGATCTCGTCGATGAAGTTTCGTCTCGTCGATGAGAAGATACCGAGAGTGAATTTCTAGAAGTCTGAAATTCATCGACGAGGGTGCAAGTCCATCGACGAACTTTCTACAGGACTCGTCGACGAGGTGACGTGGCTCGTCGACGAATCCCACAGTATAAATTGTAGTGACCTGAAGAATAATAGCATTTTAATAATAAAGAGGAAGGGAAAAATAGATACAGAAACAGAAGAAGGTCGTAGACTTCGTCGATGACATTACATTTTGGAGAATAAAATAATTTTAAGGAAACTGCCAAGCTTTGTCGACGAACACAGGGTTTCGTCGATGAAGGTCTGAAGAATTTCGTCGACAAATACAGGGCTTCGTCGATGAGAAAATATCGAGAGACGGTTTTGGCTACTCTGAATTTCGTCAACGAACACAGGGTCTCGTCGACGAATTTCATGAAGGACTCGTCGATGAGGTGACGTGTCTCGTTGACGAATCCCGCCCTATAAATAGATAAAAATCGAATTTTTACTTATTTCTCGCGCCGCTCTCTCTCTCTCTCTCTCTCTCTCTCTCTCCTTTCTCTCACCTACGAACCCTCTCCCTTCTCTCTTCGTTTCTGGCCCTGCCAGACGCTGGATTGACGATCTGAAGCCACCACGACGTTCTTGGCGGAGTTCTCTTCAAGTTTGCTAGGACGGATTGTTAGTGGGATCGAGTTGGATTTCATCCCAAATTCAGGGTAAGATCTTTTAGTCCCTTTTTGGCCTTATGATAGTTATAGAAAATGATGTAGGCGGAGAAATACTGATATTATGTTCTGGCACATATTGTTTTCAGGGTTTTTTGTATGAGGCCGTACGGGTGTTAAGCTAGTATTCCCTAGGGGCTTTCCAGTAGTCAGGTAAGAGAAATATGCTATGCTATGAAGTTTTGAAATATTATACGGTTTATTTAATTATGAAAATTATATATTTAAATATGGTGTGGCTTGTGAATATGAAAATAGTACGAAAATATGTTTTATGATTTTCAGTATCATGATTTTACGAATATATTTTACCATGATTATACGAACCTCAGTACCATGATTATACGAATATCAGTATTATGATCATGCAGTTTCAGTATTATGATTATACAGTTGCAGTGTTATGATTATATAGTTCTCAGAATTACAGTACAGTTTATGCAACATCATGGTTATTACAACAATTTCAGAATTATGGTAAATTATATAGTTGTATATAGAAATATATTATATAGTATCAGACCTTGTTGGACTTACAGCTACAGAGCACGGTACTGTTGCTACAGATGCTATGTTACTTTATGAGTGCAACCACCTATTTAGATAATACGTGGTAAGGTCGTTCACCTAGGCCCTTGAAGAGGTTAGGCTAGGTTGAGGTGGGCAGATCGACCTATGGAGTATAGTGATTTATTCCTAGTTGGCCAGTCAGGATAAATCCAGCCTATGGGCCGCACAACCCTGTCATGAAGGGATAAGTCATGACACACAGATAGCCACAGGGAACATTTTCAGTTATTATTACGTATGTATAGTTTTGCAGAAACAGGGAATATACTACTTATACTAGAAGTATTTTGAATAATAAACTCCAATACTGTCATGTTAAGCATTAGGGACAAGGGTGGTGAATTTTATTACTTATGCCATACTTACGTATTCAGTTATACATGTTTACATGAAAACAAATTCCATGATATATAGTAGCTCATTTGCCACACACTGGTAATAACATATTTCTTCTTACTGAGCGTTGGCTCATCTTAGTGTTGAATTATTTTTCAGGTGATCCAGGTAGGCGAGTAGATCAGGCTCGCAAGTAGAAGGGCTTCTGTGGTGCCTTGTCAGAGAGTGAGTACATTTTTTGGAAATGATTTTGTATACCCAAGCTAGTTGAGGGTGCTTTGGGAACAGAGATATGTGTGTATTTTTGGGAAACATGTAGCACTCTAGTATTGTGTGGTATGGTATTGTATATATTTACATATGGATATGTTTATTCAGTTTCTGCTTCTTGCTTCTGGCACATATAAATCAGTTTATTAAGCAGGTCGTTACATAAATAGTGCTAAACTCATTTTCTTACGCAGAAATCTCACTGAAACCCTCTCCTCTCTTTCTCTCCTATAGCTCCACCTCCCTCTCTCTTCTATTTCGGTCCCGTCAGTCACCGGATCGACAATCTGAGGCCACCATGACGCTCCTAGCAAAGTTCTCTTCAAGTCTGCTGGGGCGGATCATCGGTGGGATCGAGTCGAATTTCTTCCCAGGATCAGGGTAAGATCTTTAAGTCAATTTTTGGCCTTCTGACAGTTGTAGGAAATGATGTAGGCAATGAAATAATAATGTTTTATTCTGGAATTTATGGTTTTTAGGGTGTTGAGTGGAGAACCCTACGGGTGTAGGACCCGCTACAGTAAAAGGGTTTTAGTAGAAATCGGGTAAGGGAAATATGCTATGCTAGGTTATTCGAGTATGATTTCAGTATAAAATTATATATATATATATATATATATATTCTACTAGAGTATTATTCACAGTAAAGATTTATATAGTTTATCAAGTAAGATTAATATATTTTAAAATTACTGTGTGGCTTGAGAATATGGATATAGTACAGAAACATACTTTACAATATTTTTCAGAGATGTGTTTTACAGAATATACAGACAGTGAATATTTTACAGTAATTACAGAAATACCATGATTATACAGTTTTACAGTACCATGACATACAGATTTACAATTAATTATAGAAACACAGTTGATGTAGATACAGTTTTCTACAGCGTCATGGTTTATACAGTTATTACAAAATCATGGTAAAATAGATAGTTGTATATAGAGATGTATTATATAATATAAGACCCTGTTGAACCATTACAGTTTGCAGAGCACGGTACCATAGCTACATACAGTATATAGAGTGCAACCACCTATTCAGATAATACGTGGTATAACAGTCGATTGTATAGAGCCCACAAGTGGACAAGCTCCCCAACAGATATGGGTTGAGGAGGGCTTATCAGACTGATGGAGTATAGTGATTTATTCCTGGTTGGCCAGCCAGGGTAGAATCCGTCTACGGGCCGCACAACCCTATCATGAGGAGTTAAATCATGACACACAGGTATCCACAGGGAAGTTTTCAGTTATTATTATGTTTATACAGATTGACAGAGACAGAATATATATATATATATATATATATTAGAAGTAATTTGAGTAGAAACCTAAAGTACATATATGATAAGCAACCGGGAAAAGGTGATGGTTTATATTACTAGTATTGTTTTTACAGATTTTGTGATACATGATTATATAGTAATAGATTTTCACAGTATTATAACTCAATTGCCACACACTAGCAATAACATATTTCATCTTACTGAGTGTTGGCTCATCCCATTACTTTAACATTTTTCAAGTGATCCAGGTAGGCAAGCAAACCAGGCTCACAGATAGAGGGGTCTCAGTATTGCCCTGATAATAGAGTGAGTATTTTTGGGGAATATTTTTGTATAGCCCTAGCCTAGTTGAGGGTATTTTTGGGAAGTAGTCATATATGTATATTTTGGGAAACCTTTTAGCACTCTGGTATTGTATATAATTACATATGGTTGTGTTCATCTGATTTCCGCTTCTCGCTGCTTAGGTTGATGGTTAGGTTTAATTCAATTTGGTATCAGAGCATTATAAATGTTATAGTATAAAAAATAAAAATAAAAAAAACCCAGTTAAATAGGAGGTCATTACATCATGAGTTGTGCTAATCAGTTTGGCCAATCTATAAGCCTTATGAGTTGTGCTCATCAGTTGGGCTAGTATGGTGATCTACATCATTTTGGGATTCGCGCCATTTTAAGACTTTTTGCGTCAACCTTGGTGTAAAACTGCATTTTGCATATGTAGCACACTTGCAAAGCAACGGACAGGTGGAAAATATGAACTAAACAATCCTACATGGCCTAAATACACGCTTGGAGTCGGTGCAAGGTAGGTTGGTAGAAGAGCTCCCCTTAATCATATAGGTGTACCACATAACCCAATGGAAAACCACTAGTCTTTGGAGCATAAGCGGTCATTCCTACCTCTGTAGGAATCCCCTCATAGTGAATACAAAATTTTAATGAAGAAGGGAACAATGAGGAGCTGAGAGCAGAATTAGATCTGCTAGAGGAAAACTAGGATCAAGCCCAGATTAAGGTGGCAGCATACTAGTAAAGGGTGTCCAAATATTATAATAACCGAGTCAAAGCTTGGATTTTCAAGCCTGGATATTTGGTGCTAAGAAAAGTGCGGAATAATCCTGTCGATCCAAGGCCTAGCAAGCTGAAGCCCAACTAGGAAAGGTTATATCAGATAACGACAGAGATCAAACCGGGAATATACACATTAAAAGATTGGGAAAGATCCAATGGAACCAGGTTTCAAGGTTTGATACCACGCCTTAACATTCCATTTTTGTAACGACCCAGTAAATTCTACTATGAAAATACCCTGATACCATAATAATATCAACAAAGTCAACCCGGACCCAAAGTGGGGTACCCGAGATACACCTGTTCATAAATACATTCTATCAATGCAGTGCAAAACATAACACACCTTATCCTTATATACAATATCAGAGTTCTAAAGTCTTCATAAATATACATATAAACCCCCGAAAATCCATAAAATATCCCCAATTCCAAAAACACATACCCTGAACTACAATAATTAGGCTTCCTCTACTTTAGAGCTCTCTCCACTCGACTGTCTAGATTTCCTAAAATGTTTAAAATTCTTGGGTTGAGACACATCTCGATAAGAATGAATAAATTATTATCAATGTGTGGCAATAGAAGTTTTAGTGTTCCAAATATATGTCCACTATTCAATTAAATTTGACAAAACATGTAACTTGAACTCACACCTATATATATATAAATACATATTTCCTTTTTAAAACACATTGTATCAAACACATAATTCTCTACAATAATTAAATCATCATACATATACATATACATAAAGAATTTTCCTCTGAATGGACATTCATACATCATCATGTAATAACCCCACATAATCGGGTTGTGCGGCTAGAAGGTGAGACTTAGCCATGGCTAGCCTACCACTAGGCTAAGTCAAACTATACACGTTTGTAGTACGATTGGCCTACCGCAACCTGGTTCGGACCCATGGGTGGTTAACATCTTTCTGCAGCCCAATTGACTTCCAATACCAACACCCTCCCCGAGTAGTGTGGTTGCACTAACTATCATTATCATAGCTACGGTATCGTGCTCCAAACATCAATGAAATAGTCCATCAGGGCTCTACTACCATATAGTATAATTCATATAATATAGCTGTATAAAATATGACATGTTCTCAATTTATTTTGTGTAAAATCATATCACAGTATATCTCGGCACACAGTTATATGTACATCATTTCACGGCACACAACCATATATATATATCATATCTCAGCACACAACCATACATCATAATTCCATAATTTTTAAACAACTTTTCTAAAAATCAGTATATACTAATGCCACACAATTTGAGTTTTAAATCATAGTTTAATAACTGCCTGGAAGAATATACATGTAGAGACCCAAAAATTCTAATTTATGAGAAAACAAGGAAAAGGAAAAAGAAAGAAAAGAAAAAGAAGGAAAAGAAAGTTTGAAGGGGCACACAGCAGGGGCTTGTCGATGAGCGTAAGGCACTCATCGACGAGGAGATCCCGAGAATTAGGGAATTTCAAAGTATTTAAGGATCATCGACGAGCCCGCTTCTCTCATTGGCGAGTGTTCTTTATTGACTCGTTGACGAATACACGTGGACAACTGTCTATATATAGGCTTAAAATCACTTTTCATCAAAGAAAAATTCCTCTCTTCACTCTCTCTGTCTCTAGGTTTCGGCCCAACCCCTTCTCTCTTCGATTTAGGCTCAATTTTACCTTGATTCGACGATTAGGAACCACCACGAGGTTCTAGAGATAATTCTATACAAGTTAATCGGAGCAAATTGTTGAGTTGGGGTTCCTGGGCACCATTCCAAAACAAGGGTAAGTAAGATATTTTAGGATTTAATTGATTATTTGGAGTATTTGGGCTTTGGAAATGTGAATGAGATTATTATTCTAGGGTTGAGTTGATTGAATTGGGGTTTGTGGAATAGAGGGTTTGGTGCGAACGCCGTAGGCACGAGTTTCAGATCCCTGTGTGCGTTCCTCAGGAAATTAGGTAAGGGGATAAATTTTGCCGGCTATTTTTAGAAATTTTACCAGATAAAGTATAGTATATTATTTTTCTGGATATTACAAGTTATGAAATTATGGGTGTGGAATTATGGTTTTCATATGTTATACATATTTGGGAACTTAGAAATTTGGATCTCAGTATAGATGACATGTTCTTTTCATACAACAGAAATATAATTTTCCCATGCAATAAAAAAATATAGTTTTCCATACAGATTATAGTATTATCCGTATTACTCAAATTGTGTGGCATGGGAAATATCAGTTTAGTACAGAGCTTTATTACATAATTTTATACAGTTATTACAGAACCATAATATAAACTTATTACAAAACCATGATTTACAGTAATTATAGAACCATGATATACAGTTATTACATAACCATGATTTACAGTAATTACAAAACCATGATATGCAGTTATTATAGAACCATGAGTTACAGTTATTACAAAATCAAGATATTACAGTTATTACAAAATCATGGTATAACAGTTTATACATAATCATGGTAAAATAGTAATATATAGAAATAGTATTATATAGTATCAAAACCCTGATGGATCAGAACAGATTAGAAAGCACGATACTGTAGTTAATACAATATAGATAGTGCAACCACACATCTCAGATAGAGTGTGGTGTTGACAGTCGATTGTGCATCAATGGAGAGTAGAGGAGCTCCTTGGCAGTCTTGACCAGGTTAAGTAGGCCAATTGTACTACATATGATTTACAGTTTGACTTAACCTAGTAGGACAACCATGGTTAAATCTAGCCCAAGGGTTGCACAACCCGATCATGCGCGGTTAATTCATGATTACAATTATCCATCCAGGGAAACTTTCACAGTTATATATATATATATATATATGTGTGTGTGTGTGTGTGTGTGTTGTGTGTGTGTGTGTGTGTGTATGTGTGTGTGTGTGTGTGTGTATGTGTGTGTGTGTGTGTGTGTGTGTGTGTGTGTGTGTGTGTGTGTGTGTGTGTACAGATTTACAGAAAACAGGAACTATGTATTACAACTAAAAGTATGATCAAATAGAAAGCTTATTTTAAATGACATAGGTGTGAGTTATAGTATGTATTTACATTCAACTAATATCTAATTTTAGCTTAATTAATGGTTATGTTATGTATGTAAAACTCATTTGTTACACACTGGTTGTAAATTATCTCATCTTACTGAGAGGTGTCTCATCCCATAAATTCAAACATTTCAGGAAATCCAGACCAACGTGCGGAGCGAGCTTCGAGATAGAGGGGACTTTTATACTGCCCTAGCTGAAGGGTAAGTGTTATATTAGGAGATGTATTTTGCGTAGTCCCTAAGAGTTCTTGTGGATTTTTGGGAGATGTACATGTTTATTTTTGGGAAATACTGAAACTCTGGTATTGTAAATAAGGTTTAAGTATTTTATGTTTTCCACTGCATAGATGGTATGTTTTATGAACAGGTATTTTCGGTACCCCTTTGGGTCTGAGACATTATAGTGAATATTATTATAAGTATCAGAGTAATATTATATTGTTGCATAAAAAAATGGTAATAATTTGGGGTCGTTACAATACATACATTTTACTAAAAATAAAATGATTCATCTTCCTTTAGGGTTTAATCAACTCATAATAATAATAGTAGTAATCCAAAATCCAATTTCCATATATCCGAATACCCATGAAACATATATATCAATTTCTATAATCACATATTATAATTTAATCAGTTAAATTTTAAAAAATGCTTGACATAATTTATTCCCCTTACCTGTTTACTGAGAATGTGCCTGCAAGGATCCTAAACTGACGCTTGCGGCGTTCGGAGCACAAAATCTTGTAATCATATATTTTAGTTTAATTAGCCGAATCCCGAAATAATTACTATCCTAACATCCCTAGGCTCTCATGCTCCCATTCACCAGTTAAATTCTAAAACAACAGACATAATTCATTTTTCTTACCTTAACTTGGGAGTGATGCCTAGGATGCTCAAACCACGAATCTGCTCCGATTAAAATGACGATGATTGAAGCTAGGATCCCGTGGTGGTGTTTTTTTTTTTTATTTGGCTTACGGATGGAGAAAAATATTAAAGAGAGAGAGAGAGAGAGAGAGAGAGAGAGAGGGCGGGACAGAGAGAGAAAGTGGAAGATGGCGTTGGGGGGGGGGGGTCTCATGAATTTCAATCTCAGTCTCAAGCTTCAGGATACTTTTACTTATATATATATATATAAATATATTATATTATATTATATTATTTAATTAATTATTATTAATTAACTTTTTATTTAATTATTATTATTATTATTACTATTTTGGAATCACTACACTTTAAAAGTGGTTGCAAATGCTCGGCACATGATTGCATCTGGTGCGCCTTGCAATTGCATCAACACTCTAAAGGTGTCCAATTGAACAACAAGATCGGACAAACCTTTGTACCCTTCTATATTCAGCATTTTAAACTTGTTAGGTATAGGAACATCCATTACCTCTTTAGTGAAAGGTGGATCCGAAGATTTGACTGAGGACTCCTTGGAAGAGGGGTTGTTGTGAGCTCCCTTCATCATTTTCTCCAATTGATTTTTTTTTTTTTTTGAATTTTTCTTCTAGTTCGTATGAACGTTGTTCATAGATGCCCACATTATTTGCATCCTCCACCTTCTTCGCTAGGTCAAAAGCCCTATCAGCGACTTCTAGTGGGACTGCAACCTTCCTATCTAACTTAGGTTCTACTCAGTTAGGATGAGCAGCAAGTTCCTTGTGATCCCTTTTCTGCTGCAGGATCATAGTGAACATGTCCTCCATCCTTTTCTGGAATGCAAGGAATTCACTTCTCATCACGCTGGAATTTTCAAATGGTGTAGAATGTATGGATTGGGGGTGATTGGTCACCCATAACAGGTTCAGACTTTCAATTGGGTGATGTAGTCATGATCAAGGATTGGAAAAACCTCTCGAAAAATTTCCAAAAATGACGCCAACTGTTGTTGCCTGAAAATCGAACGACCTTTGTGAATCGTTCCCTGATCGCGACCACCTGAAAAGAATTAAGCAAGAATGGTTTGCAGGACCTGAGGTGTACTCCAGAGGATCACTTTGATGCCTAAGTAAGGACTAATAAGAGGCTCTGAATTGCAATAGTAGAAAGATATGAGTATGAGTGAGATGTTTACCTCTTCTCCAAGTCCTTTTTTATAGTGGTAGAGGTTGACCCTTCATCAATCCGGCATTGATGGGCATTATTGTGTTTGTAGGGGTTACAGAGGTTTTATGGGCATTTATGTGGAGGTTTTAAGTATAGTTTTGTAACCATTCCTCTCACAAATGTGTACACATTAAAGTTTGCATCTCGATTATGTAAAAATATTTAATAGTGGTTTTGTAACCGTTCTTCCTTTTGAGTAAGGATATTTTGGGTATATCATGCACAATTTTCTTGAAACTCTCAAAGTTTAAGGCCCTGTTTGGAATTCAGAAAATATTAGGAAAAGAAAAAAAAATATCAAAGAATTCACATTTTCATGTTTGGTTATCAAAGAAAGTAAGAGAAGAAATAAAAAATATATCTAATCCGTGAATAAAATTTTAATTCTACAAATCATTAATTTTTGATTTTTTCTAATTTTTAATCGTATTAAAACAAACTTTTCTTTTTTAATAATATTTTATATTGAAGGAAAATACAATAGAAAATGAGTTTCCTTTTTATTTTCCTTTCGTTTCCTTTTGCCAAACAAAATCTTCAACTCAAACGGATCAAGAAAATAACTTTAAAATAAAAATATAGAGGGAAAAAAAGAGTAAACCTCTTACTCCTAGATTTTTCACCCGAGCAAAAAATAAAGTGACAAGTTATAATCCATTTTTGCATGAAAAATGGATTATGTAAGTCATGTAAGTCCAAATTTGGTGAATCTAGGTCAAGTTGTTTAACTTCCCACCAAATACTGGATCAAGTTAGATTGAATTGAATCCTTACATTTGACAGATAGGTTAAGTGTTAGAATCCCATATTAGATTATTAGATGCATACTGTAAAGATCTTGTTTTTAAAAAAATGATATGTACCTTATGAAGTATCTTTTATAAAGCAAAACTATAAAACTCAATAGCACAAAACTGGCAATTCCCAATTCTAAACCCTAAAGAATTGGAGATATTATTGGGGCTTAAAATTCATGAAATGTCTCTTGTTATTAAGGTTAAACTAAATCATTATCATTAAGTTTGTTTGCTTTTATGTTTCAATTAAAGATTTTCGCTAAAAAAAAATTTAAATTAAATGAGATCAATTTCAACATTTATTTAGCATCGTAACCTTTTAAAGATCGCTTATTAATAATTTTCCATTTCAAATATTTTAACATATCTTACTATTTAAATGTAGACGTCTCCATATGAAACTTACCCTAATTAAATGTTTACCGATCTCTAATTACCAACTTTTCATTTGAAATCTTTTAACGTATCTTACCATCTAAATGTGTCTCCATATGAAACTAAGATTATGACACAAACTTGCATTTCTCTACCATCAGAAAGGAAATTTTCTTTTCTCTTATTAATTTTTTTAGTTGCTCAAAATAACCTGATAATTATTAACTATTTCTTCAAAACACCCTTATAACCACCCACAATTATCTAAAATGGCCCATAATTAGCTAAAACTTCTTAAAATGCCCCTATAACCACTCATAATTATCCAAAGTGCCCCAGAATTAGCTGATACTTCTTAAAATACCCTTATAACCACCTATAATTATCCAAAATGCCCCAAAGTTATGAGGTACGCATCCACAACTAATTTATAACAAAATAATTTTGAAAAATTTTAAATACCTCTCATTTCATTAGATGATGCCGAAGAAAAATAGCTAAATTGTCAAAAATTCATGAAACTATTAAAAAAAAGTAAATAAAATCATAAAGATGAGAAAAATTAACTTCAAAAGGCTTCTTTTGACCTTTAGAAATATTTATATGGTACTTCTTGTATATTCCAAACTCTAATATACAAGAATTGAGGGTAAAATTGGCTCGAAAAAATTATTTTAGAAGGATTATGATTCAAAATAAATAGAAATTACTAAGGTTATGTTTGGTTTGTGGATTGTCTATTCTTAAGAATAGAATAATTTTAGTAGGTTAGTTACAATTACTTGTTATATAAAAAATTATGTTGTTACTATAAAACAACTAATAATGTGAAATATTTTATGAGTCTATAATAAAGTATAGACAAGAAATAACTATTCTCAAATTTCATCATGAGAATATCTATTTTTTTTAATCACCTGTTGAATTAAATAATTATGAATATATAAAAAATAATTATTCTCTTGATTCCCAAAATTTAAACTATATTCCATCTTATTCCAATGAATAGTTATTTAGTCGAACCAAATGAGCCCCAGCATTTGCCAAACAAATTTGGGTGATGATGCAATTCAAAGGAGCCCGTTTTTCTTGATTTAGCAGATCAGTTTTTAGAAAATTAAGTAATGAGAACATGATTTAATGTCACTATTAATAGAATTGTTCGTCATATTAAATTAATTAATTATTTATTTATATAAAAAAAATCTTTGATTGGTGGATATAGTTTTTGCCTTCTAAATAATATTAAAAAATTAAATCTTTTATAATATATTTATGACAATTAGATGTGAAGCAAAATTCTACAAAAATATTAAAATTTAGGATTTTGTAGTAGAGATCTTGGATTTAAATTTTACAAGACGTGAAAAGAATTATGAGATGAAAGACGTACTACTTTTAATAATATATGTCACGTTCGAACGGTCTCTAATCCACCATATATGTATATATACATATATATGTATATATACATACTATTATATAACATAAATTACAAAATATGGCACATGGCTATTGTTGAGTCATTGATAAGCACGAATGGACACATTAGGTCAAAGTCCAAGGGAAGACTTACTTTTAGAGAGAGGGAAGAAATTAAAAATGCAATTGCAATGTTGCCTATGTTGTCTAAATCAGTTCAGGTCAAACAAGTGAGCCAAACCATTCATTCATTAATCATAACTAATAAATTATAGGGCAAAAACACTGGCCCCTCTCTTAAAATTTGATAAAAAAAAATACTAGCCTCTTATGAGGTTTTAAAAATTTTAAGAATCTTTCTTTAAATTTTAAAATCTCATAGACTTTTATTAAATTTTATTAAAAAGACACAAATTTTTAATAATTTTTATAAAAAACTAAATCGTTTGAAAAGGTGTACTCATTCTAAACATTAAATATTAAGAAAAACTTATGATATTTTTTTAAATCTTAAGGAAGGATCGGACTTAAAACTTTTAAAATTTCATAAAAAAAATTTCTATTTTTTGTTAAATATCAAAAAATATTATAAGTCATCAAATTAATATGCTAAATTGTTATCAATCCAAAGTTCCAAACAATTAATAATAAATTTCTTAAAAACATTTTTTTATAACAAAAAATCACAAATTACTCTCTTAAATATAATCAACCAACTGTACACTCTTTGATCCCACGTGATATAATAAAGATTTTTCCTTATTTTTAAATAATAAAAATGATTACTGCGTTCGTGATGTGGCCCCATAGTGCACTAGTGGCAACTTCGTTTTCAAAAAAAGAGGAGGAAGCTTGGGTGACGTGGACCACGGTCGGTCCAACGCGTTACGTGACGTGGGCAGACTTCCGCGTGTTTGACGTGACCCATTAAGTCAAGTCAACCACCACTTGCGGCTTATGCGTACCACTCTCTCTCCCTCTCCTCCTTTTAAATTCTAATTTGAAAATTTTATTAGTATGGTTTTGTTCACGTATTAAAAATATTTATATAAAATGATATTTTTAAAAAAGTTTATTTTAGAAAATATAATATTATTTATGAGAATATTTTTATTTTGTTCGTGCTAAATATACATAAAAATTTGTACTATCATTCTTTAACATAAAAATATTGATAGATATTTAAAAAATAAATAATAAACTGTTGATATATGTACAATCAATGTATAAAAAATAATTTTTTTAATATAAAAAAATTACTAAAAATATGTAATTAATTAAATTACATATTTGAGGTAATATGATGTACAAATAATAACAATTATATAGTATTAACTAATACAATAATAATATTAATTTCATATTAATAATTTCTTATTTTAAATATCATAATAAATGTGGTAATACTATAATATAGGGGCATCATTGTCTACCCGTCGAAGTAACAAGTGCAATGTGACTAAAAATTAGTATTCACATGAAACTTATCGAGAGGCTGAGAATGGAATGCCTCATTGAGAATCTTTTATTTTCAGGAATGTTAAGATGTTTGACACATAAAATTCACATGTTCAAATAAACATTGAATAAGATGTTATGGATATCACATTCTAATGGAAGGTCGGGATATTGAAAGATACAACAAACCAAATGCTCCTTGAAGCATAAATTCTTAGACAAAATGCCATCTGCCGTTATGATTCTTAAGAATTGTAATATTCAAAATATATAATAATATCATGTATACAATATCGAGAATACCTAACAATTTTACCTCGAAAATATTATTTACCCTATGTTTAGAGAGATGTTAGATTTGAATTTGTTTTGGATTTAGATAAAATGTAATATAAAATTATATTCAAATATGTCCAAATCCACTCAAATTCAAATCTAATGTCTAAAGTTCATACTTCCAAATGCACTGACAGAGAATATATAATGTTTTATTATCATTATACTGTTTGCCTAAAAAAAAAAACAGTATCTTGTCAAATTTTATTCCTATGCTTCGAAAGCTAAAGACACATTATACATTTTTATTGAAAAAATAAAATTACGGGCAAAAGACATTCATCTCCCTTGAGGGTTGATAAAAAAAAAAAATTCCATGAGGTTTCAAAAATTCCGTTGACCTTCCCTGATATTTCAATAATTCCAATGATCTCCCCTGAGGTTCGTATCTTTTTGGTAAACCTCGAAGAAGGCCTGTGACATTTTTGAAACTTCATTAATAGAGGTCAGTGTCTTTTTACTAAACTTTAACGGAGATCAATATCTTTTACTCTAAAATTAAAACGTGTCATTCACAAAAAAAAAAAAAAAAACACCAAGGGTGCTTGATTTTTGTTTTTTAATTATTGAATGGTAATTTTATTCACATGATTCATACTTTGTTCAAAAGAAGGCAAAAAAATAAAGAATGGCAAATTCATTATTTTGGTGTGAGGAAAAATGGTGGAGCATGAATAACACTTTTCAAAAAAAGAAGTATTAAAAATAAAGCATATGTCAAGATTTTATATAGTGTGAGAATAATTGTGATTATAATATTGTTGGTAATCTAATCCATTTCCTTAATTACATTAGAAATAATAAATCCCTCTTTTGTCAAGAATTTAAAATTAATCAAATGCCACCATTTATATATTGCCATATTCTACCATTGCATTATCGATAATCTTGACACAAATCAAAATTTTTTAAAAGCTCATAATTGAATGAGCCATAAATTTCAAATAATGTAACAATCAATTGTAGCAATGTTTTATGACATTATGCCGTTATAGTTCAAAATTTTTCATTCAATGAAAAATGCATGCAAAAAGAAATAATGATCTAACATAATTTTAATGTTCAATGTTTGTCCCCTACATTTCTAAATATAAAAATATACTCTATTTTATGTTATATATTTATATCAGGTTGGGTTTGTTGAATAAAATGAAATGGAAATAAAATAAAATAAAATATGAATGGTAAACGTTAAGAAATCAAGTGATAAATTTGATTCATTCTTTCTTATTATATTCCACTCCTATCTATATATAAAATATAATTAATTTACTTGGTGTAAAAAAATATATTTATATTTTGATTATTTTTATCAAATTTGAATCTTGAAAAAGATTGAAGGAATAAAGAATAGGAGATGTGCTAACTCTATAATTCATGCCTAATGTGACTTCTACAATTTATTTTTTCAAAAAAATAGTAAAGCAAGAATGAGAGGCATCAAACTCTTCCAAGTTTACCAACTCAAATTTTAAAAAGTAGCAATGAGATAAAAGTTTTTCATTAATTTTTTTTTTTTTTTTTGTAGTTTTAGTACTAATGAATATTGATACACCCAAAATTAATAGGAACGCTCATAGGGTTGGACAGTTATAAGACCAACATTTGATGTCTCACGTAACCGCTCTTAAGTTACTTATATTCCTCCTAAGCTTAATGGTACGGTTACAAGAGAACTACTATTGATATCTTATATAACCTCCCTTAAGTTACCTATAACCTCCTAAGTATATTGACACACTCATAAATGTCAAGTTGAAGGAGGTTTGCCTCCACCATTATAAAAAGGGATCTTACAAGGAGGTAAGCATCTTTTTCTCACTCACTTTTCATTTACTGTTGCAATCTGAATCTTACATTCACTCTTCATTTATTGTGTGGATGCAATAAATTCGGTTTCAAAAAACCCATAAGAGATAAGATAGAAATGAAAGAAGAATTAAAACATTTTTCCAAGCCAAACAAATTAATTAAAAAATGTATGTCATCAAAAGAAGTACACATTTCTGAAATGAGAATTATATTACATTAAAAATATATTTAATCTTTAAAATGTAATGTATTATATTTCTTTAGTTAAGGATTTTTTTTATTTTTTTATTTTTTGCATGACTTGTGCATGCTTAGGTTTTTGTCATGTTCTAAGCTGTATTTACTATAATTAAGCCTAAAAATTATGAAATCAAAACTGAAAAAGTACAAGCCAAAATGTTCGGCAACAAAAACTATCACGTGACATATTTAATCTATTTATCTTTCTATTTTATTTTTTTTATAATAGAGGAGTTTGACTGTAAATTGATGAGAAGGTTAGATCGTAAATTAATTTATTCATCTATTTGTCTTAACTTTTAAACGATTAAGAAATATATATAAAAAGTAAAAGTTATCGAAATGAGAATGTTAAGATGTATGAGTGGTATAACATTAAAAGATAAATTAAAGAATAAATATATTCACAATAAATTAGACGTAACTCCTTTTTGTAAGATAAGAAATGAACGATTTAGGTGATTTGGACACCTGTAACATGAGTGAAATAGTGCACTAGTAAGGAAAAGTGAATGAGTTACTCAGAGAGGTAATAGAAGGAGTAGAGATAGATTTAAAATAACTTGAAATGAAATTGCCGAAAGAAATTTAATAGTCTTAAATTTGTCGAAAGAAATTGCCTATGATTGCATAAACTGGTAGAAAATGATTCATATAGCCAACCCATCTAATGGAATTTAAGACTTAAATTGTGTTATTGTTGTTATCGTTGATTTATCTTCAACGTCATTTAAAATGCAAGGATATGATTGATCATTTAAAATGTGACATGGTTAAACTCACTAATCTAACAATTTCTCTTCTACATCCTTGCGAGTTTTACTTTTGATAAAGATGAGAAAGAGAGAGAGAGAACGTGGAGGAACAGTGATTTGAGATTATGACCAATTAAATCTTGATTTAGTTGACTATCTCTAAAACACTTGGTGCATCAACTCTCTCTCACTATATTTACTTAAAATACATATATTTCATCTGGCAAAGAATCAAACATTTGATGTTCAAATTGATAACTCTACACTCATCAATTGACTAATTATTATTTATTAATACTCTTTCTTTGTTCGAACTTGACTTCAAAAAAAAAAACCACCTATGTGAAGTCAATTAGGATGGAAAAAAAAAAAGACTTTGGTGGAGTGAAAAGCATGAACAAGAAGAGTCCTAAATGGTGATATTTTAGTGGGTGGAGTAGAGGATTAAAATAAAATGTGAGGAAGGGAGAGAGAAGGGGCTATGAGTAATAATGATATAAATCTCAACTATGGTCCTTGTTTTTGTACTCACGTTTTCGAAAACATTAATCATAGCTCTTAATGATCAAGGTTCAATTTTGAGCATATCATATGGGCTGATTGGTTTTTTTTAATGGATGATGAGGCAATTGCCACTACTGGCTGTCATGCTTTGTCTTCATTACAAAACTTAAAAATTATAAAAAAAGAGGGGGCAAAGGTGGAGAAGTTCGTTCTCTCAACACCTTTGAAATCATGTTTGAAATCATGATTGATTGCATTTTTTTTTTCCTTTATTATTTTTTATTACATTGGAACTTCAGTTAACAACAAATCCTTCGGATCCACTGGTGCGATACCAAACTTACGAATCAACGTCCTCTTCCTAGGTTTTGCTGATCAGGATAAAGTCCGAAATGCGGACACGATTTCCCTTTATCTTGCACATAGCTAATGTTGTTTTAAATTGTATTTCAGAGTATAGATGCAAAGCTTCGAATTTCAATATGAATATAATGAATCATTTTTAGTCCGATTTTATATTACATTTTATTCAGATTTAAACTCTAAGCTTTTACACACAAGTATAGAATTTTTTTTTTTCAACTGTTGTCTTATTAGTGATTGAGGGTGTAATATTGAGCCAAAATCTTTAGAAAATAAATATTCAAACTCAAAAATTGAATTAAAATTAAATACTAAGGGGTTGTTTGGATCACTTTTATTTTTTTGATCCATAGATAGAATGTGTTTGCTTGCATTATTGGGCTAAAAGTAATATTTATTATTTTTTTAGTTGTTGCCATTGTTGATACATAAAAAATTTCCCTTTTCTAGATTAAATTACCCTATAAAATTGGATGAGAGTATAAATTTTCATGGTAAAATTTAACAGTAGCCATTTCTTGTCTATTCTGTTATGAATCAATAAAATTTTTTATATTGTCATTTGTTTTATAATGGCCATAGTTTTTTATTAACTATTTTATATTATGATCTTATATTTTGAAAAGCCTTGTTAGGTTATATTTATTCAGAAACAAAATCAGAAAGACATATAATATGATGATATGTTAGGTAACAATACAATTCAATTCTAGAAAATATGGAAAAGAATATGAAGAAAGCCAAACCGAGAAAATAAATATAAAAGAAAGAGATAAAGGAAAACCAAAGAAAAAGAAGAAGGTTGGTTTGGCAGGGCCCAAACCGGCACCGGTTTTATAGAGTGGTTTTATAGAGGGAGAGAAAACCGTCGCCAGTTTCAGTCAACTAGGAGAGTCAACTGCCAAACCAGTGCCGGTTTTCTCTCCCTTCTCCCGGCTCGTAGGATCTTGTTGTTCGGCCGGTTCAGAAAGCTAGGGTTTTGGGTTTTCGTTCGTTTTGGGTCATTTTCGGGAAAGCAAGTAAGGGGATTTGTTTACATCAGTTATTTTTGAAATCTGAACCGGTTAAACTGTAGTTTATGGTTATAGGTATGATATGTATACTTATTTGGAAAATTTCACCGGGTGGAATTGCTAGTTTTTCGGGTTTACGGTTTCAGAAAAATTAGGTTTTTGGGGTATGGTCTCCATTTTTCTTAAAACACATGTATTTGTATTAAATTAAAGGTTGGAGATGCTTGAACCCTTGTTTTTTTTTTTTTAAATTAAATTATATTTTTTCGAACCATTTACTATACCATTGCGTATTAAATCAAATGAGTGTGACATGAGATATTAAATGGAAATAAACTGAACTTGTGAAGAATTTGGTATGAAATATGGGAACTAGAGTTCCAAATTGTTTTTAGGAAATATGGAAAATGAGGTGTCGGTTAAATACCGAGAGTTATGTGTGCCAGGGTTAAATCGAGAGCTAGGTGTGCCAAGTTTAATACCGAAAGCTATGTGTGCTGATTAATACCGATGAATGAATGAATTTGTGAAAAATACTGGAATTGCTTAAATGCTTTGTGGAATGAAAACAGGTTACTGTGCTTTCATTATAAATTGTATATATGATTTATGAACCACCCGAGGAACTTGTTAGTATGAGAGCACGATATCGTTGCTAGTGATTGATACAGTGCAACCACACTGTACTGCGAAGTGTGGGTATCTGGATAGTTGATTTGGTATGAAGGGCCTTGGTGTACAGACCAGGGTGGGGTTGGCCAAATCGGACTTGTAACTAAGTGAAGTGACTAGCCTGGTGGGCCACCAGTGTTAGATCGGGTCTCCGGACCACACAACCTGTGCCATGGGAGAAGTAAATGGTGTTCATGTGAGGTTCCAAAAGAGGGATGAGTTTGATATGCATATACATGATTTAAAAATAAAATGGGCAAAGTTACAGCTTTGAATACCGAGTAGAGGAATTGTACAGTATATGGGTCTGTATCCTACCCCAACTTTGGGAACTGTTGCTCGTAATGAGCCGAACTATCGTTTGTAGGAATTGTATATATCTCCTATATTATAGGGTTGAAAATGTTTTAACTGTGTAATCCATTTCAGTTAAACTTATTGTTGTTTTTTGTTGGAATAAACTCATGTGACCACACACTAATGTAATCTGATCCACCTTACTGAGAAGTGTCTCACTCCAATATACAAATCTTGTTTCAGGTCCTGGAGGAAACCGGACCTAACGTTCTAGAGGGTTGTGGAGCGTAATATTTTGTAAGTACTCATGTAAGTACTGGACTATGGCCAAGTTATCTTTTTGGGGTTGTAATAGAAACACTGGAGGTATTTATGTAATAGTGTTGACTTAGAACTCTGGTATGGTATTTTGAGAATGAATGTTTTCTGCTGCTTTATTGTATGTTGATTATGGATAGGGTAACTGTGAACCCTTTAGGGTCGGACCCTCATATTTATGGTATCATAGAGTATTTTTATGTTTTACTAGCACTCCGAACCCGCCGCATATTTATGGTATCATAGAGTATTTTTATGTTTTACTAGCACTCCGAACCCATGCGGCGGGTTAGGGTACTACAGGTGGTATCAGAGCCTAGGTTGTTATGTTTTGCAAACTAGATTAGATGATTTCACCAGAGTATAGGTTGAAGTAGGATAAGGATATGAATGGGTAAAATAGGAATTTTGAGTTTTTCTTTGTAAGGTTGGAGGCAAAAATTCCTTGACGGACTTTTGTTTTTTTAGATCAGTCGACGGGTTCAGAAAATCACGGCAATCTGTTGATGGTTTTGTTTCCAAGCAGAGGGTGCAGGAACTTGAAAACTGGAATGGGAATAGGAAATTGGTAGAGTATATCGTAATATAGGGGAGAAGATTTAGGCCG
Organism: Malania oleifera; assembly: GCF_029873635.1. Taxonomy (NCBI): domain Eukaryota; kingdom Viridiplantae; phylum Streptophyta; class Magnoliopsida; order Santalales; family Ximeniaceae; genus Malania; species Malania oleifera. The sequence continues at coordinate 10,200,760 of NC_080421.1, read as the reverse complement.
GTATTTAGAATTTATTTAAAGTGATCAGTTTAGTGTTATAATTGCATTAGGTATGTTAGGATATTAGAATTCTAAATTCGTTTTGTTATATCTTCAGGATGGATCCCAAGGATCGTAACGCTATCGCTGGTGGAAGTAGCAGTGAGGTAGCTTCCCATGAGGGTGGCAACGATTCTATTGTGGCGTTTTAGGATTTTGCCTAGCCGTTTATGGTCGAGGTTATGCAGAGTTCTCGGGGGCAGGATTGTCCTATTGTTGAGCTGGGAGATTCTATTGAGAAGTTCATGCGCTTGAAGCCTTCTATCTTCGCGAGAAGTACCAACCCAATGCTTTTGGAGAATTGGATTCAGGAGATCGAGAAGATCTTGGCCGTATTGTGATGCACCGATGAGCATAAGGTGCTATATGCCACGTTTAAGCTGACTGGAAAGGCTGAGAGATGGTGGGAAGTTGTTAAGCTGCTAGAGGAGCAGAGACTGGTACCGATGGCAATGACATGAAGCTGTTTCAGAGAAGTGTTCTTTGATCGATATTTTCCAAACTTTGTAAGGAAAGTAAAAATAGAGGAGGTCCTAAACCTGACTCAGGGACAGTTGATTATTTAACAATACGCCACCCGATTTGTGGAGCTGTCACACTTTGCTCCGTACATGGTACCAGACGAGTTTGTGAAGATTTGGAATTTCAAGAGGGGTTTAAAGCAGGAGATTAAAAAGCAGGTGGTTGTGCTATAAGTACAGGAGTTCACCACACTAGTAGATAAAGCTACTATGGTAGAGATGAGCTTGCAGGGGGATGTAGGGCCTCAGAACTCGAAGAAGAGGCCAATGCCTTCTAATTCTCATATGGGTGCGAGGTAGGGTTCTTGGAGGAGGTATGGGCATGGAAGAGGCCAGTGTCAAAATACGGGTGCTAGGGCATTTCAGGGTACCTCGTCACACCTTGTTTGCCCTAGGTATGGCAAGTGGCATTCGGGTGAATACAGGGTCAGACCAAGTGACTGTTATCGGTGTGGTAAGCCCGAACATAGGGCGCAAGAGTGCCACGCGCTGTTGAATTTCCCATCTTCATAGCAGCAATATCGGGGAGGAAACCAGGCACCGAATGGAAACTATTAGAGGGGTACGACCCAGGCACGGGTGTATTCCTTGAATCCTAGGGAGCAGGGATTTGTATTTGTTGGGTTGTGTGTGCTCTGCACCGCGGATACTTTCAGCCATTTAGGAAAGGAGGTTGCTCCTGGAGGGGTGCTAGGGGTATCTAGAATTCATGAAAGAGGCATCGAGGGAGGAACTTAAACCGAAGGATATTCCCATGGTAAGGGAGTTCTCTGATGTTTTCCCAGAGAATTTACTGGGATTGGCTCCTGATCGCGAGGTGGATGTTAGCTTTAATGTAAACCCAAGAGGGGTGGTGAATTGGTATTTTAAAATTTATCCCCTAGGTCAATCCACTAACAGTAGTATTACACAAGCCTAAGGTCAATCTAATGCATATAAAATAAATCAGTATATATTTTTAGTGAAAATTAAAATGCACTATAAATTTAACCAAGCATGCACAATAAAGCAGTAAAGAGCACAACAGAAAAAATGTTATTGAGGTTCGGCAAACTGCCTACGTCCCCACCTTGGCAAACAAGCACAAGGATTACACTATAAGCTCACTTAGCGGATGGAGCGGTACCTAAACAACTAGATCAATTAGCATAGGGCTGACCTCAACTTTTACATACTATCCTTCCCGGACTAAATTACCGCCCTTTAGGCCACGCTTGGAATACAACAGTATTTCTCAATAATAAATTGGGTACAGTGATTATGCTTCTCAATCAGCAAATATGTACCAAATGTAATCAATCAACCACACATCAATAATATAGGAAATTGTAAGCTCAGTGATGTGATTTTGTGCAAGCAAACCCTCAGCAAAGTATAATCACAAATATGCTCAAGAGTGTTCTAACAAGCTATTTCTTTGAAACAAAATATAACAAATCTCAATAATAGATTAAGGTTTCAAAGATGCTAGCAACAATATTTAAACCAACTCAAAAATATTTTTCTCAATGAAATAAGCACAAGAGTTGTTTGAAAAATATAACTTGTAAAATATTTTGTACACAAAAAATTATAGCTATAGGAATCTTGCAATGACAATGCAAAGATCCTCAAGCTATTGAGTTTTCCCAACACAAGATTTATCAAATTTAAATATGTGGGATAACTCTTTGCTTAACTCTCCAAAAATAATAACAATCAATAATCTGAATATTGAGAGTATTAAGCAATCTATAACAAAACAATAACACAATAAAAACTCTCACAATACTAAAATTGATCAAAGGAATGAGTGTATGAGAGGATTTGAAGAAGAATGGACAAAATAAGCTTTTGAGTTTGAGAGGATTTTTTGCTAATGATTTCTCTAATCTCTTGCTAATCTACACAAATGAGGCCCTATATATAGAGGTAGCCCAAATTATAACCACTAAGGACTCATAGGGCATTATTAGAATTGTTTAAAAACCGTTTAGAAAAAATAACTCTTTTTAACTAATTTTAACCTCGATAAAAAATAAACAACCTGAGAGTTTTCAAGTGGCTGAACCACGGTTCGGTCGTCCGAGCAGACTTAGTTCAAAAAGTTACTTTTGATCCTTCGGGTGCCCGAATCAGGGTTCGGTTTGCTGAACCAAGGCGATTTTCCTTCTGTCCGCGTTTCGGTCGCCTGATCTATAATTCGGTTAACTGAACTCATGTGTTTGGTCGCCCGGGGCCATTTAGACCATGAAGTTCGGTTGGCTAAGTTGGTGAAAACGGTCACCTCAACGGTTCGGTCGACCATGGACGGTATGTGAAATTTAGTTCGGTTTGCCGAACTCAGGTCAACATGTTGATCGGTCCACGGTTCGGGCGCCTGAGATGTTTTAGACACACTGGGTTTGGTCGCCCAACCTCACACAATTTTGCTTATTTAGTCGAAATTATTTCAATTCTTTCCCCTTATAATGTAAGTGATTATGGGGACTATCTTGTGCATTTGTGTAGGGACCTAAGGTCTTTCTAAGGTCTATGAGTTTACAACGAACCTATATGCATAATATGCATAGATTATTACAGACCTTATTCCTATAATTACTATTACAGACCCGAATTGAATAATAATATAAATTACAACATAAAATAATTTTCAAGGTCTTCAGGCATTAATTTATGTGCCATTAATTTATCTGCTAATATAAACTTGCACACAAACTAGATAACCATCAAATACTTGAATATTTGTCATTATCAAAATTGGGTATGACTTATGAGGTTAACAGTGGAGTTTGCCATTGAGTTGCTTCCAGGGACAGCATCTATTTCTAAGACTCCATAAAAAATGGTTCCAATTGAATTAAACGAGTTAAAGGAGCAATTGCAGGAGCTTATTGATAAGGGGTTTATCAGACCGAGTGTATAACCTTAGGGAGTACTAGTGTTGTTTGTAAAGAAGAAGGATGGGTCAATGAGGATGTGCATCGACTACAGAGAGATTAATAAGGTGACAGTAAAGAATAAGTATCTGTTACCCCGAATTGATGATCTGTTTGACCAATTACAAGGCACACAGGTCTTCTCCAGGATCGATTTGCGATCCAAGTATCATCAGATGAGAGTTAAATCAGAGGATGTACCAAAGATGGCTTTCCATACCAGGTATGGCCACTACGAATTTCTGGTTATGCCTTTTGGATTGACCAATGCTCCTACAACATTTATGGACCTGATGAATAGGGTGTTTCACGAGTACCTAGACCAGTTCATGGTGGTATTCATCGATGACATCCTAGTTTATTTGAGGAGTTGTGAGGAGCATGCAATTCATTTGAGGTTGACACTCTAGGTACTTAAAGAAAAGAAATTTTTTTTCGAAGTTCAAGAAATGCGAATTCTAGTAAGAACAAATCACATTTTTGGGGCATGTGGTGTTTAGGGAAGGTGTTTCAGTAGATCCTAGCAAGATAGAAGTGGTAATTGATTAGGCGAGATCGAAGAACGTGCATGAGGTTAGAAGTTCTTGGGTCGATATTACTGTCGCGACGTCCCGGGAGCGCGTGTGCCCCGGGCGGCGAAATAAAAATCAATTTTAATTTTTAATTAAAAATAGGGAATGTCGGAGTCGCCACTAACCTTTAGTGTGGTTAGAACACGTGATTACTACCCCATTAGGGGTAGAATAGGTCTACATTACCAGAGCTGGGGTTAGGAGTTCGGTTATGCGAGGGAAAGGTACGAGCACCCCCTACGCGCCCGTTCTTACGAACGGTACCTAATTAATTTAGAATTATCCCTAAGTTAATTTAAAAAGTCTTTAAATTACTACTTTTATGAATTTATAAATACATATGAAAAATAAATAAACAAATAAATAAATAAATAAATATATATATATATATATTCCCTCAGAGCTTAGGGTACGTGATGCCCGAAGGCTCATACCCCCGCGATAAAATCATAGGGATAAACACACGAAAATACTTAACAAAAATACTATGAATACTAAATACTGTAATAAAATATAAATATAGAAAATAGTAAAAGAAAGAAAGTATATGATAATAATAATAATGCTAATAAATGGTAAGGACAATAATAATAATAATAATAATAATAATAATAATGAATGAATGAATGAATGATGATAATAGGAGTAATACTAATAATATTAACAGTAATAATGATAAATACAATAGTGACAATAATAATAAATAATATCAATAGTAATGATAATATAATGACCATATTATAAATAGTAGTGTTACATATAATGCACATATTTTATAACACTTTCCTTAAAACAAACACACGCATGTATGAACAATTAACTAAGGAAACAAATCAAATTTAGAATTAAAATATGTAAGCTAATGAGAATGGCAAGAAAATAATTGAATTTATGGAAACAAGTTATCGCCAAAATTAATGTGTTGTACCTATTCAATATGGCAACCAAAAATAATACACAACCATGAATTTACAATTATTCAACATAAAATGAATACAATAATAACCAAGACACCCTAAAACACACACAACAATGAATATGGCCTAAACCCTAAATACCAATACAGTAATAATATGGACTCCCTAAAATTAGAAAGAAGAAAAATTCTGCCATAAAAGACAAATTGATATCAAATCTATATAATTTATATATAACTTAAATAAATATTGCTACAAAAAGGAAGAAAAATCCTGCAAAAGAAATAAATTGATGTGAGATATATACGTATAAAAAAAAAATAGGGACAGTTAAATATACCACAATCTATAATAATAATAATAATAACAACGTAATAAAATATATATATATATATATATATATATATATATATATATATATATATATATATATGCACATTGTGTGTGTGTGTAAGTGCAACAGTATGTGCAGTGTGTGTGTTTACTGTGTGTGTGAGTGTGTACAGGGACTTACAGCGGGGGGTACCATCGGAGAGTTGAGGCTGGGAGTGGCGACGACAGTAAGGAAAGGTGATCGGAGCTAGGCTCGGCGATGGTGAAAAGCGGCGGGGCAAAGAGCTTGTGGCGGCGATGGAGGAACGGCGACGGCTGCTGGATTCAACTGGTGTCTTTGGGAGAGATGCTCTGCTCGTGATCTGCAGGGGCTGCTGCGGTGTGCTCTGTTCTGCTGTGGAGGAGTGGCTCGGGCTCGTGTGGCTGGAGGTCTGGAGTGGTGCAGCGGTGGGTGCAGAGGGCTGGCAGTGGAGTGTTGCAGAGAGCCGTGAGGCTCTGCCGGAGTTGCAGAAGGCTGCTGACTGGTTCTCGGCTGTAACAGATGGTGTCTAGCAGCAAGATGGCCGAAGAGGGAGGGTTGACTCACCGGAGATGCTGGTCGGAGGGCTGGCTCGTGCTCGGCTGGCTGGCTCGTGCTCGTCTGGCTGGAGGGCTAGAGTGGTGCAGCGGTGGGCGGAGGATGTGGAGGAGGGGCTGTGGGGTTCGAGTGAGGAGTGGCCGTGAGTTGCAAATGAGGAGGCGGCAAAGGTGAGGATGGATGGCCGTGGGAGACTGGAGTGAGCCTCGGGAAGAAGAAGAAGATGAAGCAGGGTTTTTTTTTTTTTCTTTTTTTTGCTTGGCTCCCTTCAGCGCTGGACTGCGCTGCGCCCCCACTTTTTGGCTGTGTGAATAAGGCCTTTATATAGGCATTCCCCAAAACCCTAGACCCACTAATAAAAATAAAAATAATAGTAAAAGTAATAATAAAATAATAATAGCACTAATACTAATAATACTAATAATAAAATAATATAATAAAACAATAATAATAATAATAGAAAAATAATAATAATAATAATAAAGTAATAATAATAACATATGAAAATAATAATAATAATAATAACAATAACAAAGTAATAATAAAAATATATGAAAAAAATAATAATAATAATAATAATAATAATAATTGTAATAATAGAAAATTAATAAAAATAATAATAAAGTAATTACAATAATATATGAAAATAATAATAATAATAATAATAATAATAACAATGTAATAATAATATATATATATATATATAATGATAATAATATTTAATAGTAGTAATAACAATACTAATAGAAAAAAAATAATAATAATAGTAAAAATAAGAATAATAATAATAATAGTGAAAATAATAGTAATGATAATAGATAATAACAACAATAAAAATCATAATAATGATAATAATAGTAAAGTATTAACACTAATAATATACACGATAGTAGTAGTAATAAAAATAAAAATAAAAATAGTATATTGGGCCTTGGGCAAAAATAGGGTGTCTACAGATATTACCACCGGTTCATAGCGAGTTTTTCTAAACTATAAGGTCCACTGACACGGCTCACGAGAAAGAATATGAAGTTTTAGTGGTCTGGTGAGTGTGAACAGAGTTTTCAGAAACTAAAGTAGCGACTAATTGCTGCCCTAGTATTGACCATTCCATTAGGAGAAGGTGGATTTGTGATTTACAATGACGCAACTAAGAAAGGAGTCAGGTGTGTTTTAATGCAGTAGGGAAAAGTTATCGCGTACTGTTGGCTTTGGTGCAATCCTAAGAGGGGGGTGAATTAATATTTAAAAATTCTTCCTAGGTTTAGCTAATCCAATAGGCAATATTTCATAAACCTAGGGTGTAATCCAACACCCGCACAAGGATTACACTATAAGCTCATTTAATGGGTAGAGCGGCACCATTTACAACCAGGTCAATTAACAAGGTTGACTTCAACCTACACCTTAGCAAGATGGTGCATCTAACTTTCCTAACCGGGTCTAAATCCAATTCGGGACTATTCAACAGGACTAGTCTCCCTTTTCAGGCCCCTACTTGGAATACAACGAATATGAAAATTTTGTGTATAAGGAAATGCTTCTTACACTAAACGGGTATGTACTACAATACGCACAGTATAATCAATGCACTACCAAAAGATAAGATATGATAAGTTCAATGTAATCTTAGTGTCTACTCTCAAAGATTTATGCAAATATTGCAATCAGTACTTGAGAGTGTAAGTGATAGGATCTTTGTGTCAAAATAATAGTCTCAATCACAATGCAGCAAGAAAGATCCCAAACACACTTCAAATATCTCAACAAATATTTTTCTCAAAATAAACCACAAGAGATATTCAAAAATGATTTGTAAAAATTTATTTGATCTTTGTATTAATACGATAATCTCAATCAAAAGGTATAGCAACAAAGATCTTTTAGCACTCAAGCAAATATCTCAAAATATATATATTTCAAATATAAGCACAAGAGATATTTTGAAAACGATTTGTGAAATATTTTTCGCAACCAAAACACAATATGAACTCTTGAGTATTGTAATGAAAATGCAAAATTTAGAAGCTCTAAGAAGTTTTTCTACGGAAGGCTTATTTATAAAGCCCCCTAGAAAAACGAGAAGCTTACTCTCAAAGAAAAATTAATCTCAATCAAAATGAGCAAGTGAGAGTTGAAGTTTGGTGAGATGAACACTAGAGCACTCTTACTAAGTGGTATTTGCAATATGGATGAGTAAGAATAAGAATATAAAGTTTGAATATGAAAAATAGGCTTTTTGAAATTCATAGGATATTTGCTAATCTCACACTAATTTTTGCAAATAAGGGGGTATATATAGAGCTCCCCAAAATTATAACCGTTCAAGACATGAAGGATATTATTACGATTGTTTTAAAACGTTTTAACAAAGTTAACCCCGTTTAAAAAATTTAAACTCGGTAAAAAAAATTTCCAACCCAAGAGCATCGGTTGATCGGACTTAAGGTTCGGTTAACTGAGTGACAGAGTTCGGTCGACTGTGCAAAAAATTGAATTGAGAGTTCGGTTGACCGTGCAAAAAATTGAACTGAGAGTTCGGTCGACCAGACTGGCAGGGTTTGAGGGCAATTTCCAATTCTGCGCGGTTCGGTCAACCGTATCATTTTGAACTAGGAAGTTCGGTCAACCAGGCGAATGGGGCTTCTCTGTAGGATGTTTGATCGACTAAAGCGTTGAAGCTCATTTTGGGTCGGTCGACCGAAGGGTCAACTTTTGACCCAGGTAGGTTCGGTCGACCAAGCAATATTATCTTGGTCAGGTTTGGTTGATCGTAGTGTGGTCAAACTATTGACCACGGACCAGTTCGTTCGACCGAATGCTACTCATGCATTCTGGTTCTGTCGATCGAACATGCATTTTACATGCATTTCAGTCCTAATCCCTATGTATATAAACCCTATTCATATGATGATTAAATTTAAGAAGATAGGACATATTTTTATATAGTATAGGGGGGGTTCTATGGTCAATCTAAGGCATTTGAGAATTAACCCAAAAATCTGGTGTCAGTCGACCAAAGGGTGATCCCTAAGGTCCATCTATGGTCTTGAGCTTATCTACCGTATCATGCATGTAATGCATTAATTATTACAGACCCGAATAACAACTTAATTAAATTACAATGAATAAACATTCTGATTCTTTAAGCCTATGTGCGTGCACCATATAGTACTTTTGATTGGTTCTGCACACAAACTCATTAACCATTAAATACCAGAGTATTTGTCATAATCAAAACGGGATATGACCTATAAGGTCAATATGTACTCTTCTTGCCAACTCAAGGAGTACGAGAAGAACTATCCGACGTATGACATGAAATTGGCAACACTAGTCTATGCATTAAAAATCTAGAGGCACTATTTGTACGGTGAAAAGTGTGAGATCTTTACCAACCACAAGAGTCTTAAGTACTTTTTTCACTCAGAAGGATTTAAACATGAGGCAGCATAGATGACTTGAATTGATAAATGATTACAATTGTACCATTAGTTACCACTTAGGAAAATCTAATGTGGTAATTGATACTTTGAGTCAGAAGGCAGTGCTTGCGTCAATTTCAACAGTTGGATTTCAGCATTAGATCGGGATGAACTTGGAAAGGTTGGGTGTGGAGTTAGTGGAAGAAAATCACCAGACCTTCATTGCTAGTCTGGTAGTGCAACCGACCTTATAGGAAAGGATCAGGATAGCTCAGACGAAAGATGCAAAATTGGTAGAGATTGTGTATGAAGTACAGGATGGGTTGAAGGCAGATTTCAATGCCTCAAATGACGGGGTGTTGAGATTTCACGCCAGGATATATGTACCGAATGATGCTAAGATTAAACGAACCATCTTGGAAAAGGCACATCTGTAACGCCCAGACCTGCCATGTGGGGCTTGGGGTGCTACTTTAGTGACGTTTGTGTCCCTGCTACCAACTCATCATATATAATGCAGCAGAAATAAATCATATATTTTCCACAATCCATTACCAAAATTCTAAACCACTTTTATATACAAACGTCTCCAAATTATCCTTATTACAACCATGGTACAGTACAAAAACCAACTAATTTCATACACACCGCATACAAAAACTATCAGATCGACCCAACCACTCTCAAGCCCGTTAAGCACGATCCCTGGTGTTTCTTGAAAAGATAATTTGTATGATGGGGTGAGACATATCTCAGTAAGGGAAGACTAAGTTAATATCAGTGTGTGTCCAACATGAATTTTAGTGTATACAGAAAATGACCCGTTCTTCGTTCAACCGAAAATAGCATTTAAATGTATAATCATTCTACATAGTTGAAAATACCCTTTTTTCCTTCCCACAGTATAAATTAGTTCAGTAAATAATTAACCACAATTATAAAATCATTCTTAACCCATGCTCACACACACACACACAGTTATTTATAAGTAAAAGTTTTTGAGGATAATGAAGATTACACGCCTATACATGTACCTTCCCTCTACTCTAGTACCATTACAACTACCAGGGCACTCACCTTACTCAACAAGCCCTCGAGGTTATGTTAATAATTAACCTCTCTTACATAAATTAACAGATATACATATAAGACACTCCTTGTAACAAACACGACATTTACTTCCCCCATGGCACGGGTTGTGCGACCTGAAGGCTGAACTAAGCCTGGGTGATCAACCCAAACAAAGTCAAAAACAATATCCTCTGCAAGTACGTTTGCAAGCATCTACAGAAAAGCTACAGGTCCGACGCCCTTACTTCAACCTCACGCAAGTAGTCAGCTGGGACCCCCTACACTTCTATCTAGAACTGTGCGGGTGCACATGATCTAATAGTCAATCACTAGCAACGGTACTGTGCTCACAATGCACTAGTCCCTAGAGTTCCTAAAGCATATCATGCAATTTAAGTAAATTTTTTTTAAAAAATGTACTTTAAAATCTCATTTCGTTTCAACCTTACCATTTCATAAAACTCGGCCCCCGGTCGTCACATAAAAAACCTGCATTATTCATAAGCAGTTCCAGTATGTTTCACAAACAATTACAGTATGTTTCACAACCATTCTCAATTTCGATTTCATGATAAACCATAAAATCATTCACCTGCCACACAATTTTAGTATTTGGAAACAGTCCGGAAGACAACCAAGATACACTGTATTTTTAGTTTGTAAAATAACTCAGATTTTCCACCGTTCATAATATTCAAAAATACCATACCATATATCCTAAGTTTGTAAAATCCCTGTTGAACGATTGGTTTTTAAAATAATATTTGAACTCATAAATCAATAAATATATCACGGTTTAATCAATTCATATTTAATAAAATCCCGACTTAACTTAATCCCCTTACCTAGTTTGCTGAAACTCCACTAGCAGGGATCCCAAAATTACACCCGCGGCTCTCACCCGAGCTCTAAATTCCAAAAACCCTACTTGCTTAGTTCAACCATATAATACCCAATATTCTAACATTTCCAAATCTACATTAATTAAATAAAAATTAATCTCTAAATAACCCCACAATCCTAATTTTGGGGTTATGCCTACGATGACCCCACGAGATATTCTCTCCGTTAGACTTGTAGAGAATCATCCCTAGATTCTCATGGTGGTGTCCGATGATAAATTCGGCTTATGATTTAAGAAAAATTGAGGTAAAAGTGAGAATTTACCTTATCCCAGGGAATATGCCTACGTCACTCCTACGACAAATCTATTCCGGTAAAAATGTCGATGGCGGAGAACGGAGTCCAACGGTATTTTCTGATTTTTGATTGGGCAAATATCAACCGAGAAATTAAGGAGAGTGGGAGAGATAACGAAGGAGAAAAAAGAGAGCATTAGAGACCGATGGTTCGTAATAGGGTTCTCTAGACTATCAGATCCATTGACACGACTCACGAGAAAGAATGTAAAGTTTGAATGGATTGATGAGTGCAAGTAGAGTTTTGAGGAACTAAAGCAGCGGCTGATTACTGCTCCAGTTCTGACTATTCCGTCAGGGGATGGTGGATTTGTTATCTATAGTGACACCTCTAAGAAGGGTCTTGGGTGTGTTTAAATAAAACAGGGAAAGGTAATTGCTTATGCTTCTCGTCAACTCAAGGAGCACAAGAAGAACTACCCGACACACGATATGGAATTAGCAGCGTTAGTGTATGCATTGAAGATGTGGAGGCACTACCTATACGGTGAAAGGTGCAAGAGTTTTACCGATCATAAAATTCTTAAGTACTTTTTTCAGCTAGAAAGAGTTGAACATGAGGCAGAGGAGCTGGTTGGAGTTGATAAAGGAATACGACTATATCATTAGTTACCATCTAGGAAAAGCTAATGTGGTAGCTGATGCTCTAAGTCGGAAGTCAGTGGATGCGTCAGTCTTAGCAGTGGGTGTTCAACATCAGATTATGATGGATTTGGAGAGGTTGGGTGTAGAATTGGTGGATGATCCATGGGTGTTCATTGCCAGTTTAGTTATTCAGCCGGCTTTAAGGGAGAGGATTAGAATAGATCATACAAGAGATGCAGAGCTAGTAGAGGTTATGGAAGGAGTTCAGTATGGTTTAAAGCCAGATTTCAATATCTCTGATGAGGGGTGTTGAGATTCCATACCAGAATCTACGTACCGAATGACACCCGATATTAAGCGGGTCATTGTAGAGGAGGCACATTGTTCGCTTTACACAGTACATCTAGGGAGTACGAAGATGTACAAGGATTTGCAAGAATCTTTCTCGTGGTCTAAAATGAAAAGAGAGGTTGCCCGTTTCATTGAGCAGTGTCTGACTTGTCAGCAGGTGAAGGCTGAGCCCCAGAGGCTAGCGGGACCATTGCAACCATTTCTCATTCCTAAATAGAAGTGGGAGCACATTTTCATGGATTTTGTCATGTGATTGCCATCAGCACTTCACGGACAGAATGCGATTTAGGTTGTGGTTGATAGATTTACGAAGGCAACCCATTTCATCCCTGTGAAAGTTAGTCATTCCATGGATAAGCTGGTAGAGCTTTATGTTCAGGATATGGTTAGATTGCACAGGGTGCCAGTGTCGATTATTTCAGATGGAGATCCACGGTTTACTTCTCGATTCTAGAAGAGTCTTCAGGAAGCATTGGGATCTCGACTCACGTTCAGTCCTGCATTTGACCCATAGACCGATGGTCAGTCAGAGAGGACCATCCATATTCTAGAGGATATGCTGAGAGCGTGTGTACTAGATTTTGGGGGCAGTTGGATCAAATATCTACTGTTGGTTGAGTTTGCCTACAATAATAGTTACCAAACCAGTATCAGGATAGCACCGTATGAGGCACTGTATGGTCGGAGGTGCCGATCACCATTATACTAGGATGAGGTTGGTGAGCAACATATTTTTGGGCCAAAGCTGGTCCAATAGACCTCAGAGAAGGTCAAGCTCATCAGGGAATGAATTAAAGCAGCTCAAAGTTGGAAGAAAAGTTATGTAGATACACGCCGACGGGAGCTAAAGTTTGAGGTAGGTGATGCTGTATTTTTTAGGATTGCTTTGATGAAAGGAGTGATGAGGTTTGGTAGGAAGGGCAAGTTAAGCCCTAGGTACGTCGGGTCGTTCGAGATTCTGGAGAGAGTCGATTCGATGGTGTACAAGATAGCATTACCTCCCGCATTGTCTAGGATTCACGACGTGTTCCACATGTCCATGCTTAGGAGGTATGTTCCAAATCCTTCGCATGTGATTAGTTACAAGTCATTGGAGCTTAGGGACACGTTAGCCTATCAGGAGATACCAGTTTAGATCCTAGACTATAGAGAGTAGGAACTATGTGTGAAGAGAATTCCGTTAGTAAAGGTACTGTGCCATAATCACATAGTAGAGGAGGCTTCATGGGAGTTAGAGTCAGATATACGTAAGAAGTATCCTTAATTATTTAGAGACGCTTAGAGCTAGATAGGTAAGTAGAATGGTAAGTAAGTGGTTTATTTGTATGTTGGTAGTGTAGGTTTGTTCATGTTAGAGTAAGTATGGTCTTCGGGTGAGTTTTGTTTGCATATTGTAATCTCTCGAGACATTATGTGTAATCACGGTATTCCTCCGCCATAAGTGAGGGTAGGTAATAAATTTGGGACGGAGCTGCTATGTGGGTGGTCGCCGACTCTTCCTAGAGTCAGAGCAGTGTTGGTTTAGATGATGTTATAGAAAGCAGTTAGGAAATTTCGAGGATGAAATTTTATAAGGAGGGGAGATTGTAGAAATCCAAACCAATAAAATAAGGAAATTAAATAAGAAAAGGAAAAAAGGGATTTCAACAGGCTTCGTCAACAAACTCCATGTTCTCGTTAACGAAGGCCCTTTGTGACTCGTTGCTGAAATTCAGAGCTTCGTCGACGAAGAGATCCAGAACATCCAGAAAATATCAGGCTTATGGTTCATCGATGAGGCCCTTCTCTCATCGACAAACGACCTTATGTGGTTCGTCAACGAAGGTGTCATTTTGTTGATGAATTTGACCGGGTCAAGGGGTCTATACATAGATTTTCAATTGCTTCATGGTTAAGAAATCAAAATATCTCTCTCTCTCTCTCTAGAACTTGCGCCCACACTCTCTCTCTTCGATCCTTCGCTGTTTGTTACCTGTTTCAATGATTGAAAGTTACAACAAGGATTAGGGAGCGAATATATACAAGTCTAATGGAGTGGACTCTTGATTTCGGGAAAAAGTTAGGGTTCGGTTTTTGAGCGTCTCGAGTGTTTTTCAGGAAATAGGAAAGGGGATTATGTCTTGTCAGTTATGGTTATGAGTTCTAATGGAATGAAATGCTAAAATGATTTTTATATAAACAGTTACGACTTTTCTAGGGTTTTTGGGCTTAGGGTTCGGTTAACTGACTTTATTTTCAAAACCAACCGTTTAAAATTAAGTATGATATTTTTAAAATATAATATTGGTCTTCCTGAATGTTTTTACCGGTTGGAAGATTGTTATTTCAAACTATAGTCTTGTTTTAAAATCAATCAAAGACGGCAGGGTTGATTATCTCTATTTTTCATGTACTTAGCTATATATCTATATTTAGTAAAATAATGACTTGAAGATATTCATACTCCAGTTTTAACAGCAGTATTTGTGTTTTCAAGTAGATGAGTTATGTGTGAGTTACCAGATAAAATTTGTGTGGCATGAGTATAGTTTTAATTTGCATTAAATGAGTAGGATTTGTGTAATACTGAAATGTAATGGCTATAAGCCAAAATATGAGATGAGATGTAATGGCTATATGCCAAGAGATGAGATGTGACGGCTAAATGCCGAGCTATGATACGCCGGTTTTTACCAAGTCAGTATTGAGTAGATGTTTTCACAAAATTATGTATGGAGTGTGTTATATTACAGTTTTATGAAATGAACGATGATTACAATTTTATATGATGTAAATTGCCATATGTGATAGTAGAGCCCTGTTATAATGATCTCATGGTTAGAGCACGATACTGTAGTTATATAAATGTAGTGGTGCAACCACACAACTCAGATAGAGTGTGGATGAGAAAGGCGACTGGTGGCCTAAGTAAAGTACTCCCCAAAGGAGTGATTTCGGGCCCCATCTGATGGAGTATTTCGAATGACTCAACCTTCGGGTGGCCTTCAGGTATAGATTGAGTAGGCACGATCGTACTACTTTATGTTTGACTTGGCATTAGTCAGTCGGCTATTTGCTAAGTCCAGCCTTCGGGCCGCACAACTCGTCATAGGGGGAAGCATGTCGCACGTGTATGTGATGGTGTGATGACGCTAGTCCTACAGACCAAGCTATATCTTCTAAGCATATATGAGCATATTTACTATAGAAATGGCTATATTGAGCCAACAGTATGTATTTTCATATTACAAAGCAGTACAATTTTTGAAATCCCAATTAAATGTATTTAAATGTTAGTAGTATATGTACACACAAAATCTCATGCTAGCCACACACTGATAATAATATAATCCATCTTACTGAGAGGTGTCTCACCCTAGCATACAAATTTTGTTTTAGGACCTCCCAAGGATCGAGCCTAGCGTGTTAGTGTGTTGCTGGGCAGAGTTAGATAGTAGACAGTCCTTGTCAGAATTGGTGAGACATTAGACAGTGTCTGTCTCTTTTGGGGATTATAATATATAGCAAATTATGTTTTCAGTTATGCATGGATGTATATGGGAAACAATTAGAAACTCTGGTAAGTATTAGATGATGTATGTATTTTCGCTGTGTATGTTTATATAGATCAATATGGAAAGCCCATTTTTCACTTATTAGGGCGGGTTGTATATGTATGGTATCAGAGAGATGAATGTATGTATGTTTAAGCCGTTCTACAGGAGTAGTGCCTAAGCCGTTCTCACGACAAATCTACTATAGTAGAAATGTTGGTGGCGGAGCTAGGAATCCAATCGCACCTTCTGTTTCCCGATCCACCGCAAACCCGTCGAGAAATTGAGAGAGAAAGAGACGAAGACGAAGAGAGCTGGACGGCCAGGAGAATTTCATAGGGGGGCGGTGCTGCATTTTCTTTGCAGAACAGGATTCTTGTTGAAGCAAAGCTTCAGGAAGTTTACATTTTAAATATATATATTTATTAAATATTAACTTATATATATATATATATATCTTATTTTAATTTTTTTTCCTTCATTCTATTTCTTTTTATTTATTTATTTAACACATCAATTTAATAATGTTGAACTAATTAATTGATTAATAAATTTAATTAATTAATTAATTTTATTTATTATTATTTTTTCTAATTATTTTAATCATTTTAATTTTTTGGGTCTTTACATTCTCACCTCCTTAAGAAATTCGTCCTCGAAATTTATTACCTGATCTTTCATTCCCATAATTCTACGATTTACTATATCCCACACCAAAATCCCAACAACACAATTATATACTTTAAATCCAATACACACCCAAGTTCTCCATATAAGGACCAGTCCCACGGCTAAGAAACATCACCATCAATGGATTTGTCATGGTTTTCTGAGACCGTCGACTGAATCAGAAAATCACAGAAGTCCACCAAGGATTTCTACCTCCAAGTTATAAGACAAAATCTTATACTTCCCTACACCATACCTACTTAATACCTAACCTAACCTATCCATCTAGCATCCTTATCCTAATTGTTTCCTATACTCTGGTATAAATCATCTCTAACCTAATACTCTAACATTTCCTTATCCAGGCGATGTGAAATTAATCACACTTCCGATTGGGCATTGCTCTGATACCACAATGTAACACCCCGAACCCTTAAACCTAGACCTGGTGCGTTATACCTGATAAAATTCCTGATAATTCATAAGTCAACATATACGCAGCGGAAAACATAAACAAAATCTCCATACAATATAATCCTATAATACCATATTTTCATAATACCAAAGTTTACTAACCCTATCTAAATTTCACAATATTCATCCAACACCTGCATTTCCATAAATACACAAATCTCCAAAACATTTCAGTATGTTCACAACCATTCCGTTCTCAACAGACTTAAAACATAATGACATAAAATATAAAATATATACATCCCCAAGTATTAACAAACATATACCCTTTATCTTTATGTTCCTCAAAAATGCTAAATACCCTCGAGCTCTCTAAGCTCGACCTCGAGGATGTCCTAAAAATAAGTCATCATATTCGGGTGAGACACATCTCAGTAAGGGAAGAAACAAAATATTAAAATAACGTGTAGCTAATATGATGTATATAAATATCATTTTAATAACATTTGTAAAGCATTTTCATAAACATTGAAATCTTTCTCTAAATCTAAACAATCACACGTAAAGGTTTAACCCACGAGATTACTCAAGGATAGGGGTGATCACTCACCCATACAAGTAACACCCCTCTGCTCTGATACTTAGGCAACTCAAGGGTCACAACTAAAGCATACCAGGGCATTCACCTTACTCAGTAAGCCCTTAAGTATTAGATTGATCTCGTACTCACATCGTTCAACAATAGCTTATCGGCAAATGTCCTAAGGATAGGGAAATCTACTCATCCATACAAGTAGGTTCCCTCTGCCCTAATGCCTTATGCAGTTAATCCCACATTTGAAGCTACTAGTGCACTCGCCTTTCTCAACAAGCTCTCAAGCAAAAAGTACGCCCTGCCCAGTCATAACATGTTCTACGTACATAGATACTTCTAGTATCATAATACATTATCTTTTTTGTCATTATTCAATCATACACATCTATTCATGTTCATAACGTCTACATTTCATTGCATTTCACTTTACGTGATCTTCAACATTTCATTGTTCACATTTGTCATTTCATATCATGGTCATTTCATAGTCATTGCAAAACATTTTTATTTCATTTCCTTCGTACTACAACTGGTCTTTAGCCATCATCAGTTAGTCTACAACTCCTTTTAGCTATCATCAGTTAGTCTACACAGAAGTGTGCTAAATCTGCTAACATTATTGTCTTTCAGTTGTCTTACGTTTACATGGTTGCATTTAACATACACAAGCAACATAGTTCATTTCATATTTTATTCTCAATGCTTTACTTACTTAACCTACATCTCATACATTTAACATATATTTACATATAATATCGTATCACACAATTTAACAGTAAAATTCATACATATTCCTGTAAAATTGGTCATCTCACATTTAACATTTATATGCTGAAAATACAATTTCCATTTTCTTTACACAATTATCCAAAAAATTCCTTTCACTTTCTTCAGTTCATTTGCACAAATACATAACTAAATAAGTGGTCCTAGGCTCAGAAATCATAGTTTTACATGGTCGACATTTTAATAGTTCACACCAAAACGTACATATAATATAACGTAAATTATTAGCTTTAATTTCATAAATTCTGATTTAATATGTAATTTCTCCTTACCTGAATTCTCGAACTACACTGATAGGAATCCCACATAGATGCCCACGGCGCTCACCAGGACCCTGATTCAAAAACCCTAGTTCCATTAAATTATTCCTAAATAAAATACTATTTAAATATTTCTTGGGACCATAATTTCAAAATAAATAATAATACCCGCAAATATAACCAATTTTTCAAATTTCCCAAATCCCACTCTCGCTTTGGAGTGAGACCTAGAAAACTCCAATTGAAAGTTTACCTACATCAAAATGACGACAATCGCAACTAGGACCAAGTGGTGGTCCCTGATCGTCAATTTAATAATAAATTTAACAAGAAATTTAGAAAATGGGGAAAAGTTACTTTTCCCTACGAGTAGTGCCTAAGCCATTCCCACGATAAATCTGCTCTAATAGAAATGTCGGTGGCGAAGTTAGGAATCCAACAACACCTTCCGTTTCCCGATCCGCCGCAAACTCGTCGAGAAATTGAGAGAGAAAGAGACAAAGACGGAGAGAGCTGGACGACCAGGAGAATTTCACAGGGGGGCGGCGCTGCCTTTTCTCTGCAGAACAGGATTCTTCCTAAAGCAAAGCTTCAGGAAGTTTACATTATATATATATATATATATATATATATATATATATATATCTTATTTTAATTTTTTTTCCTTCATACTATTTCTTTTTATTTATTTATTTAACACATCAATTTAATAATGTTTAACTAATTAATTGATTAATAATTTTAATTAATTTATTATTTTTTCCTAATTAATTTAATTATTTTAATTTTTCGGGTCTTTACATTCTCACCTCCTTAAGAAATTTCGTCCTCGAAATTTATTACCTGATCTTTCATTCCTATAATTCTACGATTTACTATATCCTACACCATAATCCCAACAACACAATTATATACTTTAAATCCAATACACATCCAAGTTCTTCATATAAGGACTTGTCCCACGACTAAGAAATATCACCATCAATGGATTTGTCATGGTTTATTAAGACCGTTGACTGAATCAGAAAATCACAGAAGTCCGACAAGGATTTCTACCTCCAAGTTATAAGACAAAATCTTATACTTTCCTACACCATACCTATTTAATACCTAACCTAACCTATCCATCTAGCATCCTTATCCTAACTGTTTCCTATACTCTGGTATAAATCATCTCTAACCTAATACTCTAACATTTCTATATCCAGGTGATGTGAAATTAATCACATTTCCGACTCGACATTGCGCTGATACGACAATGTAACGCCTCGAACCCTTAAACCTGGACCTCGGTGCGTTATACCTGATAAAATCCCTGATAATTCATAAGTCAACATATATGCAGCGAAAAACATAAACAAAATCTCCATACAACATAATCCTATAATACCATATTTTCGTAATACCAGAGTTTACTAACCCTATCTAAATTTCACAATATCCATCCAACACCTGCATTTCCATAAATATACAAATCTCCAAAACATTTTAGTATGTTCACAACCATTCCGTTCTCAACAGACTTAAAACATAACGACATAAATCATAAACTATATATATCCCCAAGTATTAACAAACATATACCCTTTATCTTTATGTTCCTCAAAAATGCTAAATACCCTCGAGCTCTCTAAGCTCAACCTCGAGGATGTCCTAAAAATAAGTCATCATATTCGGGTGAGACACATCTCAGTAAGGGAAGAAACAATATATTAAAACAGTGTGTAGCTAAAATGAGGTATATAAATATCATTTTAATAACATTTGTAAAGCATTTTCATAAACATTGAAATCATTCTCTGAATCTAAACAATCACACGCAAAGGTTTAACTCACGAGATTACCTAAGGATAGGGGTGATCACCCACCCATACAAGTAACACCCCTCTGCTCTGATACTCAGGCAACTCTAGGGTCACAACTAAAGCATACCAGGGCACTCACCTTACTCAATAAGCTCTCAAGTGTTGGATTGATCTCGTACTCACATTGTTCAACAATAGCTTATCGGCAAAGGCCCTAAGGATAGGGAAATCTACCCGCTCATATAAGTAGGTTCCCTCTACCCTTGTGTGTTATGCAGTTACTCCCACATCTGAAGCTACTAGTGCACTCGCCTTTCTCAATAAGCCCTCAAACAAAGAGTACGCCCCGCCCAGTCATAACATGTTCTACGTACATAGGTACTTCTAGTATCATAATACATTATCCTTTTTGTCATTATTCAATCATACACATCTATTTATGTTCATAACGTCTACATTTCATCGAATTTCACTTTACGTGATCTTCAACATTTCATTGTTCACATTTGTCATTTCATATCATGGTCATTTCATAGTCATTATATAACATTTTTATTTCATTTCCTTCGTACTACAGCTGGTCTTTAGTCATCATCAGTTAGTCTATAGCTCCTTTTAGCTGTCATCAGTTAGTCTACACAGAAGTGTGCAAGATCTTCTAACATGACTGTCTTTCAGCTGTTATACGTTTATATGGTTGCATTTAACATACACAAGCAACATAGTCCATTTCATATTTTATTCTCAATGCTTTACTTACTTAGTCTGCATCTCATACATTTAACATATATTTGCACATAATCTCGTGTCACACAAATACATATTTTTGTAAAATAGGTCAACCCACATTTAACATTTATATACTGAAAATACAATTTCCATTTTCTTTCCATTTTCTTTACATAATTATCTAGAAAATTCCTTTCACATTTTCTTCAGTTCATTTGCACAAATACATAACTAAATAAGTGGTCCTAGGCTCATAAATCATAGTTTTACATGGTCGGCATTTTAATAATTCACACCAAAACGTACATATAATATAACGTAAATTATTAACTTTAATTTCATAAATTCTGATTTAATATATAATTTCCCCTTACCTGAATTCTTGAACTACACCGACAGGAATCCCACATAGATGCCCATGGCGCTCACTCGAACCCTAATTCAAAAACCCTAGTTCCATTAAATTATTCCTAAATAAAATCCTATTTAAATATTTCCTAGGGTCATAATTTCCAAATAAATAATAATACCCGCAAATATAACCAATTTGCCATATTTTACAAATCACACTCTTACTTTGGAGTGGGGCTTAGAAAACCTCAATTGGAAGTTTACCTACGTCAAAATGACGACAATCGCAACTAGGACCACGTGGTGGTACCCAATCGTCGATTTAACAACAGATTTCATGAGAAATTGAGAAAATGGGGAAAATGTACCTTTCCCCAAGAGTAGTGCGTAAGACATTCCCACGACAAATCTGCTCCAGTAGAATTGTCGGTGGCGGAGTTAGAAATCTAACGACACCTTCAGTTTCCCGATCTGCCGCAAACCCGTCGAGAAATTGAGAGAGAAAGAGATGAAGACGGAGAGAGTTGGATGGCCAGGAGAATTTCACAGGGGGCGGCGTTGCCTTTTCTCTACAAAAAAGGATTCTTCCAAAAGCAAAGCTTCAGGAAGTTTACATTTTATATATATATATATATATATATATATATATATATATATATATATATTATAATAACTTACCTATATATATATGTATATCTTATTTTAATTTTTTTTCCTTCATACTATTTTTATTTATATATTTATTTAACACATCAATTTAATAATGTTTAACTAATTAATTGATTAATAATTTTAATTAATTAATTAATTTTATTTATTATTTTTCCTAATTATTTTAATCATTTTAATTTTTCGGGGTCTTTACGTGCCGAATGCACAACACAACATTTCATATATACAAAAGGCTAGGTTAAATAATGTGGAGAAGGATGTGGTTCCTGTCCCAAACCCGGGGTAGGTTTGTATACACACAAGATTCTCTGAGGCTCCACCCTGGGTAAGGGATTTTTGATAAATATGTGTGGTTAAGCTCTAATCCCAATAGACAAAAGGTCCCCATATTGAACTTCAATCCTCCCTCATAGGGGTCTGGAAAAAGCTTGCACTGAGTGGAGTGGGGACAAACGATATTACACTCTTTTCTAATCTTAGTAGGTGAAGCCCGAGTATAGAGCTATGAAAGTGTGTGAGTTTAATTTAACCTAATCCCCCTACCCCACATTCATCAACATATTTTATTCAAATAAAATATTCACAAATAATCACATATTTATTCAAACAATAATGGAAACAAAGTATTTACGACTACGTACATGCTTATTCAAACAGTAATGGAAATAAAATATTCACAATCAACTATAATTAATCAAAGAGGTGGATGTAGAATGTATGACATTACACAAAGTATATACAAAGGATCGGATCAAGTCATGTGGAGAAGGATGAGGCTGTTGTCCCAACCCTGGGTGGATTCATCTGTCGTACCAGGTTCTTGAAAGCTCTATCCTAGGGAGGAATCTTATGGGTAATCATGTGTAGTTAAGCTCTAATCCTTATTGATTATAGGTCCCTAGATTGGACTTTAATCCTCCCCCATAAGGGTCCAGAAAAGCCCGTACTGAGCGGAGTGGTTCGTGGATCCCATCAAGCTCTACTACGAAGGGACAAACACTATTACACTCGTATCTAATCCTAGTAGGTAAGGCTCGAATATAGAGCATGAGAGTGTGAAATCATTTTGTCTGCCTAAACCCTCTACTCGCATTCATCCACATATTTATTTATTCAAACAAAATATTCACAAATAATCACATGTCCAAAGTAAACAAGGTATTTACAACTACTTTAATGTACACAATTATTCATAACACATATGTGTAATCAATTTATCAGTTTGTACAAAAGGAAAGGGAGTACTTAGAAGGTTTGTTATATTTGAAATTGGGATAATTGACAGTTAACCATTGGCTCGACTCTCAAGTGTCCCCAATGAAGTCGCCAAGCTATCGCAATGTTCTCCTGCGCGAGGCGGAAACACCAAGCATGTGTGTTGTCCCTGGGTGCGCAAACTGGAAAAGCTAGATTTTGAAAATGAGATTTTCATGGAAAACAACGTGTATGGAGCAGTCACTAACCTTTTAATGTGGTTATGACACTTGATTACTACCCAATTAAGGGTAGAATTGGTCTGCGTTACTAGAGTCGAGTCTGGGAGTATAGTTACGTGAGGAGAAGGTATCAGCACCCCATACGCACTCGTTTTTACGAACGGTACCTAATTAATCGAAAATTATCCCAAAATAAATTTAATAAGCCTTAGAAAATTACTCCATTTAAAGAATCAAAGAAAATGCACAAGATAAATACAGTATAAGTATTCCCTCATAACCGGGGCACACCATACTCCGTAGAACTCATACCTCCCTTTTAAATCATCGGAATTGGAAAATCGAGAAAATAGAGTACAAAGTACACTTCCGGGATTTTTGAATTTTGTAGGGTTTTTCTAAATAGGACAATACTATTTCGGAAGGTTTTTTGGAGTGCATTTGGGGATGAAAAATTTGCAAAGATGAATTTCTAATTTCAAAATTATTTTAATATTTTTCTATAATTTTTCTGAAAATTTTTGACAATTTTTAGTATTTTCCCCCAAATTTTAAGCAATTTAAATAACGAAAGGAAAATTAAGGCAAAAATGAGGACAAGTGGGGTTGAAAACATTTTTATGATTTTTTATGATTTTTCTAAGTGCAAAAATAGTTTTTTAGTTGCGAAAATATTTTGTGAATTTTTTGGTGTTTTTCTTGATTTTTATGATTTTTATCATTTTCCAAAATTTAAATTAAGCTTATAATATGAAAGGAAGTAAGAAAATAAACCCAAAAAAGCTTATTTTGCTGAACTGTCCTCCTATATTTTTTGTGATTTTTCTGCAATTTTTATGAATTTTTGTGAATTTATGAAAGTTAAAATACAAAATAAAATAAGATGAAAAACTAAACCCGTTTCACACCAGTTTAGAGGACCCAAACCGATTCAGAGAAAAAACGGTCCAAGGAGGGGGTCAACCATTTAGGCCTGGTCAAGGCCATGTGTCGTGCAACAGGAGGAGGGGCGTGTGAGGTGAGGATCGCTGAGGTGGAGCGATCTCAGGCGCCTTTGGAAAGCACAGATCCAATGGCTAAGGGGAGGGTGCATGTGGGTGAGGATCGACTACATGGCACGATCCTGAGCGTCCCTTGAAGGTGGGGATCCAATGGCTGTCAACGAGCCATGCCAAGCATTGACGGCGAGGGGAACAGAGTTGCCACGTGTTGCTCGACGTGCAAAGGAGCAGACAAGCATTTATGAAGGCCTCTTATATGGGCAATTGAGACCATTGAAGGGGATCAGAGATCCAATGGCATTGGGGGACGCGTCAGACTCGCTGGCGTGGCCAAATCTCGATCGTGCGGTGGGAAAATGAGCAATTGACATGTTATGATCCTAGCCGTTCACACGAAACACAATTTGAATAGTGATGATAGGAACATGTGGCTTTTTGATCGGACGGCCAAACACCTGCCACGTGTTCTAATTGGACGGTCCCAAGACAAAACATATTTAAACTAATTTTTTTTGTTTTGTCATTTTTCATTATTTTTATTCGGAAAAACCCTCCCTCTCTCTCTCTCTCTCGTTCTCCTCTAGCTCTCTCCCTCTTTGTTCTTCCTGTAACCCTAATGCCCCCCCCCCCGGCTCTGCAACTATCTCGGAGGGCTTTCACTCTCTGTTTCCCCCTCTCTTTCTCTTCTGTTTCTCTTGCAAGCAGGAACCTCAACAAAGCATGTTCCTTCTTTCCTCAGCCTCACGACACTCTGAAACTGGAATCCCCTTTTCTTTGGTTCCCTCTCTAACCTACAAGCTTCTAACTTCCCTGATGAGGTATTGTTCGTTTTCGTTCATTAAAAATAAAATATTTTTTAAATTATTATTTAAAAATTTTAAAATAAAAAATAAAATTAATTTTGGCACATAAACATGTGTAACAGTATTGGGCTTAACTCCGATGAGGTATTGTTCGTTTTGGTACATTGGTTTCATGAATTTGTGCTGAAAAATATGTCTCACTTAGTTAGAGCCTAAACCCTTCTTATAAACCCAAGATTTTCCTAATACACACTCTGTTGGAGATATGACTCATATTTGAGTGGAACGCATGCACCAAAGAAAGCTTAGTAATGCAAAAAACAAGGAGGCTAGTTGTAAGATCAAACTGTCGACTGTATCAGAGATAGTTTGCTTTTGGTATCAAACCATCGACGGTTTCAAGGAAATTGTCGACGGTTCCAGTCTACAACAGGAATAACACTCGACATTAAACCTTCGACGATTTCGTTCGACACAAGTCACAAAATTTGATTTGGGAGATGAGTAGATTGGGGATTTTGGAGGATTTTCTTCTGGGGATTGCTACAGAAGTAATTTAGATTGGTTCTAAGACTTCTGCACGCATAAGGGTTCATTTATAATCATTATTTTGTAATCCTTCATGTCAATTTGACACAGTGATAGTGAAAATTCAGTTGCTACTCTCGTGGGTATAGGCAAATTATCGAACAATGTAAATTTTGTGTCTTTGATCATTGTTTTCGTTTATTCTTTTTGTGAGTGGTTGCTTGCTTCTGTATTATTCATCATTGAGTGCTTGCATGACTTGTTTTGCATGGTTTCGAGTTAGTTTGCGAGGTCTTCCACTGCACACCCGCATCAACACACTTGATGTAGAACCATGAACGACTCTCCCATGTGATCTCTAACCTTCTCGTTAAAATGATTACCCCAATACACACTTGATGTAAAATCTTGACAATGTGCCTTAATTTTGTATTCATTATTTTCAAATAACATGTTTTTTGTAAGCTATTAATTATATTTTTATGCTAGGCTATTGCATTTATGAAAATTAAGCCTAGGAAAGATAGGCAGATTGCCATCATCAATAATCTTGCAGGTACACATTACTTCCCCGGCAATTAAGGATCATGTACAATTCACCTCTGTAAAATAGTACAATAGCCAATCACAATAGATACTGCCCCAAAATTAATGCACATCACAATGGTTGCAACTAATGACTTGGTCAATCTATTAGACTATTTCTATAGAGCATTGGGAAAAAAACAATTAGGTGGTTCTCAAATCAAATACTTCCACGGTGCTCTAATAAAAATTCTTCAAATACTAAATTTCACATTATAGGACTTATATATAATTTAATGAGATTTATAATTTAGAAAGCTTATATTAGATGGAAAGACCTGATAAGAAGACGTGTTTGTTCTTCCAAAGAATAATTTTTTTTTTGAGAATAATGCTATATACTCATAGTGGCATATTAATAAAGACAGATGCAAACAGATTTGCACTCTGTAGCACTATATATTTATTTTTTTCTATACATTGTCACTTTATAAGTAGAAAAACTTATGAATCGAATTTTCTACGGCAATTGGTCGTTTAGGCCAATTCGGCCAATTTACTGAATTAATCGAATTTTTTTTTGTTAATCTCACCCCATAACCGAATCGATCGAATTGAACTCTTTAATCTAACCGTACTTGACCAAATCAAATTGTCGGGTGATTCGGTTAACCGAATAAAATAAAAAATTAATTATAGAAAAAAAATACGAATGTATAATTTGTATGCCGAAATGAGAATGTCCAAATGGGAAGGGAATCTAGGAATGGCCGAATGGACATTGGAAGTTTGGAACCCTAGCCTAAAATCATATAATTTAATAATTTATATTTAATTATTAATTAATTAAAATTCAGGTAATTCGGTTAATCAAATTACATTTTCCTCATAACCGAATCAAAAATCGAATATCCGAATTTACCCCATCTGAAATCGAACCGACCAAATTCAATCGATTAATTCGATTAAAACCCAATTATGCTCACCCCTAAATCTAGGTATATAATGTTAGATAATAATGCAATATTGTGCAATTATTTGAGTTATAGGACAATTAAATTTGATAAAACCTTTCCCTTCCTTACTTAAACATTTGTTCAAAAAAGACTTATGGGGTGTAGATGTATCCTGTCCTCTTAACTAAAATCGTGTCATGTAAATCATTCGACCTCCCCTTAAGTTTATGTGGCATAATTTTCTTAATTTTTAATCATATAAAAACGAACTTTCATTTTTAATAGAATTTAATATAAAGGAAAATACAATGAAAAATGAGTTTCCTTTTTATTTTCCTTTCCTTTTATTTTTCTAAGTAAAATCCTTAATCCAAACGGACCGTAAGCATGGCGAGAATTTGAATTACTTTAGATATATAAGGGATAGATAATTTAAGTAGTTAAGTTATAATATGTTGTTATGTGATCCCTTGAGTAAGCTTCTATTATTGGATCTTTCCATCTTCCGACAAAAATTTAAATACTGTTATGAATAAAATGGAATAGAATAAATTTGATCTTTATAACTTTATACATTTGTCATAGAATTTATTTAATTTCAAATCAAAGATTGTGTTAGTGGCATGGAAAGGAAGGAAGTTTAGGTAATTAGATTATCTTAATGTACACATATACACATCATCTAATAGTACCATGCATATTATATAGGTGAAAAATATCCTATGCCCTACAATGGGTTGAATAAGGAAACCCTTTGTTTTCATTATGTCAGAGGGAGAAATATTAAGGATAAATTATTACCTCCTATAAACACATAAGGATAATATAAAGAATATGCTCTAAAGGCTTTTTAAGGAACTCTAAGATTCTCTAAGACATTTGAAGTACCATGATCACAATTGCATACATCTTGACAATGACTTGAGCATCAGAGAAAGACCCTAGAGGCCAAAAGGCCTCTCAAGCTCTATGTATTTCTTGGTTGCAATTGCCCATTGATGTGTTGGCATAAAAAAATTAGTAAACTAGGTAGCGGAAGATGTGCTTCCTAAATGTTGTACACAATTAGTGCTCTAATACCAATTGTTGATGTCGAGTGTGCGTAGTGGAAGACCTTACACAAACTCACTAAACAATCAATGGAAAAAGTAAGGCAAGCACTCGATGATAAACTATACTAAACAAACAATCACTCAACAATGAGAATAAATGAAAGTAACAATCAAAGACACAAGAATTTACGTGGTTCTGCAATTTACCTTCGTCCACGGGAGCAGCGGCTGTTTTTCACTATCACAATGAAGCTTATAAAGTTCAATCAATCTAGGATTACATAATAATGATTATATACTAATCTAATGTGTACAGAGGACCTCTAGTATATCTAAAAAACTTCTATAGTGATCTCTAAGAGGATCCTCCAAAAAACTCCCAATCAACTGATCTTCGATTCAAAAATTTGTGATGTCCACAAGCAAAACCATCGACGGTTTGAAACCGAGAAGAATAATTCTGTAGCATTGCTTGAAACCATCGATGACTTGCCCTTAATCCCGCAATCCTGCAACTCTCTCTTCGTTCCATGCTTCATTGTGCTTTCCCCGGTACATGCGTTTCACTTAGAATTTGAGTCACATCCCCAACAATCTCCACTTTGGCAAATACCTACTACCCCACCCGGACCAGTAGATTGTGACCCGCCTCCCGTCTAACACCTGGAGACGTAAACCAAGTCCAAACCACGCTTGAACTTGACCATGGTAATAGGAACTCCACCTAACTGAACACCCAACTCCTTGAACGATCCTTGAAATCACAATGCTACCTTGGTAGCCTCAGCCACTACCAAGAACTCCAATCCAATTACAACCAACGTGACTTGAGAATATACCCTAGACTTCCAACAATTAGGTCTTCCCACAAAATATTCCGTTGTAAGCCTCCTGTCATCCAAGTCCCATGTGTAGTATGCGTCTGCGAACCTCGCAACTGACGAATCACTCTGCTACTCGCTGAAGTACTACACTGCACTGGCATAGGAAACCTTTGGCAAGTCCCAAACATTATCGTCCGTCCTCGAGTATTGAGCGTGTTGACCTTATAAGTCATACCCGATTTTGATTATGACAAATACTCTGGTATTTAATGTCTATCAAGTTTGTGTGCAGGTTCATATTAGCAAGATCGTATGATGACACATGTCATCTTGAAGCAAAAGAAGATCCAGAAGATTTATTCTTGTTGTAATTTATTTTATGCTCATTCGGGTCTGTAATAGTAATTTAGGAAAAGGTCTGTAATAATCATTGCATATCATGCATGTAGATGCAATAAGCTTAAAAAACCTTAGAAAGACCTCAGGTCCTTGCACATACACATAAGATGTCCCCAAAATCACATATATTATCAGGGAATTTAATTGAAGTACAACTGGACTTATAAGGTAAAATCAGTGAAGCTTTGGGAAACCGAACCACTGTGTTCAAAACACTTCGGGTGACCGAATCATTGACTAGTTAGCAAGTTGACTTGGTTTCGGTCGATCGAACCAAAATGAACATACTGTCCTCGGTCAACCGAACCATGATTTTGACTTTTTCTACAAACTTGGCAACCTGAACTTCATGCTCAAAAATGCCTTGGGCTATCGAACTTAGGACCAGGCGACCGAACCATAGACAGAATGGAAATCGCCTTAGATCAGCAAATTAAATCTTGTTTCGGGCACCTGAACTTCAAAAATTAACTTTTTTTCATTGTATCTGTTCGGTCGACCGAACCATGGATCAGGCACCTGAAACTCTCGAGTTATTTTAATTTTTACCGCGGTTAAGAAAAGTTAAATGGGGTTAATTTTCTTAAACAATTTTAAAATAATTTTAATAATTACCTCTATGTCCCCCGTGGTTAAAATTTAGCCATTCTCTATATATAGGGGCTCATTTACTTGGATTAGTAGATTATTAGCAAATTGATTAGCAAAAAACTCTCTGAAAAATTTCCAAATCCTATTTTCTCATACAAAGCCCATACACTTAAATACTTCCATTCCTTTGAGAAATCTAGCATTGTGAGTGTTTTATTCATTGAGTATTATTACTAGAAACCCCCACATGTTCTTATGTATTTGATTTTTATTTGAGGGTTAAGCAAAGAATTTTCCCCTTGATTTTATATAGTAAATATTTGGTTGGAAAAAAATCTCATAGCCTTGTGGGTCTTTGCACTATTATTGCAAGACTCATTAAGGCTTGTATTTTTGTGTGCAAAAATATTTTTTACAAGCTTAGATGTGAACATCTCCTTGTGCTTGATGTTGAGAAAACTATTTTGAGATATTCTAAATTTCCATTGGGTTGAATCTTTGAAACCCTAAACTAAAATTGAGATTTTATCATTACTTAGTTTCAAAGACTTGCTTGTAGATACACTATTGTGCTTGATTTGAGATAATCACTTTTCTGAGTGTTGATTGCACATATACACCATTGAGCTTATTGTTCTTACATGATTTATGTGTTCTGATTATTACTGGTACAAATTTGCTTGATTGAGAAACATTTTACTTGTACGCATCTTGTATTGAAATACTGTTGTATTTTAAGCATAGCCTGAGGGGGCGGTAATCCAGTCCGGAAGGATTGGTTGTAAAGGTTGAGATCAGCCTTGTGCTAATTGACCTGGTTGTATTTAGGTACCGCTCCACCCATTAAGTGAGCCTTAGTGGAATCTTTGTACTTATGAGCCAAGGCGAGGACACAGGTAGTATTGGCCGTACCCCGATAACATATTTTGTATCGGCTTTCTGTTTAATTGTCACTCTTTCAATTCCGCACATGTATGCTAGTACTTGAACTGTTGTGAATGATTTATATGCTTTAAATATTTGCATACATATTTTCTTGGGGGAATTGAGCCTATTTTAGAAAGACCCTAGGTTGAGTAATATTGTTGTTGGATTAGTTGGACCTAGTAGAGGAATTTTTAAATCTTCAATTCACCCCCCTCTTGGGATTGCACCAAAGTCAATAGAGCAGTACATTGTTTACTTAGATTCGCCAATGGTGTACCGGTGATCGGTTTAACATCAACCATGCTAAACCTTTCCAACACGTGATCCACAAAACCAGCCTAAGATAACCACAATCTCATGTAGTTTTGTCCACATAGCCACCCAATGATATCCACAATCTCCTTGTAGCTATAACCTCAATGTAACGACCTAGAAAAATATTGATATTCAAATATTAAGAGAGAGAGAGAGAAATGAAAGCAAAAATAGAAGGGAAGCTGCCAAGTTTCGTCGACGAACACAGGGTTTCGTCGACGAAGGCTTTAAGCATTTCGTCGACGAACACAGGACTTCGTCGACGAGAAAATACCGAGAGGGGTTCTGAGGCAGCCTGAATTTTGTCGACGAATACAGGACCTCGTCGACGAAATTTGTGAAGGACTCGTTGATGAACATAAGGTCTCGTCGACGAAATCTCCTGTTTTATATATATATATATATATATATATGCGGAATTCGGGAAATATCTCATTTTAAGAAGTCTCTCTCTCTCTCTCTCTCTCCTCTCCTCTCTCTCCCTATGACTTTCTCTCCCTTCTCTCTTCGTTTCCGGCCCTACTAGTCGCCAGATCGACAATCCGAGGCTACCACGACGCTCCTGGTGGAATTCCCTACAAGTTTACCAGAACGGATCGTCGAGAAAATGAAGTTGGATTTCATCCCAAATTCTAGGTAAGGTCTTTTATTGAGTTTTTGGCTTTATGGTAGTTGTAAGAAATGACGTAGGCGGAAAAATAATAATATTTTGTTCTGGGATATTGTGTTTTCAAGAGGTTGATCTAGGAATCCTGCAGGTATAAAGCCAGATTTTTATAGGGGCTTTTCAAAGTTGAGGTAAGGGAAATATGCTATGCTAGGAGTTTTTGTAATGAAATTAGAGATTTTATAGATGCATAACTACGCCATTTTACTATACAAAATTTTCAGAATATGAGTTTGAAACAGTATTTGTTTTAGAATATAAGTTTAAATGCTTGTGAGGCCTACGTAGATTTTTATAAGATGAAGAAATTTATACAGTTTTTATAATATATCATACTATACTGAATTAAGGGATGGCGATACGTAACGCCTCAATCTCAGTGAGAGATTATACAGATTAAACAGATAATGATATATATATATATACAAATAAATTTACATACATATACCGTTTTTATACGAGTAGTTTCATGAACAGATATTTATATATATGTACATATACATGTATGCATATTTATTCAAATCAGTATGTGTACCACAGCTTTATAAAGAATTTAGTATGCTATGTTTCCTATTACCGTAATATATAGACAGAGATACAAAGGTAGCATCAAGATGCTACAGAGGCAATATACAGTTTTACAGTATATATATATATAGTACATAAAGACAACGTTATGGTAATTTTGGAAACATGATGAAAACAGTAAAAGAGTATATATGTATATAGTAATAGATCCCTGAGGAAAGGTACACAGACAGATACAGTTTACAGAGCACGGTACCGTTGCTAGATACAGATAGAGTGCAACCACATATCTTAGATAGTATGTGGGTACCGTCAGCCGTGCTCGGAGAGTATGCAGCTTCCCAGTACACTGGGTTGAGGGGGCCGGTTTGACAAGGTAGTAGCCAGTCTCGAGCTTAGGAGAGGATGCAGTTTGGTCAGGCTGAGGTAGTGTAGAGTATAATGACTTATTTGGAGGGCCGACCAGATAGAGTCCTGCCTACGCGCCGCACAACCCTGTCATGAGGGGTCAAATCATGACGTATAGAGTCCCAGGGATAAAAGCACAGTTATATATATATTTACAGTTTTACAGTATATGATGAGAATTGTATGATATATTATCAGTATGAAAAGTAGAAAATACAAACGATACAGTGTATTTTAAATTGAGAAAGATAGATATGTTTTATAGATTGTTGCTATATTTTAAAGTACCTTTAACTTAGTTGCCACACACTAGTGATAGCATATTTCCACTTACTGAGCATCAACTCAGCCCATTACTTACCATTTTTCAGGTGAGACAGTTGGGCGAACAGATCAGGCTCACGGATAGAGGGTATTTAGATCACCCTGGGTTTTGGGTGAGTTTTTGACGAGTTGTATTTTTGGGAAAGATGAGGATAGAAGGGTTTACTTTGTATGGATATGACCTGTATATATTGGATTCTGGTATTGTACAGTTATTTTGTAATAGTGATATGCTTTTTGTTTCCGCTGCGTAGGAATGCTTATCGTATGACTTTAGATACATGGTTACAAATATATATATATAAATGATAAGAATTTGGAGGTCGTTACAATTTGGTATCAGAGCCTAGGTTGCTAGGTTCTGTAGACCCTAGAGTGTAGCGGAAAGCAATACCAGAATATAGGAAAGAGATTTGAGGTTTTGACCTGTGATCTGGATACAGGATTTCGTGATTGTTTCTGTGTTTTTCCTGGGGTAACTATTCTAGGAAAATCATAGTAAACTGTCGACGAGTCATGTGTTTGGGTTGCAGGAGTGGATTTTGGGGCTAGGAGTAGAAGGGATAGTTAATAGAGGATTTGGAGTTTTAGTTGAGTAAGTTGGGTCTATAAGGAGATAGAATTTTGAAACGATGTTCTATGCATAGAATTTTGAAACGATGTTCTATGTGTTTGCAGGATGGACACAAGGGACAATAGTGCTCATGCCAGTGGGAATGATGGAGTGGGTCCATCTGGCACAGTTGGTGGGGATTCAGATGTTGTGCTACGCAGTGTAGCTCAGTAAGTTATTGCTGAGATAGCGCGGAGCTCTAGAGAGCAGGGAGGTCCATCCTTAGCGCAGGGATGTACCATAGAGAAATTTATGAAGATAAATCCACCAGCTTTCTCTAGAGCGACTGATCCTGCAGTTGCTGAGAACTAGGTGCAGGAGATAGAGAAGATTCTGACAGTACTCCACTGCACCGATGAGCAGAAGGTTTTATATGCTACATATAGGTTGGCAGGGGAGGCTGAGAGGTGGTGGACAGCCACCAGGTTGTTGGAGGAGCAGAGAGCCATACTAGTGTAGATGACTTGGGCCTGATTCAGGGACATGTTCTTCGACAGATATTATCCTGTTTCAGTGAGAGACGCTTGAGTACAGGAGTTCCTGAGTCTGTCTCAGGGGTCGATGACAGTCCCACAGTATGCGGCGAGATTTATTGAACTATCTCGCTTCTGCCCTTATATTGTCCCAGATGAAGCAAAGAAGGCTAGAATGTTTGAGAGGAATTTGAGGCGGGATGTTTACAGGAAGGTGGCGGTATTGAGGATCCAGGATTTCTCAGAGTTGGTTTACAGGGCCACCATAGCGGAGGAGAGTCTATCTAGAGAGATGGAGGCACAGATTCAGAAGAAGAGGGTTGCGCCCTCGAGTTATCAGATGGGTCCCAGCCGAGGTCCTTGGAGAGGAGGTAGACCTGGTGAAGGCCAGAGACAGATGATAGAGCACAGGGGATCTCAGAGTAGTCAGCCTCCCGCCACTTGTGCCAGGTATGGCCGAAGACACCCGGGTGAATGTCGATTCGAGGAGAATGTTTGCTATCGCTGTGGGAGACCCGGTCACATGGCACAAGCATGTCAGATGCCGTCGGGTTATGCACAGGCTCCCAGACCATTTCAAGGTGGATATCAGTCGCCCTGCGGTTGTCAGCAGAGGAACACTGTGCCGGCGAGGGTTTATGCGTTGACACCAAGAGACGCTGAGATGGCTGGGGACGTTGTCACAGGTACTCTTACTGCTTTACCATATAGCATGATTGTCTTGTTTGATACAGGTGCCACCCACTCCTTCATATCGGCGGGGTATGTGTGAATAGCTGGAATAGAGACACAACTGTTAGATATAGAATTGTCAGTGGGCACGCTGATGGAATCTGTGATTAGATGCAAGAGGGTACTTCGAAATTTTCCAGTAAGTATTCAGGAGAGAGTGCTGCAAGCCGATCTTGCAGTCCTGGATATGCAAGGGTTTGATGTGATACTAGGCATGGATTGGTTAGCAACTTATCACGCAAGTATTGATTGCCATCAGAAAGAAGTCAGACCCCGGGGTGAACCAGAATTTAGATTTGCAGGTTTATGTGTACGTGCCTCGCCACAGCTGGTGTCGGCTATTCAGGTGAGGATACTGTTACAGGATGGTTGCTAGGGGTCTGTTACATACATAAAAGAGTTGCCAAAAGAAGAGTTGAGACAAGATGACATACCAGTAGTGAGGGAATTCCCATATGTATTCCCAGAAGAATTGTCTGGTTTGCCGCCAGACCGTGAGATTGAGTTTACCATAGATTTGTTGTCGAGGTCCACAAAAGTATCTAAAGCACCGTACTGTATGGCCCCAGTCGAGTTAAAAGAATTGAAAGACCAGCTATAGGAGCTACTGGATAAAGGTTTCATCAGGCCTAGTGTGTCGCCTTGGGGCGTGCCAGTATTGTTCGTGAAAAAGAAAGATGGAACCATGAGGTTATGCATTGATTATAGGGAGATAAACAAATTGACAGTCAAAAATAAATATCCTCTCCCTAGGATCGATGATTTATTTGATCAGCTCCAGGGTACCCAGGTTTATTCTAAGATTGATCTACGGTCAGGCTACCATCAGGTGAAAGTCAAGGCAGAGGAAATTTCAAAGACTGTTTTTCGTACCCGATATGGGCATTACGAGTTCTTAGTGATGCCATTTGGGTTGACTAATGCATTAGCGGTTTTTATGGATTTGAGGAATCGGGTATTCCACCAGTATTTGGACCAGTTTGTGGTTGTGTTCATTGACGATATACTAATCTACTCGAGGAGTTCTGAGGAGCACGAGCATCATTTGAGGCTGGTGTTGCAGGTATTGAGAGAAAAGAAATTATATGCAAAGTTTAAGAAATGTGAGTTCTGGTTAAGGCAGGTTACTTTTCTCGGCCATGTGATCTCAGAAGTAGGAGTATCAGTTGATCCAAGCAAGATAGAGGCAATGGTGAATTGGGAGAGGCCGGGAAATGTTCAGGAAGTCAGGAGTTTTCTGGGGTTGGCAGGTTATTACCGACACTTTGTGGAGGGTTTTTCTAGGCTATCAGGTCCATTGACACGACTTACGAGAAAATTTTGAAATTTGAATGGACTGATGACTGTGAGCAGAGTTTTCAAGAGTTAAAGCAGTGGTTAGTTTCAGCCCTAGTACTAGCTATTCCATCAGGGGAGGATGGTTATGTGATATACAGTGATGCCTTTTTGAAGGGTCTTGGATGTGTGCTGATGCAGCACAGCAGGGTTATTGCATATGCATCTAGACAACTCAAAGAATATGAGAAAAATTACCCTGTCCATGACTTAGAGCTTGCTGCAGTGGTTTATGCTCTTAAAATCTGGAGGCATTATTTATATGGTGGGAAATGTGAGATTTTCACGAATCACAAGAGCCTGAAATATTTCTTCACTCAGAAAGAATTAAATATGAGACATAGAAGGTGGTTAGAGCTTATTAAAGACTATGACTGCATGATTAGCTACCACCCAGGAAAAGCGAACGTAGTGGCAGATGCTTTGAGCAGGAAATCAGGGGGATCGGTGCTGGCAGCTATGAAGATTCAGCACTCGATTCTAGTGGACTTGGAGAAGCTCAACATAGAATTGGTGGAGGAGAGTCCTCAGGCAGTTATTGCCAGCTTAGTGGTCCAGCCTACCCTTTACGAGAAGATTAAGGCAGCTCAGGGTGATGACGTGGAGTTGGCAGCAGTGATGGCTAGAGTACGTGATGGTCAGGCTGAGGAGTTCAGCATATCAGATGACGGAGCTCTGCAATTTCGTACTAGGCTATGTGTTCCTGCAGATGCTGAGATCAGGAGGACTATACCGGAGGAGGCTCACAGATCCCTATACACGATTCATCCCGGCAATACTAAAATGTACAGGGATCTGCGAGAGTATTTATGGTGGAGTGGAATGAAGAGGGAGATAGCTGAATTTGTTCAGGAGTGCTTGACGTGTCAACAAGTTAAAGTTGAGCACCAGAGGCCAGCAGGGTAGCTGCAGCCATTGTTTATTCCAGAGTGGAAGTGGGACCACGTTTCGATGGATTTTGTTACGGGGTTACCACCAGTACGGTAGAGATTGAATGCCATTTGGGTTGTTGTGGATCGTTTGACAAAGACTGCGCATTTTATCCCTATTAAAGTTGGCTATTCCATGGACAGACTGGCAAAGATATATGTTCGGAAGATAGTTCGTATTCATGGAGTACCAGTATCCATAGTTTCAGACCGAGATCCTTGGTTTACTTCACGATTCTGGAAAAGTTTTCAGGAGGCTGTGGGTACGCAGTTAGCTTTTAGCACTGCTTTTCATCCCCAGACTGATGGTCAGACTGAGAGGACCATTCAAATATTAGAGGATATGCTTCATGCCTGTGTACTTGATTTTGGGGGCAACTGGATTCAGTTTATGCCATTGGTTGAATTCGCTTACAATAATAGCTATCAGGCTAGTATCGACATGGCTCCATACGAAGTATTGTATGGCAGGAGATGTCGTTCTCCTCTTTTTTGAAATGAGGTAGGTGAAAGGCGAGT
Source organism: Malania oleifera (assembly GCF_029873635.1). NCBI lineage: Eukaryota > Viridiplantae > Streptophyta > Magnoliopsida > Santalales > Ximeniaceae > Malania > Malania oleifera. The sequence continues at coordinate 10,162,553 of NC_080421.1, read as the reverse complement.
TTTGGGTCCAGATATAGTACAATAGGTGTCCGACAAAGTCTGGTTAATTAGAGAAAGAATTAAAACAGCATAGAGTCGGCAGAAAAGTTATGCAGACACTCGCCGTAGAGAATTGGAATTTGATGTGGGAGATCAAGTATTTTTGAAGATAGCTCATTTGAAGGGAGTTATGAGGTTTGGAAAGAAGGGCAAGTTGAACCCTAGGTTTATTGGCCCTTTTAAGATACTTGAGAGAATAGGGTCAGTTGCCTACAGGCTAGCTTTGCCACCAGCTTTGGCTCGTATTCATGACGTATTTCATGTTGCCATGTTACGAAAATACGTCCCAGACCCATCCCACATCATCAGTTATGTAGAGATAGAGCTTAAGGATTCGTTGGCATATGAAGAAGTGCCAGTATAGATTTTGGACAAGAAGGTTCAGACTTTACGCACTAAAGAAATACAGTTGGTAAAAGTTTTGTGGAGGAACCACGCTATAGAGGAAGCTTCTTGGGAGCTCAAGGAGTAGATTAGACAGAGATACCCGCAGTTATTTCCAGAGGTATAGAGGTACTTAGGTAAAGTATAATAGTTAGATAGATTTCCTTTTTACAGGTACATGTATAAGATTTTAGCTAGTAGATAGTTTTTAATTTTATATGTGTAATCTCCCAGAACATAATATGTAACCACGGTATTCCTCCGCCACAAGTGAGGGCCGGTAATAAAATAAGTAGACCATTTTTCCTCTGCGGAATGATAGAGTGTATTGGCAGGGATACAGATAGTAAATTTCGAGGACGAAATTTTATAAGGAGGGGAGAATGTAACGACCCAGAAAAATATTGATATTTAAATATTAAGAGAGAGCGAAATGAAAACAAAAATAGAAGGGAAGCTGCCAAGTTTTATCGACGAACACAAGGTTTCGTTGACGAAGGCTTTAAGCATTTCGTCGACAAACACAGGACTTCATCGACGAGAAAATACCTAGAGGGGTTCTGAGGCAGCCTGAATTTCGTCGACGAATACAGGGCCACGTCGACGAACACAGGGTCTCGTTGACGAAATCCCCTGTTATATATATATATATATATATATATATATATATATATGCGGAATCCGAGAAATATCTCATTTTAAGAAGTCTCTCTCTCTCTCCTCTCTCTCCCTACGACTTTCTCTCCCTTCTCTCTTCGTTTTCGGCCCCACCAGTCACCGGATCGACGATCCGAGGCTACCACGACGCTCCTGGTGGAATTCCCTACAAGTTTGCCGAAACGGATCGTCGAGAAAACGAAGTTGGATTTCATCTCAAATTCTGGGTAAGGTCTTTTATTGAGTTTTTGGCTTTATGGTAGTTATAAGAAATGACGTAGGTGGAAAAATAATAATATTTTGTTCTGGGATATTGTGTTTTCAAGAGGTTGATCTAGGAATCCTGCGTGTATAGAGCCAGATTTTTATAGAGGTTTTTCAAAGTTGAGGTAAGGGAAATATGCTATGCTAGGAGTTTTTGTAATGATATTAGAGATTTTATAGATGCATAACTACACTGTTTTACTATACAGAATTTTCAGAATATGAGTTTGAAACAGTATTTGTTTTAGAATATAAGTTTAAATGCTTGTGAGACCTAAGTAGATTTTTATAAGATGAAGAAATTTATACAGTTCTTATAATATATCATACTATACTGAATTGAGGGACGGCGATACGTAACGCCTCAATCTCAGTGAGAGATTATATAGATTATACAGATAACGATATATATATATATACAGAGAAATTTACATACATATACCGTTTTTATACGAGTAGTTTCATGAATAGATATTTATATATATGTACATATACATGTATGCATATTTATTCAAATCAGTATGTGTACCACAGCTTTATAAAGAATTTAGTATGCTATGTTTCCTATTACCGTAATATACAGACAGAGATACAAAGGTAGCATCAAGATGCTACAGAGGCAGTATACAGTTTTACAGTATATATATATAGTACATAAAGATAGCGTTACGGTAATTTTGGAAACATGATGAAAACAGTAAAAGAGTATATATGTATATATGTATATAGCAACAGATCCCTGAGGAAAGGTACACAGACAGATACAATTTACAGAGCACGGTACCATTGCTAGATACAGATAGAGTGCAACCACATATCTTAGATAGTATGTGGGTACCGTCAGCCGTGCTCGAAGAGTATGCAGCTCCCCAGTACACTGGGTTGAGGGGGCCGATTTGACAAGGTAGTAGCCAGTCCCGAGCTTAGGAGAGGATGCAGTTTGGCCGGGTTGAGGTAGTGTAGAGTATGATGACTTATTTGGAGGGCCGACCAGATAGAGTCCCGCCTACGCGCCGCACAACCCTGTTATGAGGGGTCAAATCATGACGTACAAAGTCCCAGGGATAAAAGCACAGTTATATATATATTTACAGTTTTACAGTATATGATGAGAATAGTATGATATATTATCAGTATGAAAAGTAGAAAATACAGACGATATAGTGTATTTTAAATTGAGAAAGATAGATATGTTTTACAGATTGTTGCATTACAGTTCAGTTCTATATTTTAAAGTACTTTTAACTTAGTTGCCACACACTAGTGATAGCATATTTCCACTTACTGAGTATCGACTCACCCCATTACATTACCATGTTTCAAGTGAGACAACTAGGTGAGCATATCAAGCTCGCGAATAGAGGGTATTTAGATCACCCTGGGTTTTGGGTGAGTTTTTGACGAGTTGTATTTTTGGGAAAGATGAGGATAGAGGGGTTTACTTTGTATGGATATGACCTGTATATATGTGATTTTGGTATTGTACAGTTATGTTGTAATAGTGATATGCTTTTTGTTTCTGCTGCGTAGGAATGCTTATCGTATGACTTTAGATACATGGTTACAGATATATATGTATAAAAAAAAATGATAAGAATTTGGAGGTCGTTACACCCAAAGTCACCATAAGATAATCCCAACCTCCCTGTAACTTTATCCTTGTGAATCTCCAACCCAAGAATACTTTTGGCAACACCCAAAACCTTCATGTCAACTTCCTTTCTCAACAGGGTCCCCGACTGATTTACCTCAATTTGAACCTTCCCAGCAATATGCATGTCACTCACATAAAACAACAGAATACTTGCCCATTTGCATCCTATTTACCTATCCCTCTATGGGAGCACCACTAACCCCCCACGTTCAATTCTTATACAATAATTCCATCTCCTTCACCATGGCACCTATCCACCTACCATTCTCTTGGTCATGCACTGCCTCTTGAAAGGTAGTAGGATCCTTACTCATAGTAATGGATGCATAAGACATTAGATCTTTATACCTGAGTAGTGGCCTGATAGTGCCTCTGAGCCCATTGTGATCCTGCTGGTTTCTCGAGCTTGAACTCCCTACATTATGACCAATATCATCTCTATCCTGAGTCTGTAACTCCACCTGCATCATAATCTCATTTCTACTCTAGTTTATCCTGTGATTTCGCTAGTCTCCTATGCTAGAACTCCCTACACTTCTACCCTGAGTCTCCAACTCCATCTGCACAACATGCTCATTGTTGCTACTATAGCTTTCTAGCACCCATTTCTCTTCATCTATCTGAGTACATTGTCTCATGGCTTCAACACCTAAAACCATGTCTCCACCAATCACTACCTTGTTTGCCATTAATCACCCAGTTTGAACCCATCTTTCTTATATACCATAAAGATGTCATGTCTGGATATTACACCAAGCTTAGATCCTACCTCACTAGAAACTTGCATGGCTGGACCTCCAAACTCTCTTAAACTAAATAAGTCTACCACATAACATGTCCAAGTCCCTCCTACAACTCTCCCATCTAATGATGCCTTTGGCGATCAATTAATCGAGAAACACGCCATACTCGCTGACTAAACTAAGAAGTTCCTTGTAAGCCCTACGTATACCATGCCCTACTTACAAAACTCCTTGAACACTAACATACTCAGCACCAATGTCTAACTTGAGGAATTCTCTCCTAGTCTAGTACTCCACCTCAGCCACAAATTACACTTGACAAACATCTCCAACTTGTGCCACATGAGATACCCTCTGATCTTTTGTAACCTCACCGGTACTCAAACATCCAAAACAATGTAGTTAAGAATACCCTCTGTTTTGTGTGTGGTTCTTTTACAAAAAATGGTATTATCTAACTCGGAACTCTTAGCTACAGCCCCACCTACAACTGTGTTACCCTGTAGTGCATAAGATTCCCTGTTATCTTTTGTCCCTTCATCACCATCAAAGTGCCTTCACACACCTTCATTGTCTTGCCTTCATAATTGTGACTATACCTGTTACAATTTAAAGTTCCCAATGATATCACATTCTTCCGTAGATCAGGTATATTCCTTACCTCACACAATGTCCTTACCACACCATCGTACATCTTGATCCTGATATCCCCCATTATGACAACTTTGCAGATTGCACCGTTTCCCATCATAAGGGAATCTGAACTCACCAATCTGTAGGAGGTGAAGCAGGCTTTGTTGGGTGTTATATGTAAAGAACATCCCGAGTCTAGGACCCAAGAGCCTGTGAGCTATTTTGAACCTGATGAAACATAAAGCATCTCATAATCATTACTCCTTGAGCCCCTTTCTTCCACTACATTAGCAAATTTTGATGAACCCTTTTGAGCTTTTGCTTTTCCCTTCTCCCACTCCAGACACTCCAATTCTATGTGCACTAGATTCCTGCACTTAAAACAACGAACGTCTTTCCTCCTTTTGGACTCAGATTAAGTGTTATTACCACTTAATCCACTCCAAGACTAGCCTCTCCCATGATCTTGAACCCTCATGACTGGTCTTCTTCCTCTGATGGAACCCCAGCAATGCACTCATTATGTCCTCCAACTCCAGGGTTTCTTTTCCCCAAGTCAGCGTCGTAACCAGATTCTTGTATATAGGTGACGTAGGTAGGGAATTCAACAGCATCAACGCTTTGTCCTCTTCATCAAACTTCACATTAACTCGCCCCAGATCATCAATGATTTGATTAAATGTGTTGAAGTTCTAAGTCAAATCCAAACCCTCTGCCATATTAAGCCAATATAGTTTTTGCTTAAGATACAACTTGTTCGTTAATGACTTGGACATGTACGGACACTCTAGTTTCAGTCAAATCGCTATTGGAGATTCCTCATCCAAGACGTGATAAAACACGTCATCGGCTAGACATAACCTAATAGTGGACACAACTCTCGCTTCTAACTCTTTCCAACTTGCTTTATCCATGCCTTCCGACTTCTTTTCGTATAAACCCTTCACCATTCCTTACTGCACTAAGAAGTCCTTCACCCTCCTCTGTCAAAGCCCGAAGTTCCTCGTTCCATCGAACCTACCAACCTTGAACCTTGTAGAAGAAATCTTAGCCATTGTGAACCAATAGCTATGATACCAATTGTTGTCCACAATTGGTGCTCCGATACCAATTGTTAATGCCGAGTGTGTGCAGTGGAAGACCTCACACAAACTCACTAAACAATCAATGTAACAAGCAAGGCAAGCACTCGATGATGAATTATACTAAATAAGCAATCACTCAACAATTAGAATAAAATGAAAGCAACAATCAAAGATACAAGAATTTACGTGGTTCGACAATTTGCCTACATCCACAAAAGCAGTGGTTGTTTTTCACTATGTTGTGTAAAACGCCCCAAATATGCATAGTGGAAATATATACTTGTGTAAAGAATCAAACACACACTACATCAATCTAATGGTGAATATATAGAACAATCCACAACCACAACAAGTAAATTAAAGCAATAAAACACAAAGACATAGAGAATTACGTGGTTCGGCAATGCTTACATCTACGGGAGCAAACGACGAAGATTCGCTATCTTCTTGTGTAAATTACAAGAATAATAGAAGAATCTTTTCAATTCTCTTAACAATCATCAACCAACATACTTGGCTAACCATATACAACATATACTATGTATATATAAGCCTCCTTAGAGCTTTCCGCCCGAAACCAAACCGTATTAACGTCCATTTATTCAAAATTTGAAATCTGCACTAGGCATCCCGAGCCAAACTGTCAACTAATTGGGTTAAATCGTCGACTATTTCAGAAAGAATGTAAATTGTCTGAATTCTAGAGCCAAATAGTCGACTGTTTCAACCAAATAGTCAACTATTTCCCTACTGCTCCTCAACACATGTAATTTTCCACTATGTTTTCTTCCTTGTTTATGCAATTCATCAAGTTTACGAGTCACAAAAACACAACACACTATCACAATGAAACTTACAAAGCCCAATCAATCTAGGGTTAAATTATAATGATTATATATTAATTTAATGCGTATAAAAGACCTCTAGTATATTTAAAACACTTATGTAGCGATCCCACGGAGGAAAATCCTCCAAAAACTCCCAATCTACTTATCTCTGATTCGAAAATCTGTGACGTCTACGAGTTAAACTGACGACAGCTTAGGCCAAATCGTCGACGGTTTGAAGCTGAGAAGAATACCTCTATAGCACTGCCTAAAACCGTCAATGATTACACTCAAATCGTCGATGATTTACCCACAATCCTAGAACTTTCTCTTTGTCCCTCTCTTCATGGTATTTTCCCTGGTACATGCGTTCCTCTCAGATTATGAGCCACATCCTTAACACTATAATAGTCCCTTTAAGTAGGCCTTGACATGCAAATATTACTAGCGGAAGATGTGCTTCCTATAATGCTATAACAACTATATTAGTCCCTCTAAATAGGCCTTGACATGCAAATATTACTATCTCTTACCAAATAATAAAGACCAGAATCCAAGGAGATGTACGAACAAAGTCATGAAAACCAAGCTCTAAAGAGTTACCTTATGGGGTCATCAAGACTATATCCTAAGGGGTTGCCCTATAGAGTCTAGAAGATCAAGCTCCGTGGAGTTGCCTTATGAGGCCATGAAGACAAATTTCAAAGGGATTGCCTTAGGGGATGTGAAGACCAAGGCCCCAAAAGAAAAAGAAATAAAATGAGGGAGTTGAGTAGCACCTTGACTCTAAGGCCTTGGGAGGCCCAAGGAAAAAAAAAACAAGAAGAAAAGGAGCGCTCAACTTCAAGGCCTAATAAGAGAGAGAGAGAGAGAGAGTACCTAAATTGAAAGGTCAGATAATTGCAGTGACAATAAAAACATATAAAGTGAGATATCATATATTTAAGGTCATGAGAAAAATCCATCTACTCCAAAATACGAAAGATTTTCTTTCAAGATTAGGAGTGCAAGGCATTTGGTAAATGTGAAAAATATGCTCTACAATGGCTTGAAAAATCATTTATTATGGGAGACTATTGGTTGTCTTAAATTAAAGAAGAATGTTAAAATACTCCATGCTCTATAATGATATATGACCACTTAATGTGACACATAATCCTTTATTGATAGGGGCATTCAACTTTTTTGGGGAGTATAAAATACACACCAAATAAAGTAAAGGACATGCCCGAAGAAAACCTCTAAGACATTTCAAGACTCTTTAAGGCACACAAGGTAAGTCATAATTACATATATTTCAAAACTCGCCTAAGTGTCAAAGATAGTCATCAAAGACTAGTAGGCTTCTCAAGCTCTTTGCATGTATAAATTAGAGTTCAATTTTTAATGTCAAACGCGCACACACACACATGTGTGTGTGTGTAATATTAATTAATTATTGTCCAAATTTGATCATTAATTTTGCATTCAACACCTAACAAAAGAGGCATTTAGCATCTTTAATACATATTATTGAAATGATATTCAAGATTAATCTTAAATAGTCTTTCGATAGTTCATCCTCTAAAAATGTCCTAACTTCTTGTAATGTCTATTGCCATGATGAACTTCATATATTAGACACCGGTGTAAGGATTATGATGATGAGAATATGCAAGCTTGAAAGGGTTAATTAAAAGTAAATTACATAATTATTACATTAATGCTTTTAAAAAAAATATTAAATAAAGTTGTGATAGTCAAAATACGTACGAAGAAGTGTAATTAATCAAATGACGAGGAAAAACTAATACGTAGAGACAATTCACATATTTAGTATCTCCAAGTAGTTCAAAATTCAAATATTTAATGATGGTGGCAATGCGGGCTACTTAAGGCAAGCATGTGTCTAATAAATAATTAGAATTTGTTGAATGCTCTCTTATTTTCTTAAAACTACTATGGTATTAACGCAAAACGTCAAAATATTTGAAAAGGCATATTATTGTTATAAATCAAAATTTAAAAATATTAGGCAAGTGACTACGAGAAATAAGAATTCAGAAATAGAAAAGCTTATAATGTGCCAATAGTTTTGGTATTTTTTACTAGTTCATAGATTATTGTAACGATAAACATTCAATCACTACAATTAATTCAATAGATATTTTGAATTAAGTTAAATTTTTTATTAGAAAATTCTTTAACTATTAGTTTGGTCAACATTCGAGAGACAAAAACCCAAAACAAAAAACAACAAAATCAATTATTTAAATAATTATTAGGAATCTCCTAGGAGATAGAGATATTATTTGGTAAATTGAGAAACTAAATTGGAGTTTACATGTTCGAATCTTGGGAAAGAGCAAGGAAAAGTGATACTCGATAGGAGATGATTACCTCTCATAATGTTGTTCAAACAAAATATAAGCTTCCAATTAACTAAAAAAATTAACTATTAGGAGCTGAGAAAAGGTAAATAGACATTCTTGATCATGGAAAGTTACTAAAATCTTATACATTCCTTCCTTTTCCTTGAAATAAATAAATAAACTAGTTAAATTTTTTTTGTTAATTTAACCAATATTAAAATTCAAAAAATAATAATTAAATAATGAACCAAGTAACGGCGAACATAGAATATATGTCATGTGAGGACAAAATAGATCACATAAAAACATTCCCACGAAAATGTAAATTAAAATATAAAATTTTGAGGAAATGTGTGGGGCAAGGGGCACTTATAATTTCATATATTATAGGAAAGAGAGTCATAAAAAATAAAAAATAAAACTCGAGAGAGCCTAGGACTGTCCTACTAGCCTCCCTTAGTCCGCATACCGCATAACTCGATTTAATTTTACCTTAGTAGTGTACGATCAAAAATTTTTTCTTTCTTGAAATACATTGAAATCCTGCGACTAGATCTCATCTCTTATTTCTTTCTATCTTTCCAAATATTTAAATTTAAATAATAACAAATTTTAATTACTGAAATATCCTCAAAGAAACTCATTATAGATTATACAGCATTACTGTGGCATTCCGAATATAAGCAGGCAGTCCAGTAAAGTGAAAAGGCAAAAGATAAATTAGTAGGCAAGCCCAAGGTTTACCCATTTGGTACCACAGGCCCATTGCAAAGGGAACAAGTAAAATATTATGATGTAAAATATTATTATGGAAGCACCCCCACAGCAGCCCAAGACTTGGCAGTCCAGTCCAACTAATATTTGGGTTGGGCCAGTGTTGAGTAATTTTTTCTGGGCCTAGGCCCAATTATTATGCTGAGACACCAAGCTTTTTCCTTTTTTGGGTGGCGCTAATGTTGTGCACATTGGCAGCACCTTGAAAGCATTCATAATAGAAAAGAATTTAAAAGGTCAAAAATGCAATGAAGAGAATACAACTAATTACATCCTACTTGATGTTTGATAACTCAAATCATACAAATTTATTAACCACACAATATTGTCTTTAATATTAAATTGCTTCTAAGAAATTATATTTTTTCCATCTTTTCTTCTACTCCAATGCATACATAATTGTTGATCTCGCTAGGGCTAAGCATAATTTGGATAAAACCGAATTAACTGAGTAAATTCGACCAGTTCAGTTCGGTTAAAAATTTGTTTGGTTCGATTCGGCTTTCATTTTCGTTGAATTTCGATTTTCGATTTTTGGTTCGGTTAATTCGGTTAACGAATTAACCAAATAGTATAAATTAATAATAAATAATTATATATATTATATATTAAAATATTTTATATATTATATGTAGACACCTCAAATTGTTCGGGGTCTTAAACAACAATAACAAAAAAGTAGAGTTTTTTTTTTTTTTTTTCATACAAAAATACAAACAAAAAAAAAATAGAAATATAGAAAGAGGAAAAAAATACATTTTACATTGGAAACTTAAAAAATACAATAAAAAAAAGGAAATTTGAAGTAAGGGAGTCTCGGTTCTTCATGTTGGCACCTGCATACACACACAATTCAAATTGAAATTAGAAAAATCATAATTTAAAACTCATTTAGCTACTTAATATTGATTGAGTAAATTTAAATTTGGCTTATCAAATTTAAGTTAGCAAATTAGTTTTAACTTTGATTTGTTTATTTGAATTTGATTAGTTAATTAGATTACTCCTTAAGTCCTATAAATAGGAGCCTCAGACAAGTAAACATGGAGATGCAAGATTCATATGGTGAGAGATACAACATTCACGTAGCATAGGTTTGTGAGAAATTCATTGTATGATTTGCTATGAGAATTACAGAGAGAAAGAACAGACAAGAGAAGTTCAAACAGTAATTCATAGCTAGAATCACACAAGCAAAATTTCAGTTATAGAATCTGTAGCCTAGGAAGGTTGTCAGGAAAAATTATTGGGTTCGGAGGTTCTAGAGATTAGAATTTGAAGCTCAAAGTTGCGAAAAAAGGACTTCGATATTGGAGGAGTTGAAGACCACAGGTATGTGTTAATTTTAAATTTTGTTTTGCAGTATTTAATATTATATTTGAAATACGCTGAATTCAAAAAGCTGAATCTAAGGTCGATCCAATTTGGATTTGGGTTTGTCAATTGTGAAGACCAAAATATTGGGCTGAACTAAGGTCTGAACCCAAACAAGATTTAACCTAGGTTTAGATTTAACTCCAAATCAAACCTGTTTGTTTCGTGGGAAAATAAAGGAAAAGCCAAGAAAAATAAAAATAAGTTGTTAACTTATCTGTGAATTATGAGTTTTGGTTTGGTTCTGAATGTTCGAACATTTGCATTTTGTCTACCCTGTGGTTTTGACTTGCAAAATGAAAATAATAGTAGAATAAGTATTTGAGAGACGTAAAGGAGAAATAAAAGCAAAAGAGAAAGATGTGAAGACAAAAAAAGAAATTAAAGAGATGAATAATCAGTGAGGGGAAAAAAGCATATCAGCGAAAATTTGAGAAAAGAAAAAAAAAGAAGGAAAAAAATATATTTTTAGAGATCCGAGAGGGAAGAGGAAGAAGAATAAGAGGAAAAAAAGGAATAAAAAGAGGATGAACGGAACCTAGAGGGAAAGAAGAGGGAGGAAGAAGAGGAATAAGAAGAAGAAAAATAGAGTGTACATGTCGAGAGGATGAACAGATCCGAGATCGGATGGCTGAGAAAAGGAGGAGAATAAGAAGGGAGAGTGCGTGGGGGGGGGGGGGGAGAGAGGAAAAGCAGAGAGGAAAAAGGAGATGGGAGAATAAGAGAACGGAGAAGAAGGAGAAAAAGAGGAAGAAGCAGAGGGGAGAAATCCGAGAGAGAGAGAGAGAGAGAGAGAAGAAAGATGAAAAGAAAGAGAGGGTTTTTTATTTTATTTATTATTTTAATTTATTCATTTATTTTATTTATTACTCTATTTAATATTTTAATTTGTTTTTAATTTTAAAATTGGAGAAAAACAATAGAAAAATCACAAAAAATCAGGAAAAGTAGAGGACAATTTGAAAAAAATATTTTTGAAATCAATAAAAATATTTTGAGTTATTTTGACTCAAAATTAAAAAAATGGAAAATAAAAAATATAAAAAATGAGAAAAACAAATATTTAAAAAATAGCAAAAAATTTCAGAAAATTTTTTACAAAGACTTTGAAAAATATGGGAATGTTTTCAAAGATGATTTTTGATTATTTTACTTATTTTTGGTGTGAGTGTATCCCAATGATTTCAAAAAAAGTAAAGAGGTATTTCAGATCTCATCTGTATTAGTTCTAATGAGGGTTTATCTAACAAGATCCCCTCGTTTGGAAGTCTTATTAGATATTCCTAATCGCACAGTGACTTTTATTTTTTTTTTAATCTTCCTTCTTTATTTTATTTATTTATTTATTTGTTTACTTATTTATTTGTTTATCTCTAAGGGATTAATTAAAGACCATTATCTTCAATTTAAGGACAATTCATGACTAAGTAGGTACTGTTCGTAGAATGAGTGTGTAGAGGGTGCTGATACCTTTTCCTTGCATAACCAAACTCCCAATCCCGATTCTGGTAAAGCAGACTGAGACTACTGGTTCCTTAGCCTAGAAATAGTTTATAAACTAATCAATGAGTAGTAAATAGGTATTCTAACCGCACAAGGTAAATAATAGGTTAGTGGCAATTCCATTCAAATTTAAATATTATTATCCTTTGCCATTCTGGACCCTTATTTGGGACGTTGCAACAACTTGACAACTCTGCTGGGGACATAGAGAGTCGAGCCATCAATTAGTTTGGAATTATCCTGTATATGAATTTTATGGTCTTTTGATTATTCTATGATGTTTTGTATGTGAATATGAATTGTTGTGTGTGTGTGTGTTTTTGTGAATATTTTGCTTGTATATAATTCTTATGTGGTTAATTCTTGTATGCATGGAATGGATGGATAAACATGTGCAGGGTCTGAGGATATGTTGGGGTTAAGGGGGATAAACTTTTAAAATTTATGTGAGCACACACATTTTCATGAGCCTCCTACCCAGGCTTTACCTTTTAGGAATATATAGGAGTGTAATACCGTTAGCTCTCATGAGACAAGGTCTTTGGAGGCGCATGAACCAGTCTCCTCATATGAACTTTGCCCAAGCCCATTGGGTAAGGATATGAGAAATGTTGGAAACATGTTGTTAATAATGAATAAAGCTTGAATCACACATGTTTTAACTCTAATTTCCTCTCTTAGGATAAAGCCTTGGAGAAACCTATAGGAGATAAATCCACCTGAGGTTGGGACAGAAGGTTCATCCTTCTTCATATGACTTAGTCTAGTCTTTGTTGTGTCTATTTGAATTCCTTTGTGTGGTTTCTTATGCTTTGTATCCATTTTAGGCATGCGTGATACTTAGTCAAAATTTTGGAAGAATCCTAAGTCACCTTATGGACAACTCAATAGTGGTATACAATGAAGAGGAAATAGAGGTTTAGCAGTGTTTTGAAGTCCAACAAAATCATTAGAAAAGTAGTTGAATTAAGGAATTGAGGTGATTAAGGAAGGACCTGAGGGGCAATATGGTCAAGTCAATACGTTCAACGAATTAATCCTTCCAATTTCCAACCATTGTGCCTTTAATAAAACTAACTTTTTCTGATGGGGGTTTGTTGCCAGGTCTTGCCTCAGCAGGAATGGTATGGTTATAGGGAAAAGTATGACTGCATTAAAGAATTCCTAACTAAAAAATTTGTCAGAAGCATAATACTCAGTAAGTGGGGCAATTTTTAGGAGTTAGTAGAGGAAAATAAATTTTCGTACAAATCAGCGAAAATGACCTGAGTCGTAAGTTGAGGATTGTGTATTAGGAGTTGGGTTGAATTGAGAGTTTTTATTAGGTGATAAGGTTTTTTTCAAGAATTCTGGCAGTTGTTTAGGTTGCATACATATTCATGCATTTGTGTGCATATTCATAAATTTGAGTACATGTTCATGCGCAATTTCATTAAAAAAAAAAAAAGCATTTGCAGAAAGAATCATCCAAACAAAGTTCAGGGGTGTCAACATTGAGCAATAAAATCATCCTTATAAAACCAGAAGGAAGGTCCGAATAATGAGTGAGCAAATGGAGAACCGTGTGATGGGTTTGGAACAGGGTCAGGAGGAAATGATTCAGAATGTAAGGGAGATTAAAGAATAGAAGAGTTGGCTCATGAAAATGATGACCATTATGAATAAGGGAAAAGCTGCACAGGTTTCAGAACTTGTGATAGAAGAGGAACCTTTGTTCCCACCCGGGTTTATACCTATGGAAACTCACCCTCTAGTTCAACCAATGAATGCGGTGACTGGTCCTGGTCCAAGTGCACAACTGTTCAACCCAAATGTACTAGTGTCAGGGTTCCCGTCAATGGGGACACCACCAATTGTAATTCATGATTTTGGGGAGAAGGAAGCAAGCAAGGAGAAAACTCCAAGCTTGGAGTTTAATCGTAAATACGAGGTGTTAGAGGAACACCCAAGGGTGATGGAGGGAACAAATGTGTTTGGTTCAGTTGACGCATTCAATATGTGTCTAGTGCCAAATGTGGTCTTGCCTCCAAAATTCAAAGTGTTAGATTTTGAGAAGTTTAATGGTTCAAGGTGTCCCTTGACTCATTTGAAGATGTATTGCCAAAAAATGGCAGCATATTCAGATAATGACAAACTTCTTACCCATTGTGAAAGTTGAGGTGTAGTCCTAAGAGGGGGGATGAATTGGGTTATAAAATTTTTTTTTAATTCTTTTCAAGAATTCTTAACCCTTTTGATAATTTAACAATCACACAACATAGGCTTATTTACTTATTCAATCCACAAACCAAAATACAACACAAGTAATCAAAACTTTAAACAATCAACCAACAACCAATCAACAACTTTAAAATAAACAACCAAAGATACCAAATTAGGATAAAGTATGCAGCTCTTCAGCACTTTCAAGTTTTGCAACCTTGTGAATGTATGAGTATGTTTCAAGCCCTGTATTAAATGAAATTGTTTGCACTTCTTTTAATAAAGATTTTCGCAAACGATTAAACAACGTACTCCCTTTTTAGTTTTTTCCAAACATTTAATCAAAACGTACTTTCTTTTATTAAGAGTCTTCTTGTTCTTCTCAGTTCTTAACTTTTGCTAACTGCACTTTACATTCACACACAACAAAGTATATATGCTGAAAAGTAAAGAGAATAAGGAAGGAGAGTGAAAACACGTTTTTTACGAGGTTCGACTTATCCCCATATTATGTCCTCGGCTTTGGCCAATACCACCAAAAGATTCCACTATACCATTCCTTTTCAGGTGGAACAAACTGTTACAAGCAATACCCCACGCTTAAACATTCCTTCGCTAGGCTAGAGTAACGCCTCTCCAAGTCATACCCCACACTCGGTCACTCCTTCATAAGGCTAGAGCAACGCCTCTCCAAGTGATACCCCACGCTTGGTTACAACGATCCGATAGCCCTAAACCGTCAAGAACTACAAGAACAAGAACAAGAACTTGTGTACAAAAGATGCTCTTAGTACAACTATAAGCACAAAATATACTTCAATATAAATCTCAATGTAGAGAAATTGAAGCTCACCTTAAACCTATTACTGATATAATCTTTCTTTGAATGAAAGATTCAAACTTTAAAGCTCAATTTCGGTGTGAGAAGATCAGCAAGAACTTAGTTAAGAGAATAGCAAGATGTGAGCAAGATAGCCTTTGTGAATTGAGAGCACTTGAGAGTATGTAGTTGCTGAAAATATTTCTTGGTGATAAAAATCTTTGTTTTGGGAACTATATATAGAGTTTAAAAATTTAATTCCTTATTCCTCAAGTTTACTTGGAGTGTTGCTCAAGTTTGCAAAAAGTTTGGAGCCCAAGAAACCAATTTTTGAAACTTTCCTGTTAGTAATTTTTAAAAATCTCTCAAGTGGTAGTCGCCTGTCATGCATGGTCAGGTGTCTGTCTTAGTTAAATTTGAAAGTCAGAACATTAGCAATCGCTTGTCAAAACATTGGTAGTCGCCTTAGTTGACAAGGCAGGTGCCTGTCTGGCTATCGTGAGGCGCCTATCACCTTTCTGTCTGCCAGTCTAAAAAACATAAAAAGAATCAGTCGCCTGTGGGTTTTTGGTTAGGCGTCTGATGATTTCAAAAACACTTGTTTTTTAAGATTTTGATTTTACAAACTCTTTTCTCTTGATACCTTCATAATTTATAACTTTGGAAATTATATTTCAAGGTCTTTAAAAAATGGTTTCTAGGATTTTTAATTTTTCCTAAAGAGCTTCAATGTTTTTATATTGAGTTTTACTTGAAGTACTTACATAAGACTTCCTTAAGACTTTAAATCCTTCAACTCTTGGAGTCTTCATGTATGTCCTTGCTTTGAGTCATTTCTTGAGTTTTCAACATACTTTGAGCTTCCATGATATTTGACAAACTTTAAGCTTTCATGATATCTGTCAATCTTAGAGCTTTGTCATCCTTTGAGCTGAGTTTTGCTTGAACCACTTGTTTGTATGTTTTCGTTGTACTCTTGTGATTACTTGATCTTGAACTTTAAATTTCTGTTACATGAAGATTAATATTCACAACTCAAACATGTTAAATAACATTTTATTTGATATCATCAAAATAAGATTAGTAAGCCATGTTAGGCCAACAATCTCCCCCTTTTTGATGATAACAAATAAGATGCAAAAAATGAGTAAGCCTTTAAAAGGCTCCCCTTTATAATTAAGCATCAACTTAACAATATTAAATTCAATATCATGCTCAACTTTTTGTCCAAAACTTCTCCCCCTTTTGACATCAATCAAAAAAAGAAAAATATCAAGAAAAATATATAAATACCAAGACAATGAGCAACTGTAAGCAAAAGTATAGATTTAGTGAAGGCTCAAAACAGAAGCTTTGCATTTATCATGCATAAAAAGATAGACAATAAGTTTCCAAAGCAGCATGAAAAAATACAAAAGATTGGTATATCACAATTTTCAATGATTTCCATAAATCATGATATCATTATTTAACAAGTCTTACTCCCCCTAAATGAAATGTTTCTTATATTTAATAAATTCAAACTTTCATTTGAAGTAAAAACTATATATTATGAAGATACCAATTATGCTTTTAAATTGATCATGTCATGCTTCAAATATTAATTATTTCATGTAAGTGCTCATGGATACCAATATCGAGAATCATGTCAATATCATAACATGCTTATGAATACAAATATGTTGTGATGCTCAAGTATCAATTAACATACTCATGGATACCAATATGTTTCATAGATATCAATAGTAATATTATATCATGAGCTACTTATGGATATCAATTTATGTTTGTAGATACCAATTTTTAAAATCAACTCTCTTTCTCCCATTTTTGACATTAATAAAGAAGGTTATCAATAAGCATATGTATTCTAATGCAAGGTACAACTCAAGACAAATAAGCCTTGGAAAATTCATCCATTGATTGTGGTCAACAATATTATTTTGTTTCAATATGATAAGTATCAATAAGCTTAGAAACTTGTCCTTATCCCCTATTTCAACATATCTGTTAACTTTGGTGTATTCTCAAGAGGGGGGTGAATTGGAATTTTAAACTTTCTACCTAGGTTAAACTAAATAGCAGCAGTATATTCACAACCTAGGGTCTGTCTATACAGTTCCAAATGTGCAGAAAAATAAAACGTGCGAAAATTAAATCATGTGCAACATTCACAATATCACATACACGTGCGGTAAATAAATTACAAAAAAATAAAATGCACACACGATATGTATTGGGGTTTGGCCAATTGTGCCTACGTCCCTGCCTCTAACTCGTAAGCCCGAGGATTCCAGTAATGCTCACTTAACAGGTGGAGCGACACCAGTTACAACCAGGTCAATTCACAGGGCTGACCTCAACCTACAATTGCACCTTACTAGGATGGTGTACCTAGCTTTCCTAATCGGGTCTAAGCCAATCCAGGAATATTCAACAGGGCTAGTCTCCCTCTTCAGGCTCACGCCTAAAATACAACAAATATAAAATTTATGTAAATGGAAATGCTTCTTACACAAGTTGATATGTACCACTAAGTACAATCACAAATCAATACACACCAAACATGTAAAAACGATAAGCTCAGTGGTGTATATGTGCAATCTACACTTAATACAATGATAATCTCAAATATGCACAAGAGTGTACAAGCAAGCTAATCTTTTAAAGCAAATTATATCAAATCTCAATATCAGATTAGAGTTTCAAAGATGCTAGTAATAATATTCAAATGAACTCAAAAATATTTTCTCAAATTGTATCAAGCACAAGAGTTGTTTGAAATCAAGCTTTGTAAAATATTTTGCACACAAAAAGAATGCTTAAGGAATCTTGCAATATCAATGCTAAGATCCTCAAGCTAATGAGTTTTTCCCAACACAAGATTTATCAAGTTAAATCTGTGGAAAAACTCTTGCTTAATTCTCCAAAATCAATAACAATCAACAATAGCACAAATGAGAGTATTAAGCAATTTACAATAGAGGACTAGCACAAAAAGAACTCTCACAATACTTTGATTGATCAAAGGAAGGAGTGTATGAGAGTATTTGAAGTAGTATAGGAAAAATAGGCTATTTGAATTTGAGAAGATTTTTCACTAATGATTTTGCTAATCTCTGCTTAATTTTCACAAATGAGCCCCTATATATAGAAAAGGTGAAAATTATAACTATTGGGGACATATATGTCATTTTTAAAAAAGTTTAAGTGAGGTTAATAATATTTGACAGTGTTTTAACCTCGGTAAATTCAGACAACCTGAAAGGACTGGTCGAACGACTTGAGAGTTCGGTCCACCGAAGTGCTCAGTTTGGTCGACCAGGGAAAATTTGAACTAAGTGTTCGGTCGGCCATTCATAAGGTGATTCCTGAACCTTCGAGGTTCAGTCGACCGAAGTGAGTTCGGTTGACCGAACATGGGTGTTCGGTCCATCAGCCATGATTTGTATTGAAAGTTCAGTCAACCAGGTGGTTGGGAACACCCCACGTGTCGGTTCAGTCGACCAGAGCATTACAACTCATTTTCGGTTTGGTCGACCGAAGGGTCAAAATGTTGACTTGGTGAAGGTTCGGTCGACCGAATACTTCTGTGCATTACAGTTCGGTCGACCGAACATGCCTTTTTCGAGCATTTCGGTCCTAGTCCCTTTATAAGATTATTCCTATTCATATGATGATTGAATTTAATTCAATAGGGCATATTTTAATGCAGACATGAGGGTCCTAAGGTCACTCCATGTCATTTTAAGCTTACTAGAACTTATCGTGCATGTAATGTATTGATTATTACAGATCATTTCCTATTTACTATTACAGACTCGAATTACTATTATAGACCCGAATTAATATAGATTATAATAAAAAAAAAATCTTCTCGGTCTTTAGACTTGGAGTCTTCATTTTTTTTTTTTTTTTATTTGCTCATATGGACCTGCACACAAACTTGATAGACATTAAATACCTTAGTAGTTGTCATTATCAAAATCGGGTATGACCTATTAGGTCAACAACATCTAATATCCTTGTATTATGAAATGATTTTCCATAGATTAGATCAAGGAGAATTTTCTTTTTGAATAAGCCATATGCTATGAGCATAAAACAAGTTCATTGCACCTACAATACCTTAATTAGCAGTATTTCATATTTTTTACGTATGAGCTTTGTTAGTGATTGATTTTGTAAATCTCAAGTATGTGCACATAATATTATATGTTATGCTCAAAAAAAATAAAAATAAATTAAACCTTAAGTACTTATAACTGTTCATCTAAGGTTATGCTTTTTCATTCCTTTAGTTATAGCTGAAATATTCACCATGATATGCATAGTTAATATAGACTTACAGATTATGCATCAAATATTTAAGGTAGACATATCTATTTATATTTTATGAGTTAAGTACTTAAGCATGTCTATTATCAGAGCACGTATATGATTATCACATTATTTCTTTTAGGATTGGTTAACTTAAATTCTATAGGTTGTTGAGTCATTTCAAATCCATTTCATTTCAGCATAATTTTCGCTTTCTTAACTCCTAATAAGAGAATACCTAAAATCTATGGTTTATGAACTAGTATTTCATCTTGGTACCCATACTTTCTTGGGTCCGGTTGGTTTAACAAGATGTGTTTCTTTTATTTTCCAAACTTGTTTAATTTTTACATCTTTTCTCTTTAATATGTCCCTTCTTCAAACTTAATATGTCCCTTCTTCTTACATAGAAAAAATGTAGTGTGAGTATAAGCATTAGAGGAGGTGCTAACATAGTCTTTGGAGGCTTTTGTAAAGTACCCCATATAGAGGTTCTTTTTCCTTATATTTTCAACTCCATTAAACCCTATGCCTTCTTTGTTCAAAGACATTCTTTGTGCACTAATCATTCTATCAAAATTTTCTTTTCCTTTAGTGAGGTTGTAGATGATTTTGTCTTGATCCTCAATTCTTCTCTTAAGATCATAGATGTAACAACCTGGAAAATTTTAAATATGTAAAATAATAAGAAAGATAATAAAATGAAAAAGGAAAATAGAAGAAAGGGGGAAAAGAAATTTTAAAAGGTAATAAGCAGGCACTCGTCGACGAGCTAGATTTTCTTGTCGACGAGTAATCTTCTGAGCCTCGTCGTCAAGTATATTTGTCACGTCGACGAGGATTTATCGAGAGAGGTTCACAAAATTCTAAATTTCATCGATAAGCTCCCGGTCTCGTCTACGAGTGGTGTTCTTGGGCTCGTTGATGAGTCCAGATGTCTTGTTGACAAGGCCACGTGGCAAGTTGCTTATAAATAGGGAAACATCATATTTTAGCAGAGGAATTTTATTTTCTTCAGTTTCTCTCTCTCTACCCATGGCTCATCTGCCTTCTCTCTTCGATTTCGGCTGAATTTAGCTCGGTTCGATGATTTGAAGCTACCATGAGACTCCTGGGAAGATTCTTTTCAATAGGCACCATGGACTTAGGACTATGGTATCCTAAGGACACCGGATTTGAAATGATTAGTTATTCAGATGCAGACTATGCAGGGTGTAAAATATATAGAAAGAGTATAAGTGGCATGAGTGGTACATGTCACTTCCTAGGAAGATCATTAGTCTCTTGGTTCTCTAAGAAACAAAACTCCGTAGTTTTATCAACTGCTGAGGCTGAATATGTAGCAGCCGAGAGTTGCTGTGCACAAACACTATATATGAAACAACAGTTAAGAGATTTTAACTTAGAATACACAACTATTCCAATTAAGTGTGATAATACGAGTGTGATAAACATATCTAAAAATCTCATTTCACACTCAAGAACCAAGCACATTGACATAAGACATCACTTCCTAAGAGATCATGTTCAAAAAGAAGACATCATTCTAGAATTTATCAATACAAATGATCAATGGGCTGATATCCTCACTAAACCTCTCTCAAAAGATAGATTCATAATCATTAGAAGAGAGCTTGGTCTACTACATAGTAGAGAAATTAAGTGAAAGGAAAAAGCTTAAAAAAAAATCTACAGTCAGCCAACTGACTCTAAAGTCAGTCGACTGACTGAATTAGTTTTCTTGGAATAGAGGCCAGTCAGTCAACTGACTCTTAAGTCAACCGACTGACTAAATTATTCTTCCTGAAATAGAAAGCAGTCAGCCAATTGACCCTAAGGTTAGCCAACTGACCCTGAGGTTAGCCGATTGACTGAAGGAAAAACCCTAGGCTCGTTTATAAAAACTCGAGCCATTCGAGTAGTCAGTCAACTGACCTAGGGTTTGTCTCTTCGTGTGCTCTCACTCTCTCCCTTTCCTCAGCTTCCTTTCATCCATAAACACTTTGTTTGGTAGCTTTGTTTGTATGATTTATTTCTTTCCCCTTGTTTTTGAGTGATGTCCAAAGGGGGAAAAATCTGAGAAAAGCAAAGATGTAATGAAATGTTAAGTTTGTAAGCCATAATAGTCATGTTAAGTTTGTATGCCATAATAGTCATATTAAGTATGTATGCCATATTGAATAGCCACATGCTCGGTATGAATACTCTTTATGTATATCCATATATCCTTAATCTTATGTTGAGTATGTTACTTGTATATTGAATATCCTTGATTTTGACTTAGAACACATTGACATTTTTCACATAATATATGACTGATGTCACATGCTTAAAATGTTGAAAAATTAAAATTGATGTCACATTTTTAAAATATTGAAAGAATGCTTACAGTAAAGGGGAGCCTTTTCATAGGAACCCTCATCTCTGTTCCTCGTTTGTCATCATAAAAAAGGAAGAGATTATTGGCCTAACTAAGGTTTTCAATCTTGTTTTAATGATAACAAATGAAGGATGTTTTAACATGTGTTATTGAGTGACTTTATTTCAGGACCAAGCCAAAGGACACTCATGATTAATCAGGAAAGCAAGCTGTAAATCAAAGACAATTAAATGAAAGCTTATAAGAATATTGAAAAAATAAAAGACACATGAAGAGCTTAAAGGTTTGACAGAACTTAAAGTAATGATTGAACCTCAAAAGACTACAAGACCTAGTGATTAAGGAGATTATGTTTAGAAGAATATTTGTAAGTATTTCAAATTCATTATTATTTAGATATGTGAAGCTCTTTAGAATAAGAAGACTTAGAAACCATTTCTTCTAAAACTCTTGAAAATGATTTTGAAAGAGTGGTACTTGAGCTTTTCAAAATGAACTATAGTTTAAAAATCAAAAATGAAAAAGAGGACTGGTCAGTTGACTGACCATTTTTGAACTGGGACCAGTCAGCCGATTGACTCCTTAGTCTGTCTAGCTGACTAACTATTTTGAACATAGTTTAGTTAGTCGAGTGACAATTTATCAAAATTAATTTTTTGAGAGACATAATGCTATCAACCGCCTGTCCAGCCGACTGACTAGTATAAAAATGACCCAGCTGAGTGAGTCAGCCGACTGACTATTCAAAGATTTTGAATTTTGAACTATATGAGAAGTTTTTCAAAATTAATTCTATGATTTAATATCTTTTGAAAAATTACCTAAATACTCCATGTCAACTTGTTAAATGAGGAAACTTTTCTTTAAGAAGTCTATAAATACCTCTCTTACTCAATGAAAATATACGCTCAAGCAATACACGATTTCTACGCTAAAACTCTTTTAAAACTTATACTTGCTCACACTCTTGCTTGGGGAAACTCTACGAAATTGCTGGTTGATTAAAAAGCTTTGGTTCTGATTTGCAACTAAAATTTCTATATCAATAAGAAAGAACTATTGGTGACTTCTAAACCTTGAGCTTCATATTTTCTATTTAGTTTTGGTTTTGAAGTACGATTAGTGATTTAATTTGTGCAACTTGCTCTGTGTTTGAGAGTGTTTTTGTATGCAGATATCCGTTCATTTCTACTAGATCTTTGACGGTTCAAGGTATAGTTGGATCGTTGCACCAAGTATAGGTTATTGTTTGGAGAGGTTTCTCTTCCTGAAAAAGAGGTTGGTTATTGTAAAGGTTTTTTGTTCCACTCAGAAGGAATAAGGTATAGTGGAATCCTTAGGTGGTTGATATAAGGCGAGGACATAGGCTGGGGTAGGCCAAACCTCATAAAAACATCGTGTCACTCTCTTATCTTATTCTCTTTAAATTCTAGCAACAATATAAACTGCGTAGATGTGTTAATCTTACAAACAACCTTGGATGTTAAATAGACCTAAGATTAAAATTGATTGGGTTGATCATCATTGATTGCGGAAACCGAAAGGGAGTACGTTGGTTAATCAACTCCTAAATTCTTTTAACTAAGGGTTTATTTAAAATCTGAGTTATTGAAAAGAGTGATTGGATGTTATTTTAATCTTTAGTTCAAATGCCAACTATAGGACTTGCACAGTCATATACAGGGTTGCTAATAATTAAGCTGAATACTGCAAAGCATACTTTAATTGATTACTCATATTGTGTTTGATTGGTTTGAATAATTGATTATTTGGTTGTTTATGTTGTGGATGTGGATTGAATAGACTATGTAAGTTTTTCGTGTGGATTGCCTAATCAACAAGAAAATAAGAAGTCTTTAAAAAGAATTATAAAAGGTTAACATTTTAAAAAGGGACTTAAAAGAAAAATTTTTAATAACCCAATTCACCCTCTCTTGGGACTATACCTTAGGTTTCAGTGTATAAATGTGGGCATGTGAATAAAACAGAAATCAGAAGAAAAGATAATAAGACAATGGTGTATCTTGCAAAACTTAAGAACGGAAATTAGGTTGAAATGAAAGGTCGGGACATAAAGAACATTATCTAAAGTGAGAGTGGGAGAGAAGCGAACTGATCCAATAAGAGTAACGGTGGCATGGGAGCCATCTGGTAATTGGACTGTCGGACCATGGACTTGAAAAGATTGGGTCAAAATAGTGGGTGTGAAAACCATATGATCGGTTGCACCACTGTCAAGAATCCACAAATGATCATTATTAGACGTATCTGCCAATGAAGAGTTGACACTACCTACTTGGTGTGTCATGGATTGCGAAAAATGAAACCTTTTTTTTTTTTTCGGGTCAGACTGGGTCGGGATTAGACCGGATCGGGGCACAGTCTGAACCGGGGCACGGGTCGTAGGGATTCGGCTTCCTGGTGTGGGTCGCCTGGGCTTGGATTTGTAGCTATGAAAAGAAGGTCATCTTCAACCTCTAATTCAGACGAACAAACGTGTTCTCTGATTTGTTAAAGACGATGACGAAGACAATCAAGAGATGACGTCAAATTGGACGGCAGAGCGTAAAGAGGATTACTCAAGATGCATCACTAATCCATGAAGGCGCAGTTCTAAAAGAGCAACGAGTTGATTGAGGAAGACGATGTCAGAGAATGAAGTTGACAGAGACGCTGATAACGATGTCAAACACTTCAAGGAAGAATGACGATAGAGACAACAACATCGGAGGTCGTTGATAGCAGAGACGAAGATTAAATAGGGAAGGCTTGGTCAGCGCCAGCAATCTGCAGTGAAGGAGTGACGGTTCCTTCGTTTTCGTCGATGGTAGAGCTGGTGGTGAGCTCACCATACAATCGGAGCAAAGGTTCGACAAACCCGCTCTGATACCATGTTAAAATTAGAGTAAAACGGACCATAGGAATAAAAGAAATATAGAAATAGAGGAAGAATAATATTAAAAAAATAACTCTATTCAATTATATATTTTACAACACTTACAACCTCTATTTATACTTGTAATTGGGGAATGATGGAGTAAATTTAAAATCAATCCTAAATCAATTTCCACGCTCCTTTCTATAGTAAGAAGATTTGCTAAACTTTCTCAAAGGAAATATCACGTAATTGGGGCCTTATATTTGCTCCTTAATTTGTTGTCTTCCTCAACAGTTAGAAAAAAGTTATAGGGTAATTATTGACCAACTAAGGATAATATATATATGAAGGGGATCCTAGGCTAAGTTGTTCACGAGATATTCGGTGTTTTGCAAGAAAAATAATTGATTTGATCTCGTTTATTAAAATAAATGAGTTAAAGTTAAACTTAAGTTTGAAACTCAAAAACCAAATAAATCGAGTTTAAGCTAGATGATGCTTGAATTGTTAAACTTGTAGGTTAAATTTTTTTAGCTTATCTTATGATTTTGTTATTTATAAGCACACAAATAATTTGACACATGAGTTAGCTCATCAAATAAGTTCATATGCTTTTTTTTTAATATTTTTTTCTTTTGATTTTACGTGGGAACTCTTACTACCGATGAATCCTTCGGACCTCTCGTTGCGGCACCAAACCCACAGAGAGACGACCTTCCCCCTGGTTCGCCATCTAGGTTAATCAGATGTAGACACAACTTATTTACAGTCGAGTTAGACGTTCGGCCAACTCACCTCTCATGACCCATCTCAAGACACTTACCCTAGTACACAGCTGAACTGAGTTTGTTTGTTTGTTTGTTTTTAAGTATTTTTTGCTAGTAAACCCTAAATCACATTTTTTTTATTTAGCCTATAAAATTTATTCATAAGTACAAGGTAATAAAACACAAGTTCAAGTATTTCAATATTAACTGCAAATGATTAGAGAATTTACATTAATGAATATTCGAATTTAATTTTAAACCTACTATTATTAATAAAAAGTTTAATAATATTAGATTTGACTTTTTTAAACTTGCTTAAGCCCATGGATAATAAAAAAGTCAAATATAAATAAAACTTACCTTGATTCATAAATTAAATGAACAAGTTCAAGTTTGTTTACTAAACAGGTCAAATATAAAACTTCTTTGTTTGAAGCATCTGACAATAATAATAATTGAGAAATGACATAAATCTAAAAAAATTAGTTGAATAAAGTTTGAATTAATGTAAAATAAATAAATAAACATGACCAGTCATACTAATGCAATATAGTCTCTTATGGTTTATTTTTGAGAATATTTATTACTAAAACAGTTATACATTATAATGATTTTGATTTAGACTTTTTGAAAGTTGTATTTAATATTTTAATAGCTTAGGTATTTTATAATTCTTATCAATAAATAATTGTAAATTATATTTTTAAAAAATTTTGGTAGGTTCTGATTTTGAAGATTTTAATCGGGATAGAATATTGCCCACAACCAAACAGGAAGCTAACCGTAGTTAGCACGGCGACGCGAGTGCGCAATGCGCACGCTGATCAAATTAACCATAGTTAGCCAATATCATCGCTATAAAATTAGGGTTTGAGCCCTTGCAGAAGATCGTGCTTCCCTTTTCTTCTCTAGGGTTTTCTTTACTGCTTTCTTCACTTTAATCATTTATATTGTGATGGCAGACGTTGAGTACAGATGCTTCGTCGGAGGGCTCGAATGGGCTACCGACGAGCAATCCCTGACTTCGGCTTTCAGTCCTTACGGCGAGATTATCGAATCGAAGGTCTGTTTTGGTCCGTCGCAGAGATCGGATCTGTCCCGATTCAGCGGCTTGGTTCATCTGAACTGAACTGATCTGTTTACTGTTAATCTGATTACGTGACTTTCTCTTGATCTGTGCTATCTCTCTGTGTTAACTATGATCTTTGATACTTAAATTAATTCGCCGTAAACGGTACGTTCATCTTCATCTTTTATTAAAAGACGAAGATCGATCGATTTTAATGTTTTAGATCTGTTTTCTTGTGATTGCTACTGAAGGATCTGTTCTGATCCGGCGGTTCTATGTTTAATCTACAGATCATTAACGATCGGGACACTGGGAGGTCGAGGGGATTCGGATTTGTGACCTTCAGCAACGAGAAGTCGATGAAAGACGCCATTGAAGCAATGAACGGCCAGGATCTTGATGGCCGTAGAATCACCGTTAACGAGGCTCAGGCCCGAGGCGGAGGTGGCGGCTACAACCGTGGAAGTGGTGGCGGAGGTGGTGGCTACAGCCGTCGCGATGGCGGCGGTTACAGCCGTGGTGGTGGATATGGTGGTGGCGGTTATGGTGGTGGGCGTGATCGCAGTTATGGTGACGGTGGATACGGCGGCGGACGTGAACGCGGTTATGGTGACGGTGGATCCCGCTATTCTAGAAGCGGTGGTGGTACCGACGGAAGCTGGAGGAACTGAATCTTTAGCGCTAGGGTTGAATGTTATGATGAGTGTTCTAGTTTTGCTTTGATGTTCTGAAGATGTTTTCTTGTTATGATTTTGTGTTTCGTGTTCGCACTTTTTTGACCGATGGATCTCTCCTGTCCATAGTTCAAATATCACTATCCTAGGTGTTAATCGATTTCTGAAATGAAAAAATGTTTGCTCAATTTGATAGTCTTACGATCTTGTTTGTTTTTTTTTTATTTCTCGATTGAGATTTCTGAATGTTTAGATTTCTGCCGATTTGTGGTGGTTTTGGAGATGACCAAGCATCAAGATCTTGTGTTTGTTTAGAAATTGCACTTAGTAATTTGATATCCCTAATTATAAGAATGTTAGTTTATTTTCTTTCGAAGTATAATTTTGATTATACCAAAATATTTCTGCGATCCGTAATTATCAATTGTGGCCTAAGAAATCAGGATAATCTCAATGGAACAACATTACCCTAATTGTGATTTTCAAATACTAGCCCAAAATCAGAACCGTAAATGATTGAATAATTTATTTTAGATAGTCAACTCTTATGTTACTCTTTATTTTAATTAATCCAATTGTGGTTTGATTGATAATATTATGCAGTTGTAAGCACCAAAAGCAAAATGAAAACCATTTGTGGCCTAAATAACAAAATTAATTTCAATGGAACAAGACTAACCTTAATTGTATTCTAATTTTCAAATACTACAGTCTAAAAATAGCAACGGTCTTGGTTCAATGCTACGAAAATGGAAATGTGAACACACTATGAAACAATCCCTCTCAGCATTTAATCGAATCATACATGCATTTCTACATTTCACACATACTACAAATAAAGTGGCAAAATTCTATATTATACTCCTGCGATATAAGTCACGCCTCCCTAATTCATTAATTATTAATATTAATATGTCCAAAATTAATACTCAGGGGAACAGTTGCGAATCTTGAAAATACACACATTAATGAGTTCCAAGGCTACATTTAAAATTTCCATATAGACTCATTAAAAATCCTATAATCCCCTACGATTACAATAATGCCCATCAAATATCGATGGAGGGTCAAATTCTACTACTATAAAAGGGGGACTTAAAGAAGAGGTAAGAATAATGCCCATCAAATATCGATGGAGGGTCAAATTCTACTACTATAAAAGGGGGACTTAAAGAAGAGGTAAGGATCAACTCCATGTTATTCTCTTTATATTAATTAACCCAAATGTGGCTTGATTCATAATATATGCAGTTTGTAAGCATAAAGAGCAAAGTGAAAATCAATTGTGGCCTAAAATATCAGGATAATCTCAAGGGAACAACATTAACCTTGTTGTATTCTGATTTTCAAATACTATAGTCCAAAAATACAAATGTAAATGATTGAATAATTTATTTAAGATAATCAACTTCATGTTGTTCTCTTTAATTAACCCAAATGTGGTCTGATTCATGATGTATGCTTTTTGTAAGCACAAAAAGAAAAATAAAAATCAATTGTGGCCTAAAAATATCAAAAATAATTTCAATGGAACGAGACTAACCTTGTATTCTAATTTTCAAATACTGCAATCCAAAAGTAGCTCCTTTCTTCACACTCTGAAACAATCTCTCACAGGCATTTCATCGAACATCATACATCCATTCCTACATTCCACACGTACTACAAATAAAGTGGCAAAATTCTATCCTGTGATTAAGTCACGCGTCCCTAGTTCATTAGTGTGTTGCTTAACAGTAATGAAACCAAGGAGTAAGGGAACATTAGTATCGATCATTAATATTGATGTCTAAAATTAACTCATAAAGGGGAACGGTTACGAATCAACTATTAAATCCCTCTACATAACGGACGTACAAACTTTAATGTACACACTTTCATAAGAAGAGCGGTTACAAGACTACACTTAAAACTTCCATATAAATACCTATAAAACTTCTATACCCCCACAAGTACAATAATGTCTATCAATATCGAATTAATGGAGGGTCAACCTCTACCACTATAAAAAGGGGACTTGGAGAGGAGGTAAGGATCACTATCATTTCTACTTCTTTCTACTGTTACTTTATTTATGGGGCATTCTACATTCATTATGTAAAAAATATATTTATGTTTAAATCTATACAAATCCATATTTAGATCCTCTTTCAAATATAGAATTATTGTAAAAGAAAATAAATTTAATAATTATTTGTCCAAAAAGTTGAATCTGACTTGCACTTAGATAAATAATTTTTTACAAAAAGTATTTTTCTAAAATTATTTTTAGAGCAAAATAAGTATTTTTTTGAGTACTTATAAATAGTTATTGTAAAGAGAAGTGAGTCAGTGACAAATTTATAAATTTTGACACGTATTAGCAGGACTTGTTATTTCTCTTTCTTCTTCTCTTTCCCTTGTTGCCTCCCCTTCCTCCTCTGCTAGGCACCGTCTGTGGGAATCTTTTGGAAGTTTTTTCAATCCTTAATCATGGACACGTCATACAACTCGAAATCAAAACTTGTTGTGGGTGCAGTTGTGACCAATCACCCGAGTCCATATATTCCGCACCAATTGGCAATTCCAACGTGACAAGAAGCGAATTCCTTGCATTCTAGAAAAGGATGGAGAACACATTCACCATGATCCTGCAACAGAAAATGGATCATAAGGAACTCGCTCCTCATGCTAATTGAGTAAAACTTGAGTGATATGGGAAGGTCGCAGTCCTACTAGAAGTAGTTGATAAGGCTTCTAATCCAACGAGTAAGGTGGAAGATGCGAATAGCGTGGGTATCTATGAAAAACGATCCCACAAACTAGAAGAAAAGTTCAAAAGAATCGAACAATTGGAAAAAATGATGAAGGAAGTTCGCAACAATCCCTTCACAGGAGAGTCCTCAGTCAAATCTTCGAATCCTCCTTTCACTAAAGAGGTAAGGGATGTTCCTTTACCTAGCAAGTTTAAAATGTCGAATATTGAAGGGTACGATGGTTTCTCCGATCCTATTGGTCACTTGGACACCTTTAGAGTGCTAATGCAATTACAAGGCGTACTTGATGCAATCATGTACCGAACTTTTACAGTCACTCTAAAAGGAAATGCCAAGGCATGATATTGAATTTTGAAACTTGGTTCCATTAGATCCTTTTCCTAAATGGAGCAGTAATTTACTGGACACTTCGTCAGTAGCCGGAATATAGCAAAAACTTCGGCTCATCTGATGAGCCTTGTTTTAGGATGCCACCATAGAGATTCGGAGCTTGGATCATGGGATAGTAGTAGCAGTCCTAACAACGACCTTCCAGCTAGGGGATTTCCTAAATTCACTTGGGACGAAGCCCTCGGTTAACATGGGAGAGCTTATGATATGCGCCCAAAAGTACATCAACCTCGAAGAAGTGATGACCACAAGAAGGAGTCGAACCGACTTGAAAAGGAAAGGCTCAATGGATTAGCACAACTCATGAGGCCCAAACACTGACCCAAGAGATAGCACAACTCATGAGACCTGAAGACCGGCCCAACTGATGAGCACTACTTACCATTGTGGCCCAATTGATGAGCACAACTCATGAGACACAGAAAATTGGCCATACAGATGAACATAACTCATGAGGCCCAAACATTGGCCCAACTGATGAGCACAACTCATGAGGCTCGAAAAACTGACCCAACAGATCAACACAACTCATGTGGTTTGAAGAACTGGCCCAAAAAATGAGCACAGCCCATGAGGCCCAAAAATTGGCCCAACTGATAAGCACAACTCATGAGGCCCGAATATTGACCCAACTGATCAGCACAACCCATGAGGCTTGAAGACCAGTCCACTTGATGAGCATAACTCATAAGGAAGAAGAGAGACTAACAATTGCTCAGCAGAGTGACCCAATTTATAAGTAGAGTTCATAAGACTCAAAGACCAGCCCACTTGATGAGCACATCTCATGAGGCAAACAAAGATTGAGGACTGCTCAGCAAAGTGACCCAATTGATTATTAGAGCTCACGAGGCCCGAAGACTAGCCTACTTGATAAGCACAACTCATGAGCAAATAGAGACTAAACGCTGATTAGAAAAGTGGGCCAACTCATGTGCACAACTTGAAAGGCTCAAAAGACCAACCCTATTGACGAATAGGGCTCAAAGTTTGGAATAGGTGATAAAAATTTACCCAAGACGCAACTCAAATTATTAGCTCGGATGAAGCCAAGTAGAGTAAGAACCAGCTTGGATTAAGATAGAAGATATAAGAAATCAGCTCGGATGAAGCCGAGTTGAGCAAGAACTAGCTCAGATAAAGCTGGAAAAGAAAAGAAATCGGCTCAAATGAAGCCGACCAGAGCAGCCAATGATTTGGACGGAGCTGATTAGAGTACCAAGGCGACTCAAATTAAGCCTACAAGAGCAACAATGCGGCTCAAATGTCACCAAATAGTAGTGGTCCGAATCTAATCAAGCTGATCTGAGCAGCAAAACGGCTTAGGTGAAGCGAATCAATGGAAAGGAGCAGCTTGAATATGAGTTGATTAAAGAAACAAAATGGTTGGGGTGAAGCGTAAAAGCAGTAGGGCGCGGCTTGGATTGGGTTGATTGAAGGAGGCTCATACGAAGCCCAATAGAGTCCCATGCGGCTCAATCGGATGAAGCTAAGCAGTGAAGGGAACAATTGGGATGGAGCCAACCAAAGAAAAAATGCAGCTTGGACAAAGCTAAATGTTAGCTCACCCGCTCGAATTGAGCCGAAATATAAAGAATTGGGCCCAAAAAAAAAAAAAAAAAATCGAAAGACTGAAATAGTTGACAGAGAAAGATTCAAACTTTTTAAACTTGTCTAAAAAATTTGAAACTAATGAGGAGCAACTAATATGCTCAAAATTAATACTCATAAAGGGGAACGTTTACAAATCCACCATTAAACCCCTCTATATAATTCACGTGCAAACTTTAATATACACACATTCATGAGAAGAGCGGTTGCAAGACTACACTTAAAACCTCCACATAAATACCCATAAAACTCCTACAACACCCATAAGTACGATAATGCCCATCAATATCGAATTGCTTGAGGGTCAACCTCCACCGCTATAAAAAGAGGACTTCGAGAGGAGGTAAGGATCACACTCATCTCTACTTCTTTATACTCTTGCAATACAGAACCTTCCATTAGTCCCTTACTTAGGTATGGAGTGATTTCCGAAGTACACTCGGATCCTCCAAGTCATTCTTACTTGATTCTTTTCAAGTAGTCATGATCAATGAACGATTTAAGTAGGTCATTCGATTTTTGATAGTAACAAAAATCAAATAATAATAATTACAAAATTAAATAATTTTGTAAACACATATTAAACATCAAGAAATAATTAAAAATTTCATATAAATTTCTCATAATAATTTTATCGAACACTTCACATGCATCATTATGGATTTGTTTTCTTATGGGATCAGATTATAGTATGCGGTGGGATTAAATGGGGGTTGTTCAAAGCATTGTAAACATAGATTTTAACTGACCTCAAAGATAAAATTAGGAGCTTAGATCCTCAGATGTTGTTGTCTTCCAAGGAAACCCATGTTCAGAAAGAAGGAATCCAAAATGTTGGTTGGAAAGTCGGATGAGCGGTCGTTGGATTGTCAAACTCTCTAGTGTCAGTATCAATTAAGGTGGAAATATCGGGGTGGGGGAGGCGAGAGTGAGGTGAGTTTATATTTATAAAGCATTGTGGGAGAGTATCAGGAGGGGTGATTTCTGCGCGGGGGATGGTGATGCAACGACCGGAAGGTGTGATGATGGATGACTAGAATACTGATTCATCGATGAACGGACGATGGTCACCGGCGGAACGCATAGGTTGGGCTGCAACGCACTCTGCGTTAATGAATTTTGGGGTGAGAAACGCAGGCAAAGGGGCGATTTCAGCAAGGGGATGGTGATGCAACAACGGGAAGGTGAGATGACAGATGGCTGGAATATTGATTCATTGAGTAGCGGACGATGGCTGCAGGAGGGACGCATGGTTTGGGCTGTAACACACTCTACGTTAGTCGCATCTTTTATTTGCAACTCTCTTGGCTATAATATCAAATGTCCTTTAGTATCATTGATATAATTATCATTTAAAATAATATTAAAATAAAAATTAAACATCCATAAATATATGAAAATTTGAAAATACTCTCTAAAAAGCCATAAAAGAGTAATGGTTAAAATGCAACATACTAAATATTGTAATAACGGAAGACTTATGATGTAGGGCATTTCTAAGTAGTCCTAATCCTACGGTTGACTCTCTTTGTAGTACACACACAATATAACAATTTAAGGTGACAATTGAATTCACCAAACATGAACATCACAAACATATTCTAGTGATCACAAGTTGTTGAGATTTTGAAAACGTGTATGATTTGGTTTAAAAACCCTTAGTTGATAATTTCATTCAAGTAATCAAGTTCACTATGAAAGATGTTATATTAGAAGTCTTAGATCACAAGTCCTAGTATACAAATCAAATATCCCTAAGCACGATACTAGCAAGCATTTTCATGTTCAAAATTTAGAAAGATTCAAAGAGAATAAACAAGGTTTTCAATCAAGGATTCAAGTAGGGTTTCAAGGCTTACTAAGGACTTTTATGGGCTGTTTTAGATGGTTACAAACAAGAAATTGAAATGAGCTTACCAAGAGGTTCAAAATGACAAACACCAAGGGACATGAGTACTCGATCGCACCACGAACAAGTTTGTTGGTCCTTAGAAATCTTGAGACAAGAATGAATCTTGAGGAAGTGTGTGGTCGTGAGCTATGAAGGAGGAGTGGGGTGTGGATTGTTAATGATGAAGTTGATGTTGTTGTGGTCTCTCACCACCCAATCTCCGGGAGACGGAACGTAGCCTCACACTACTCAATCACAAAGAGAGGAACAACCTTCACAAGATCAAGCAAAGGCTTCTTTTAATTGATAATGCAAAGACCCATTTTACAATACAAGTGATGACATATTTATAGCATTACATGAGTATGCACATGACTTGCATGTGACTTCTTAAGAGATTAAAAAAAAAACAAAAAAAGAATAAAACATTTAAAATATAGATAATGAGGTTCCTAAGAAATAGTTTGTTATAGGAAATAAGTGCCTAGGAACTAGAATAATCATGATAGTAGAGTCTAGGAACTTAAAATGAAATAAATGCTTCTTGAAAGACTAAGACTCTTTGACTTGTAAGTTGACATTCTCTTTCCAAGTGAGCTTCCAAGAGAAGCTTCAATTGTGAGTCTCTATGTAGTGGCTGAATTTGAGAGAATTGGGGGGGGGGGGGGGTGGGGAAAGGGTGATTTTGGTCCACTATTTTATTGATCTTCAAGTGGTATTCAATTCCATGCTCTAACACTTAAGTCCTTTATTTCATTCTTCAAGCCCATTTGATGTAAAAGTCCATTAAGTGATCATTTGGGCTTGAGCTTCAAAGTATCTGCAAATAAAGTTCACATCCAATGGTGGACTTCAAGTGGTCATCCATGTGTCACAATATTTGCGAAAGATACTCGAGGTACATGTTGACTCCCATCATCTCTCCCCAACCGAAAATAATTTACCTCCAGAGAATTGTGTCGAAAGTACTCGGTATGCAACTTCGGGTTGAGACGAAGAACATTATCTTTAAGAATTCAACTTCTTTCTGATAGTGGCTTCCCTTTCCATTTGACCAGAAACTTTTGGTACATTCTAACTCGTGTGTATGTTGTTTTATCATCCAGAATCTCTTCAATTTACTTGAGTTTCTTTGGTGGGGCTAATAGTGGTGGTAAAGGTAAATTTGGCTTTTCTGGTGCAACTGGAGTTATGAATGGAGTAGGTTCATCTGCAGGGTTAGTAAGACTAGGTTCTGCAAAAGAATTAGCTTCCAGAAAAGGCCTGAGATCTTCAACATTAAATACATTTCTTATACCCTAATCACTAGAAATATCTAACATGTAAGCATTAGAACTTATTTTCTTGAGAACTTTGAATGGTCTCATCTTTTTGGCACGAAACTTTCTAACCTTTCTTGAAGGAATTCGTTTGGGATGAATTTGAACCATATCTATATCACCTTTTGAAAATTCCTACAACATGCGATGTACATTAGCAATAGATTTATAATGCTCATTACTTAAATTAATTTTCATTCTTATCTGAGAGTGTAAATCATGTATGTGCTTTGCAAATGTATCAACCCGCTCACTTACTTTAGACTTAGGTGGTAATGAAATGAGACCTACAGGCTTCCTAGGATTATATCTTGTAACAACCTAAAATGGGCTAAGTCCCATGGTCCTTGAATGTAAACTCGGCCATATGAAGACATAAATCTCAAGCTATGATGTTCTCACCTGCCAAACATCTCGATAGGTCCCAAAGGCTCCTATTCACCACTTCAGTTTGCCCATTAGTTTGTGGGTGATATGCATTAGAAAATTTGACCTTGGTACCTAGTAATGCCCACAAGGTTTTTCAGAAGTAGCTCACAAACTTCACATCTGTTTTAGAAATAATAGTTTTGGGAAGACCATGAAGTCTAACTACTTTCCCTGAAAATATAGTGGCAATCTTCTAGGCATCACGTGTTTTATTGCATGGAATAAAATGTGACACTTTTTTGAAAATCTGTCCACAACAACAAATACTGTGTTATTTCTCCTAGCAATCCTGGGGAGACCTAACACAAAGTCCATACTGATATCCTGCGATAGGATGTGTGGCACAGGCAAAGGGGTATACAATCCTGAGTTTTGTTTCCTACTATTCGTTGTTTGACATGTAAGACATTATGAAACAATCCTAGCAACATCTCTTTTCAGACTAAACTAGTAGAATCTATCCTCAATCATAACTGTGGTCTTATCTCTACTGAAGTGACCTGCAACACCTTTAGCATGTAATATCCAAATTAGTTGGTCACGTAGAGATGTGGATTGGATACACAGTCTAGCTCATCTAAAAAGAAATTCATCATGGATCACAAAGTCTGGGTGAGATTAGGCAACTTCTCATGAATAATCAAATTAGATTATGATAACAATAATGCATGTCTTCTTCCTCTTCAAATCCATTCTCTTCTCTTTACTAAAAAATCTTTTATCACAAATTCAACACTAAAATTTTGAGAGCAAAAAACATGAATATGAGAGTAAAAGAAAATGCCTCCTATCTCTCATAACATTTCCTTTTCTCACTCTAAATTAAGCTCATTTTTAATATGCCTTCATAGGATTTATTCTCTTAATAAATCTTAAATAAGTTGAGTTCTACGATATTAAAAAAATCTCTTATTCTCTAATTGAGAGTATATATTTAATTGCATCTTGTTTCAAAAATCAAACACAAACTCAAAAATCAAATCTTAAATATTTAAAAATTTGTTTGATATTATTATTGTTTCCTATTTTTTTGTTGTCAGTTTTTAATTTTTTGTTGGTTTTTAGTTGTTTTCCAAAAAATTGAAACCAAATTTTATGATTTTTAATTGTTTTGGCAGCCTATTACCATTTTCATATCCATAAATAGTTTTTTTAGATTAAATTATTCATTTTATATATTTTGAAATTAAAATTAAATGATCATATAAATTTAAATATAATTAAAAGAAAATATACATAAATTTTTTAAAATAATAATAAAGCCGATTACATAATATTTTTACTATTTTTCAATTGTCATGTCTAATAAAATTTTTATTATAAAGTAAAATTTGAAAGTAGAACAATTAAATAAAATAATATAATAATTTTTGTTTTTATTATAGTAAATTTTAATATGTATTATTCATAATTTTATTATTTTAATAATATTTTTATCATATTTTGATTTAAAGATAAAAATAAATATTTTTTAATTAAAATTTTAATTTGTATTAACTTTATAAATGATAACTAAATAAGTTGTTACTTTCTAATTTTTAATTTTTAGTTATGATTTTTGGTTTTTGATTTTTTAATTTTTGACAATAATATCAAACGACAGTTTCAGGTTCGCTATCCCGATCATTCAAGTCAAGCACAATACATCGAAAAGATTATTGAAAAGCAAACAGCTCAACAAAATTTTTTACTTGAATAAAAGAAAAGAAAAATAATAACAAAAACATTTATTTTCAGACTGTTTGCCCCTAACTACATTGACCAAGAAAAAACAGGTCAAAAAACAAAAAAGTCATAGAGAGTGAAGGGAGAAACTCAAGTAGCTTGGTAATATACTGGGCAGAGTAGGGGCATAATTGTAATATCATACCCCTAGATATTTGTGGGGCCCTTGCCGGCCTAAATATCTGCTCTTTTTCCGTGTCTATCCAGTACCGCCATCACGCGACAGCGGGCCCCACACTCCCACGCCACAAATATCTCCCTCTGTCCTCTCCTCTCTCACCTCATGACCTGCCCCCTGTTTGGCTGCACCCACATCTGTGTCCTCAGGACACCCGCCTTCCCACAGCAGGGAATGCTGCCAATGGGATACCTATACCAAAACCTCGTCAAAAGAAAAGGACAAATAAATGAATATTCATTTCTTTCTTTGGGGTATTACCAATTGGTAAAGTAAATGTAATATTAAAATAATTTTTTATCA
Source organism: Malania oleifera (assembly GCF_029873635.1). NCBI lineage: Eukaryota > Viridiplantae > Streptophyta > Magnoliopsida > Santalales > Ximeniaceae > Malania > Malania oleifera. The sequence goes on along the minus strand of NC_080421.1, from coordinate 10,124,553 downwards.
ATTAAAGAAAGATTCATTGGATCAAAATTGTACCAAGAGAGAGGAATAACTCACCTCTTAATATTACAAAACAGTTGAGTTAATATTTTTTTAATTTAAGATTGGCGGGTGTGAGAACAAAATTAACTGACTAAGAATAATACATAGGAAGGGAATCCTAAGTTAAGGGTCCACGAGATATTCAGTATTTTACTAGAAAAATGATCTCCTTGATTAAAATAAATGAGTTAAACTTAAATTTGAAACTTAAAAATCAAATGAATCAAGTTTAAATTGAATGATGCTTGGATTGCCAAACTTGTAGGTTAAATTCATTTAGCTTATCTTATAATTTTGTTGTTTAGAAACACACACATAATTTGACACACGAGTTAGCTCATTAAATAAATTTGTTCGTTTTTTAAACATTTTTTGTCAAGTAAACCCTAATCACATATTTTTATTTAGCTTATAATTTTTTTTCCATAAGTACAAGGTAATAAACATGCAAGTTCAAGTATTTCAATATTGACTGCAAATGATTAGAATATTTATATTTATGAATATTAGAATTTAATTTAAAAACTACCTAATAATTAGTAGAAATTTTAATAATATTAGATTTGACTTTTTAAAACTTGTTTAAGGTCATGGATATTAAAAAAGTGAAATATGAATAAAGCTTACTTGAATTTATAAATAAAATAAACAAGTTCAAGTTTGTTTATCAATCAATTCAAATATAAAATTTGTTAGTTTGATTATGATCAAATTTTCACCGTATCCTGAAATCCAAATAAATGAAGCATTTAACGACAATAATCATTGAGAATTGTAAATAACTATGACTTAACTAAGAGACATGCTATGCGCTGGTGGGGATGAAAATAGTTCATTTTTGATAATATTTTTTACTAAAAATATTTATCCATTATAATGATTTTGATTTTGACTTTATGAAAGTTGCATTTAATATTTTGATAGCTAAGGTATTTTATAATTCTTATTGATAAATAATTGTAAATTATGTTTTTTAAAAATTTTGGTAGGTAGATATAATTAAAGGATATGACCATCGGCCCAAATTCCCCCTTTTGGGGGGGGGGGGATTCTGAAGATTTTAATCGGGATAGAATATTGCACACAACCAAACAGGAAGCTAACCGTAGTTAGCACGGTGGTGCGAGTGCGCAATGCGCACGGTGATCAAATTAACCATAGTTAGCCAATAACATCGCTATAAAATTAGGGTTTGGAGCCTCCGCAGAAGATCGTGCTTCCCTTTTCTTCTAGGGTGTTCTTTACTTCTTTCTGTGGTTCAATCATTTGTATGGCGATGGCAGACGTAGAGTACAGATGCTTCGTCGGAGGGCTCGCATGGGCTACCGACGAGCAATCCCTGAATTCGGCTTTCAGTCCTTACGGCGAGATTATCGAATCGAAGGTCCGTTTTGGCCCGTCGCAGAGATCGGATCTGACCCGATTCGGCGGCTTGGTTCATCTGAACTGATCTGATCTGTTTACTGTTAATCTGATTACGTGACTTTCTCTTGATCTGTGCTATCTCTCTGTGTTAACTATGATCTTTGATACTTAAATTAAATCGCCGTAAACGGTACGTTCATCTTCATCTTTTATTAAAAGACGAAGATCGATCGATTTTAGTGATTTAGATCTGTTTTCTTGTGATTGCTACGGGAGGATCTGTTCTGATCCGGTGGTTCTATGTCTAATCTACAGATCATTAACGATCGGGACACTGGGAGGTCGAGGGGATTCGGATTTGTGACCTTCAGCAACGAGAAGGCGATGAAAGACGCCATTGAAGCAATGAACGGCCAGGATCTTGACGGCCGTAGGATCACCGTTAACGAGGCTCAGGCCCGAGGTGGTGGCGGAGGCGGTGGCTACAGCCGTGGAAATGGTGGCGGAGGTGGTGGCTACAGCCGGCGCGAGGGCGGCGGCGGTTACAGCCGTGGTGGTGGTTATGGTGGTGGCGGTTACGGTGGTGGGCGTGATCGCGGTTATGGTGACGGAGGATACGGTGGCGGCGGACGTGAACGCGGTTATGGTGACGGTGGATCCCGCTATTCTAGAAGTGGTGGTGGTACCGACGGAAGCTGGAGGAACTGAATTTTTAGCGTTAGGGTTTGAATGTTATGATAAGTGTTCTAGTTTTGCTTGGATGTTCTGAAGATGGGTTCTTGTTATGATTCTGTGTTTCGTGTTCGTACTTTTTTGACCGATGGATCTCCACTGTCCATAGTTCAAATGTCACTATCCTAGTTACTCGATTTCAGAAATGAAAGAGGAAAAATGTTTGTTCAATTTGATAGTCATACGATCGTGCTTGATTGTTTTATTTCTGGATTGAGATTTCTTGATTCCTGTAGATTTGTGGGGGTTATGGAAATTTCCAAGATCGATCAAGATCTTGTGTTCGCTTAGAAATTGCTGTGTTTACTGTTAGTGTTGCTGCTAATCCAAATTTGAAACTGTTATAATGTATGAATTAATTGCTTGTCAATGGCGTTTTCGTTGGTGTTTTATTTTTATTTTTTTAAAATATTAAATTTATTTTTATAATTATGAATAATTATTTGAAAATATCTTTTTAATTATGTTATTTATTTTTAATGAGAAGTATATATTATTACTATTGTTATTATTGGTTGAGGGAAAAATAAGAATCCCCAGATAGGTTATTATTTTCTAAAAATAAACTATGTTTCCTTTTCAAACGAAAATTTGAAATTTATTCCACAAAAGAATCCTTATTCGAATATACTAGAAAAATTGCATTAATAAATTTTATTTTGTAGGATGTTTAATTTGAGAGATTTTGAGTTTTAAAATGTGAAGAGGATTTAATATATTCAATTTCATAATCAATGGATCTTATATATAAGTTTTTGTTGTATTTAAAGTTCACTATTATTTTTATTTGTTCGGAATACAGTTTAGTTGACAAGGAAAAAAGGTTTATTTGGTAGAAAAGTCAAAATTTTTGGTAATATTTGGAATATTATTAATACAAATATATTTAGAAGAGATGTAAATAATGCTTTTGTAATTATGTTTTGTGTAATATTTGAAAAGAAATAAAGAGATCTACAGAATTTATTAAAAAAAGTCAAACCTTTTATAGTGATGGAGACCCATGCTGATTTTTTTCTAGAGATCTTTTTTAAAAAAGATATTGAGATCACTAAAATGATTTCATTTCGGGAAAATAAAAAATAAAATAGTGGGAGCTATAAATTGAGTTTTTTTTTTCATTTAATGTGCATAATCTCGCAACATCTTACGAGATTTATCACGCCTCAAAAATTTAAAAGCTCTGGTCAATTAAATCTCGTAACTTCATTCTCCGAGAACCTATAGCACTGCTCAATCAAATCTTACAATTTGGTCTTACGAGATTTTTTAAAAATCTCGCACCTTGATGCTGTAAGATTTGTCACGCGTATATATATATAAAATTAAAAATACATATTTTTTATTATTGGTCGTCGAAGAGTTGAATTACTTTTTATATCTAATAAAAAAATAAAGTCCCCATTCGCAGCTTGGTGCAGCGAGATTTGCCACGCGTATACGTACATATAAAATTAAAATTCCATATTTCTTATCATTGGTCGTCGAAGAATTGAATTACTTTTTATACCCAATAAAAAAAAAAATAAAGAGGTGACTTATTATTTTTTTAGGAGTCTGTTTCTTATTAATTATCCCTTTAAATGCATATTTGTTCCTATTAAATATTTGACCCCAATCATTGTCTGCCCAAAATAACTAAACTTCCTCGATTTTTAAATGGATGCAAATGTCTATAATTGGCTAAGTATTAATATAAATAATAAATTAAAATTAAAATTGTATTTGGAGTAATACAAATTTTAAGTATTAAATTTGTATTTTTATAAAACTTTACTTAATTCACAAAAATTTAAATTCAAAATCTAAAAGTTTGAAATTCAATTGGTATTATAAATTTAACACAAAAAATAACAAAAAGTCTTAGTCATTAGATGTGTAACGACTTGTTGTTTAACTGGATTTTTATTTTATTTTATTTTTTATTTTTTTCTGTACCATAACATTTATAATACTTTGATATCACACTGGATTAAACTCAATCATCAACCTAAATAGCGAGAAGTAGAAATCAAATAAATATAACCATATGTAATTCTATACAATACCAGAGTGCTAAATTACTTCCTAAAATATACATGTACGATTGTTTTCCAAAATACCCTCAATTGGGCTAGGGCTATACAAAAGTATTCTAAAAAAAAAAAAAAAAAATACTCACTCTAATATCGGGGCAATACTGCAGCCCCTCTATCTGTGAGTCTGGTCTGCTCGCATACCTGGATCACCTGAAAAATGTTAAAGTAATGGGATGAACCAACGCTCAGTAAGACGAAATATGTTATTGCTAGTGTGTGACAAATGAGTTACAATTTTATGAAAATCTGTTACTATAAAAATCATGTATAACTAAACCTGTAAATATAGTACAAGTAATGGAAACCACCCCTATTTTCATGTTACTTAACATATCTGTATTTTAAGTTTCTACTCAAAATACTTCTAATATAAATAAGTATACTTTTTGTCTCTGTAAATCTGTATATATATAATAGTAATTGAAAACTTCCCTGTGGATAACTGTGTGTCATGATTTAACCCCTTATGACAGGGTTGTGCAGCCCGTAGGCGGGATCTACCCTGGCTGGCCGACCAGGGCAAACCATTATATTCCCTCAGTCAGATAGGCCATTCCTTAACCCATATCTAATGGGGAGCCTGTCCATGTTTAAGCACGATCGACCTACTAACACGTATTATCTAAATAGGTGGTTGCATTCTGAACTGAAATATTTGTAGTTACGGTATCGTATTTTGTAAACTGTATGGTCCAATAGGGTTTGATATTATATAATACATTTCTATATACAACTATTTGATTTACCATGATTTTGAAATAATTGTATTAACCATGACAATGAAATAAATTGTAACTGTGTCAACTGTATTTCTGAATTGAACTATAATATGTAAGTCATGGTACTGAAAACTATATAATCATGGTACTGAAAACTATATAATCATGGTATTCTATAATTACTATAAAACACATCCACTGACTGTATATTCTGTAAAACATACCCTGAAAATACTGTAAAACATGCTTCTGTACTATATTTATATTCTCAAGCTATACAATAATTTTATACATAATATTTATAATTAATAATCTGTATAATATCCTGCTGCGAATAATAAATTGGTAAAAATAAACATTTCATACTGGAAATCATTTTAGAACTACCCATAGCATATTTCCCTTACCTGATTTCTGCTAAAATCCCCCTATTGAGATGGGTCCTACACCCGCAGGGTTCTCCACTCAACACCCTGAAAATCATAAATTTCAGAACAAAATATCAATATTTTTTTACTTGCATCATTTCTTACAACTGCTGGAAACCCAAGTTCCGAATAAAAGACCTTACACTAGATTTGGGATGAATTCCGACTTCGTTCCACCAACAATCCGCTCCAGCAGACTTGAAGAGAACTTCATCAGGAGCATCGTGGTGGCCTCAAATCTTTGATCTGGCGACTGACGGGGCTGAAATCAAAGAAATAAGAGGGAGGAACTGTAAGGGTAAGGAGAGAGAGAGAGAGAGACTGTAGCGAATTCCTGCGATTAAAATCAGTTTAGGGCTATTTATACTGCGAAATTCGTCGACGAGTCGCGTCACCTCATCGACGAGTCCTATAGAAAAATCTTCGACGAACCTGCACCCTCGTCAACGAATTTTAGACTTCCAAAAAAAATCTCTCTCGGCATCTTCTCATTGACGAAACTTCTTGCCTTTGTCGACGAGACCCTTTTGTACCCTCGTCGACGAATCCCCTGTGTTCGTCGACGAGGCCATAAGAAAATCTCCTGAGTTTTTATATTCAAAATGCGATGTCGTCGATGAACGCTCCGCATTCGTCGACTGCCTTTTTCTATTATTGCTTCTATTTCTCTCCCTCTTTATTATTTAAATACTTATTATTCTTCGGGTCACTACAAGATGAATCATTTTCTATCCATTCACCTAATTGAGAACATTTTTTTTTACTAAATTATGAATTATTAAATTCTTCTTCACTATTCCATTTCAAGTTATTTTAATCCTACCCTTACTCTTTTCATGTTAGAAACAGCAACTCACTCACTCCTCCCAAGTGTGTTGCTGTGTTTGCATCTCAAATGTTCAAACCATTAAATTCATTATTTCTTTATCTTATTTTCAACTAGTGTTATGCCTAAATTATTGTTTACTTGAATCTTATTATTTTTCGTTTAGCAAACCAAATATAAAACAAGTAATAGATATTTGATAATTGCACAACTTTCATTCACATATACATCTTGGGAAAAATAAATAAACATTCCCAATTATACATAAATAATACAACGATGCTACACAAATAAAATGAAAATAATCAATGCTATACAAATGAAATGAAACTAATCCATGCTATACAAGTGAAATTAAAATAATGTTATACTACTCGGTGGCGCAGCGAGGCCGTCTCCGGGGTCGTGGTGGCTGCCATCTGCGTCTGCCCTCTCCCTTCCTACTGGTCATCTGCATTAGGTGTCCTGTCCCGTCGTCGTCTTGTCTGTGGATCATCTCTGCCAAGAGGTACTGCGTAATCATCATCCACGCCAAGCGCACACGGAGAGAACTGATATGATGTTTCTGGACGAGAACGAGACGACATAGTAGGTGCATCGACCTTCTCCCCACCGAAAATGTCGTCCAATAAAAATGATATCGATGGGGGTGGCAACAGAGTTAAATGGGGCATCAGCCTGTCTACTGGACGGTCCCACAATATTAGCTGCTGACGAAGGCGCATATGGGCAATTGCCTTCTGTTTGCTCAACCAAACCTTCTTAGAGGAGATCGAATGGCCGAAACGATGATCTATGAACTCTTTCAATGTGGCGATTGATGTTGATGCATCTCCCCTTATCATATTCACGATCTCTCTAGCAATGAGGAATGATGTGATTTGGTTATGGTCCTATGAGAGAAGTTCGTTCAAACACGTATGCGGACCACTATATTGGGTTACTTTAAATAATCGGTGTTTCATCCGATACATTGCACATATTCTCCATCCATAATTAGACTCTTTACACCTAGCAACCCATGTAAGGAATTTTTTCGACATATAACTGTACAGTTAAATATATAGTACCTACGCAGTGTGCATCCAACACAATGCGCAGACCGTAATCATTAGTTACGAGAACAATCTCATAGAGGACTGTATCATTATACCCTCGCATAGGGTATCTTGCGGTCTCCCATAATGCATATTGATATATATATATATATATATATATATATATATATATTTGAATACAATTTATTTAATTTACACCTATGACCAATTCGAATTGGTCGAACGGGCGTAGTACTATAACTAACACTCTCTACTCTGGTAATAATTTCCCCCCTATATATAACAATACCGTCATCGGAACACTGCTCGAGCTTCCTACCATTTAGATCGACCTCAAGAGATTGTAAAAACCTACGAAAACAAAATTGTATAAGCACATGACATAACACCTCTTTTCATTCATGCTAAGCTAATCAACTATAATATATTATAGTACTCTTTGCCTCGTCTTATATTCTCACAAGTTAAATTTTTATTATAGAATTTTCAATCATCCTAAATATCAACTAGAATAAACAAAAAAATTGACTGATAATTAATTAGAATAATTTTTAATACTATGTAAAGAGAATTCTCTCTTAGGTGTGTTCAAAAATGTCAATTCTATCTTTATAACTAGCCATGATTATTTCAAAATATTCTTTTAATTACCTACAATTATTTCAAAATACCTTTATAATTATCTCTAATACTACAAAGGAATTCTTTTTCATGTCATCTTTCAAAAGTGTTAAATTTATCTTTATAACTACTAATCGTCATTCCAAAATACTCCTTCAAGTACCCACCATAATTCTAAAATTCCTTTATAATTATATCAAATTTATCTCCATAATTATTCATAATTATCACATAATATCTCTATAACTGTCTATAATTATCTCAAAATTCACTTATATTATTTAATTTTTTATTATAATTTTTAAAAAATTTTAACAGAGTGCCAAGAGTGCTTTGCCCATGGCTAGTAAGAATAATAGATCTGAAACTTGTAACTGTTATTTATATTATTTTCATAACATAATAATATCATTTTTTTCAGTAATTCATAATGCAGCAACAGCAACAGACCACAATTGTTAGCTTTGCCGTGATCCCAAGAGGTGGGGGGGGGGGTGGTGAATTGGTATTTTTAAAATTTAAGCCCTAGGTAAATCTCCTAACCGCAGTATATTCACATCCTATGGACAATCTAGTGCAAGTAATGTAAATCAGTTGTAATATGTACTAGTAATTAAATAAAGTAATCTAATTAACAATATAAGCACTAGAAAGCAGTAAAGTAAGAGTGACACGCAGAAATGTTATCGAGGTTCGGCCAATTGCCTACGTCCCGACCTTGGCTAACAAGCACAAGGATTACCACTATAATTACTCACTTAAACGGGTGGAGCGATACCTAAACAAACAAGATCAATTAGCACAAGGCTGATCTCAACCCTTACAACCAATCCTTACCGGGCTGGATCACCACCCCCTCAGGCCACCCTTGGAAACACTCAGATTTTACAATCAAAAATATTGGTACAGTGATTATGCTTTCATGTAAAGCATATATGTATCCAAATACGCTTTCACATACACATCAATGATATGGATATAATGTAAGCTCAGTGATGCTAATTTTGTGCAATCAACACTCAATACAATATGATTAGTATGATGCTCAAAAGTGTTCAATACAAGCAATATCTTGGAATCAAAACAAAGTACCTCAATAACAAATCAATATTCCAAAGATACGAATCAGATAATCAAACTAGTTTAAAAGAATTTTCCTCAATGAAATATGCACAATATTAGTTTGAAAATATTTGCACAACAAAAACCAAGCTTTTGGATACTTGCAACAAAGATGCAAATACCCTAAGCTTACTTAGTTTATCCCCACACAAGATTTATAATATGAAAATCTGTGGGATAAACTTAAGCTAAAACTCCCTAATAAAATATAGCAATCAATCAATCAAATAGGAGTTTCTATCAATCTATAGCAATCATAAGCACTCTAGAAATGTCCACACAATCTCAGAATATATCAAAGGAATGGAGATTTGAGGGTATTTGGCTAAAAGGTGTATTTCCAAAAGAAAGGATATTTTGGCTGATCTATTTGCTAATCCTTGTCTAATCTTGCAAATGAGCCTATATTTATAGGCAGATATAAAATTATAACTGTTTGGGATATGTTGGGAATAATTAAAAAAGTTTGAAATAGTTAAAATATAATTAGCCCAATTTAACCCAGTTTTACCGCGGTTAACCCACTGAGGTTCGTGTGGCTGAACCTAGGTTCGGTCACCCGACCAGACTCAGTAATAAAAGATATTCATGGCAATTCGGTCGCCCAAATTCAAGTTCGGTGACTCGAATCAAAGTCAGTAGCATTGCTTTGTGACTTCGGGTGCCTGATCCTATATTCGGTGGCCCGAATCCATATGTTCGGTTGCTCGGGGTTCTTTTGAACTAAAATGATGGGTCGCCTGAGTTAGTGAACTGTCTCTTTTGAGGTGTTCGGGTGCTCGTAGAAGGTAAGTACATTATTGTTTGGTCGCCCGAGAGCCCAGGTCAACTGTTGACTTATCAACAGTTTGGACCCCCGAGGAGTTTTGAACTCTAAGGGTTCGGTTGCTCAAGCTCTCTCAGATTCCTAATATTTGTTCAATTTAGGACATAAACCTAACACTCCTATATATTATATGATGTGTGTGAGTGTTGGTACCTAGAGTCATGCCATGGTCTTATTGAGCTTACCATATATCCTATATGCATGATGTGCAAGTAAGATATATACAAACCATATCTTAGGTTACTATTATAGACCCATATTACAAACATTGAATTTACAATTACAAATTAAAGGTCTTTAGGGTCTTCTGGTTGCTTCAAGTGTCATTCCTTGGGATATTCATTTAAGCCTGCACAAACACTTGACAATCATCAAATACCAGTATTTGTCATTATCAAAACCGGGTGCGACCTATAAGGTCAACACTAATTTAAAAATTTTAATAGAGTAACTGTTTTTTCAATAATTCATAGTGCGTGCCCTGAGTACAATTTTATTCTACTAACATACCACAATGCAACAGTAGTAGTAGCAACCGCAATAATAGTAATAATCATAAAAATATAAAGGCCATTAAAAAACATGGTTTGGAAACAAATGTTTGCCTTGTAAAAATTTTTAATAACCACAATGCAGCAGCAACAGTAGTAGTAATAGTAATAAAAAAGAATATTCACCAAAATTTAGAAAAGACTTTATTTGAATAGAAGTGCTAAAAGTTAGAATATGTCACAAATGAAATGGAAAAATTGAAATGAAGTAAAATACATACCTCCTCAAATTTAGGCGTTTCCAAATGCCTTCAATCAACAAATTGAAGGTAATACGTACAAAGTACCATACTAACAATTTTATCAATAAAAAATATAATTTTAATTAAAAAATAAATGAGCTGGGTTTCAAAATGAACTTACCCCATCTCCCCCTTTTATAGCTTTCTCCTCAACGTTCACGAACAACGGTAACTTGCAATTGTCCGACCTCTACCTCTGCTGCAACACGCCCTCGGTCTCTATATCTTTGCTCTCCCTGCTCTGTCCGTGAAGAAAATTGAAAGAGAAAGGATATTTGAATGGACGAAACAAATCTCGTAGAACCAAGTTGCGAGATTTGTCATGCGTTAGCTCACGGTTCATCTCTGAAGAAAATATCGCAGCTTGGTGCTGCGAGATTTACTTCCCCACCTTGCCACGCGTCACCACGAGAAACGCTGCACGTTTAAATCTCACAGCACCAAGATATGAGATTACGTAAGCATTAAACTGGGGAAATTTTTTTCCAAACAGAGTATTATTTAATATTTTATTTTAAAATAATAATAAAATAGGAAAAAACTCACTATAAATGCACAATATTTTCTTTTATTTCCATCATATTTATTACTTATGTATTAAATGCAATTAATTATACAATATTAAACTTTATTCAAGCATGGCCGACCTTCTCCCAACCAATCAAACATATCATTCTTTAAATTTTTTTTAGTTGATAATGTAAAATTTACTATTTTTAAAATATTTATAAAAATAATGGTTCGATGTGATATATATGTATTTTAAAAAAGGAAAAAAGCCTATAAAATAAATCATGATTATTTTTGATTGGATATGGAATCATTATATTTAATTTTTATGATAGAAATATCTATTTTTATTTTATTGAAGTCGAAACTATCTATGCTATATTTGGAGAGATTTTGGATTTGAATTTGTATTGATGTAATGTAAAATTGTTTTTTAATAACAACTTAAATCCAAATTTAAGGTCTGAAATCCATGTAACGTTAAATAAAACTCGATTCAATTGGAATCGTTTATATACTCATTGATAACATTACCACCGATTCTATATCTGTATATAATATTACATGTAATAGTATTATTAGAAAATAATCTTGCCACTGATCCTAATATTAGGAAGATGTTAATAAAAATCAGATATTGCAGCCGATTAAAACAACCATTTTCCTCATTTTTATAGATATTCTTTAAAATTATTTTACGTTACTTTTAAATGACAAAAATAATTTTTAAGTCCTTGTGCATGTTATCTTTGAGTTTGTAGGTATATTGTGTTATTACACATTAATTTTTTCAAACCTACGATGTCCAATCTCTCCCTTTCAATTAAATTATTTTCTATTTTATTTTATTGCTAATTAGGCCCGCTCTTAAAGCCATATGCCGTGGTTGGTTGCTATATTAGGGGTAACTTGTATTTCAAGGCTATTACCAAGGTTATCACATCAAAAGATGGCATGCTTTTCATTCTTCAAAGCTATTTGTCGATGTTACCACTGAGAAGGTGGTATACTCTTTTAAGGCCATCGGCCAAGTTGGCCTATTTGGCCTTTTCTTTTTATTTATTTATTTATTTATTTATTTTCAGTCGAGATGCTCTTTACCCGTTAAAACTTTCTTTTCTAAGCGAACGTGCTCTTCACCTAACTACCTAAAACACGTGCACATATTTCCTTCTAGTCAACTTATTGCATTGCATCAACTTATATTGGCCACGACCCAAAAGTTAAACTACTGAGGAGGCTATAATGATCATTTTGACGGTTGTTTAAGACTTCATGTTAATCGAGAGGAAACTTACCATTAATAAATCATAGTGCATTATTCAAACAAATCTCCCCCATTTCTTAATTGGTTCGTCTTCAATGCTTGACTTGCAAATTAAAACATGCAATTACAAATATGTCCCCATTTATTTTTTTTATTTATCTTTTTCAACGGTACTTTCATCACAAGAGCTAAATATGACTCTAAAATTTCCTAAACCAAATGGCTAGTAAGAAAAAAAAAAAAAAACTTAATTATTAACATTACTTAATTTAGAGAGTTTGAAATAGAGTAAATGGGGGGCTTTTTAGAAGAAATTAAATAGAAAGAGAAAAAACTAAAGGGTGTGTAATGATTATTGTTCCTGAAATGCATAACTTATTAAAATACTAAATATAACAATCTTTGCATTCACAAATTATTGATAATTACTAGTGATTTATGAAAACAAAGAGCTTTGAAGAAGTTATATCTGGGGTTCTTCATCAATCTTCAGGTCAAAGTTAGAATTTAGTAATGTGAGATCATAACCATAATTCTTAGAAGGCATACTAGAGTCTAAAGACTCCCTTACTTTCTCCTGTTGTGTGTCTAAGAGCTTAAAAGTCCCACTAATAAGGGGTTATATTCCTCATCAATCGGCATTTTATACTTATCTGTCAAGATTTATATCAGTTACTTCTACATATTCTACATATATTTTAGAAAAAGTTGATGGTCTCCCTTAAATGGTCTTTAAGCCAAAATGGAGCATAACACATTTTTTACACACATCAAAGGCTCCCCACTCTTAAGCTTGAAGGAAAGTTATTATTACTTTTTATTTGCTACTCAATTGTTTTTGTCTTCAAGTGGGTCTTGGCCTTTTCAGCTTAGTCATTTTGTCCAATTTTTTCAAGTATGCTCATTTAGCCTGATTTTTTCAAGTATGATTGTTGTTCCTCAAATGCATAACTTATTAAAATACTAAATATAGGAATCTTTATGTTCACAAATTATTGATTATCACTAGTGATTTACGAAAATAAAGAGCTTGGAAGACCTTGTTATCTCTGAGGTTCTTCACCAATGCTCAAATCAAAGTTAGAATTTAGTAATGTGTGATCATACCATAATTCTAAGAAGGCATCTTAGAGAGTCATAAAGAGTCATTAAGGAGTTTGTATGTCTAAGAGATTAAAAGTCTCATTAATAAACTACAAAAAATAAGACTTTTAGTGACGGTTTTAAACCATCACTAATAATAGAAAACCGGCACTATTAATTATTAGTTTCGACTTAGTGACACTTACAGATTAATGACTATAATGGCTGTTTCAGCTCACTATTAGTGAAGATTTCGGAAACCAACACTAATAATGGATTATTAGTGATAGAGATGGACCGTCTCTAAAAGTGTAATACCATCACTTAACTGACACTACTTTTGGGCTGAAAATTGTCACTAAAGACGTACTATTAGTGATGGGTCGCAACTATTACTATCATCCTACTTTTAGCAACGGTTTGCAACCGTCACTATTGCCCTACTTTTAGTGACGATTAGCAACCATGATTATTGGGACGCTTATAGTGACGGTTCTAGAGCAGTTACTACTGCCCAAATTTTAGTGACGGGTGTAAAATCGTCACTAAAAATTTCTAATAATAAAATTTATTTTTTCACAAAATCACGCATTCCTGTGAGAATCCTGTAACTAATTTCATCACACATCATATTGAACCATAATTGTAGATCAATTACTGTAATTTTTAAGAAAATGAATATATATATATACAAAATATAAAAAAATAGTATGCATCATTATCATTGTCATTTTTTCATACTTGCTCACACTCTTGTTGGGAGAAAACTCTATGAAATTTCTGGATTAAAGGGTTTGGTTCTGAGTTGCATCTAAAATCTTTACATGAATAAGAAAGAACCATTGGTGACTTCTAAACCTTGAGCTTCACATTTTCTATTTTGTTTTGGTTTTGAAGAACGATTAGAGATTTAACTTGTACAACTTGCTCTGTGTTTGAGAGTGTTTTTGTATGCAGATATCCATTCCTTTCTACTAGATCTTTGACGGTTCAAGGTATAGTTGGATTGTTGGACCAAGCATAGGTCGTTGCTTGGAGAGGTTTCTCTTCCTAAAAAAGAGGCTAGTTATTGTAAAGGTTTTCATTCCACCCAGAAGGAACAATGCATAGTGAAATCCTTAGGTGGTTGACCTAAGGCGACGATGTAGGCTGGGGTAAGCTGAACCTCATAAAAACAACGGTGTTACTCTCTTTTCCTTACTCTCTTTTAAATTCCAGAAAAAATATAAACTGCGTGGATGTTGTAATTCTTTCAATCATAAAAATAACGCATATTGGAAATTAAATAAACCAAAGCCTAATTTGTTCTTGGTCTTGCGGAAACGGAAAGGGAGTACGTTGGTTAATTAATTTTTTGCAAAAATCGTAAGGGAGTACGTTGATTGATTAACAACCCAAAACCTATTAGATGAAGGTTTATTTAAATTTTGATTTTGAAAAAGAAATTGGATGTTATTTTAATCTTCAGTTCAAAGGCCAACTATAGGACTTGCACATTCATATACAAGGCTGCTGAATATTGCAAAGCATATATTGATTGCTTGTATTGTGTTTGTTTGAACAATTAATGAATTGGTTGTGTATGTGGATTGAATAGAAGGAGTAAGTGTTTGTGTGAATTGCCTAATCAACAAGAATATAAGAAGTCTTTAAAAGATTGTAAAAAGTCAAGAACTCATAAAAAGACTCTAAGGAATTTTAAATAACCCAATTCACCCCCTCTCTTGGGACTACACCTTAGGTTTCAAGTTTGATGACCAAACCTCAATACCCAAGTTGTTTGCGTAATATTTGCTGGAACTCCTTTTGAAAATCAACGTAGCCCAAGCTTAGATATGTAGTAAATGCTTTGAAATCGTAGACAAGAGCTTAGCAATGTGTTCAATACTTTTCAGAGTTGTGTATACATTCAAGGCTCCCAATCATATGCCAAAGGTGAGGCATTAGGGTTTAGAGGTCATTTTTACAAGTAATCACAACCTTAGGTTAAGTCTTGACCATTGGATCAATTTGATCAAGTGAATAACCCACGCGTTTTCTCACTAAATTTCAAAATTTTAAAGTTCCCGCAGGTTCAGTCGACTGAGCATTCGAGTTCAAACGTCTGATGTTCCTTAAAACACTTAAAATTATAGTCTGGACACAGGGTCAAACGACTGAATTGTAGGTTCAGTCTTCTGAAGTCCTAGCTCAAACGACTGAACTGAGGGTTCATACGTCTGAAGGTGTTCTACCTGTTTTGTGTGTCAATAATTAAATCTTAGATGGCTAAAATAATTCTTCAGTCTTCTAACGAAATTCTTCAAACATCTTAAGGAAAAATTTAGTCGTCTGAGGTTGTATCATCATACTTCTGAGGGTACTCCTTAGTCGTCTGGGCAGACCAACTTCAGAATTTTCAGTTTGTTTTCAAAAGTCCTTTTTGCTCTTTTTGATTATTTTTAAAATATTTTTTGGGGTTTAAAATAATGTATCGAAGTCCATAATTAACCCTAGAAGATTTTCATGAGATTCATGTGTAGGGCATATTTTGAGCTTCTAGCTATATCATATAAAGTATGCAAATACAATCAATTCTAAATACCCATTCCCATGACGATCTTGAACTTGATGCTCGCATCTTCATTCTTCTACTCTTTTAGTTCCATGGATTGTGTCAGGTTATATATACTTTAATCCTCGTGGCTTCCATGACTTCCTATGTAACATCCTTAAAATTATTACCATTTTTTTTTATATATACAAATAAACTACTCTGGTACCCTTTGCTATGAAACTCGAGCCTCAGAAGGCACCAAGGTAAATTTGAATATAAAATCATACCTATGCAGCGAAAACGTAATCCATACATCCATACACATCATACAATACCAGAAATTTGTATTTCTAAACCATGACTATATAATACATCTCTCTCCAAAATATCTATCCCAAAATATAAAACCCTACACAAACTTACCCTCTAAACTAGGGTAATCAATATACTCTCTATTTGCGAGCCTGATCGGCTCGCCCAACTGGCTCACCTGAAAAATGTTAAAGTTATGGGGTGAGTCAACACTCAGTAAGTGGAAATATGCTATTACTAGTGTGTGGCGACTGAGTCATAAAATTATAATAATAGTATTAAAAACTGCATGATCTGGAAATTCTGTAAAACACATGTATAAGAACTTAAAACATTTTTATCATATAAGCTTTCTATCATTCATACTATTACAACATACTACATACGATAAAAACTATAAAAATGTATACATATACATAACTGTGTTCTTTCCCTGGGACTCTATATGTCATGATTTGACCCCTCATGATAGGGTTGTGCGGCCCATAGGCGGGACTTAACCTGATCGACCCTCTAGGTAAGTCATCATACTCTACACTACCTCAGTCCGGCAAAACTGCATCTACTCCTAAGGTCGGGACTGGCTGCTAACTCGTCTAACCGGCCCCCTCTACCCAGCGTACTGGGGAGTAGCATCCTCTCCGAGCACGGTTAGACGGTACCCACACACTATCTGAGATATGTGGTTGCACTCTATCTGTATATAGCAACGGTACCATGCTCTGTAAACTATATTTGCCTGTAATATCTCCACAGAGATCTGATACTATATAATTACATATATATATATATATATATATATATATATATATATATATATATATATTTGCTATTTTCATTATGTTTCCAAAATAACCATAACGTTATAATTCTGTACTATAAATACTGTAAAATCTGAGTAATTGTAGCATCTCGATGCTATAACTGTATAATCTGTCTTTATAAACTGTGTGTTATGGTATTCAGGAAAACATAGTATTTTGTAAAAACTATGATATACTGAACTGAATAAAATCTATATAAATCTGTTTGTTAATTATTTGTGAATAACTGTATATACATGCTATATAATATGATATGCTGAAGTACTGCCTAAATTTTACATCAGGTAAATATCTACTCAAGCCACACAACATTAAAATAATCGTTCTGTAAAAAATGCATAATAACTGGTATATATGTATCTAGGAAAACTCTGTTAATATTCTTAAAACCCTAGCATAGCATATTTCCCTTACCTTATCTTTGAAAAACCCTTACTGTACTCTAGCCCGATACCCGTGAAGTTCTCCACTCAACAGCCTGAAAACAACATCCCCCAAAACAAAACATTAGTATTTTTTTACCTACAACATTTCTTATAATTACAAGGAAGACATAATTTGAATAAAATACCTTACCTTGAATTTGGGATGAATTCTGAACCAATTTCTCCCATGATAAGTTCTAGCAGACTTGCAAAGAACTTCGCCAAAAGCGTTGTGGTGGCTTTAAATCATCGATCCGGCGTAAAAGGGACCTGGAATCAAAGAGAGAAGGAGGGAGGGACGTAGAGAGAGAGAGAGAGAGAGGAGAGGGTTTCTTGCGCCAGTTTTTCACAAAAATTCAGGTTTTCACTATTTATAGAGCTGGATTCGTCAACGAGACACGTCACCTTGTTGATGAGTCCTTTAATAATTTCGTCGATGAACTTCCTCCCTCGTCGACGAATTTCAAACTGTCCCTAAAACCCTTCTCGGTATCTTCTCGTCGATGAGGCATGGCTTCATCGACGAGATCCCCTTATGCACTCATCGACGAACTCCCTGTGTCCGTTGACGAGGCCCTGTGGAAAATCGTTCAAGTTATTATCTTCAAAGTGCAATGTCATCGGCAAACGCGGAGCGTTCGTCAAAGAAGCCTATTGCCACCTTCTGTTTTTGTTTCCTTTTCCTTTCCTCTTTATTATTTAAAAATCATTATTTTACGGGTCTTTACATTCTCCCCTTCTTATAAAATTTCGTCCTCGAAATATACTATATGTATCTCCATCTATACACTCCATCATTCTGTAAAGGAAAAGGGTCTACTTATTTTATTACTTGCCCTCACTTATGGCGGAGGAATACCGTGGTTACATTTATGTTGTGGAAGATTACATATATAAAACTGATACTATCTGCTCACTAAATCCATACATGTACTTACAAAAGAAACTTATCTAACTATTATACTTTACCTGAGTACCTTTATACCTCTTGGAACAACTGCGGGTATCTCTACCTGATCTGCTCCTCGAGCTCCTAAGAAGCTTCCTCTATGACGTGATTCCTCTACAAAACTTTAATTAACTGTATTTCTTTAGTGCGTAGAGTCTAAATCTTTCTGTCCAAAATCTCTACTGGTAGTTCTTCATATGCCAATGAATCCTTAAACTCTATCTCTGCATAGCTAATGATGTGGGATGGGTTTGGGACGTATTTCCTTAACATAACAACATAAAACATGTCATGAATTCGAGCCAAAGCTGGCGGCAAAGCTAGCCTATAGACAACTGACCCTATTCTCTCCAGTATCTCAAAAGGACCAATATATCTAGGGCTCAACTTGCCCTTCTTTCCAAACCTCATAACTCCTTTTAGAGGAGCTATCTTAAAAAATAATTGATCTCCCACGTCAAATTCTAACTCTCGGTAGCGAGTATCAGCGTAGCTTTTCTACCGACTCTGTGCTGTACTAATTCTTTCTTTAATTAGTCAGACCTTATCACAGGCCTGCTATACTATCTTTGGACCCAAAACTCGCCTTTCGCCTACCTCGTCCCATAAGAGAGGAGAACGACATCTCCTACCATACAATGCCTCGTATGGAGTCATGCCGATACTAGCCTGGTAGCTGTTATTATAAGCAAATTCAATTAACGACATAAACTGAATCCAACTGCCTCCAAAATCAAGCACACAAGTACGAAGCATATCCTCTAGTGTCTGAATCGTCCTCTTAGTCTGACCATCTGTCTAGGGATGAAAAGTAGTGCTAAAAGCTAACTACGTACCCATAGCCTCTTGAAAACTTTTCCAAAATCGTGAAGTAAACTGAGGATCTCAGTTCGAGACTATGGATACTGGTACTCCATGAACATAAACTATATCCTGAACATATATCTCTGCTAGTATGTCCATGGAATAACTGATTTTAATAGGGATGAAATGAGCGGTTTTCGTCAGACGATCAACAACCACCCAAATCGCATTCGGTCCCTATTGCACTGGCTGTAATCCCGTAACGAAATCCATCGAAACATGATCCCATTTCCACTCTGGAATAAACAATGGCTGTAACTATCCTATTGGTCTCTAGTGCTCAACCTTAACCTGCTGGCACGTCAAGCATTGCTAAACAAACTCGGCTATCTCCCTCTTCATTCCACTCCACCAGAAATACTCTCGTAGATCCCTGTGCATTTTAGTGCTACTTGGATGTATGGTGTATAGAGATCTGTGAGCCTCTTCCAATATAGTCCTCCTGATTTCGATGTTTATAGGAACACATAGACTAGTACGGAATCGCAGGGCTTCGTCATCTGATATGCTGAATTCCTCTCCCTGACCATTCTGCACTCTAGTCATTACCTCTATTAACTCCGCATCATCACCCTGAGCTGCTTTAATCCTCTCGTATAGCATAGGCTGAAACACTAGGCTGGCAACAAATGCCTGAGGACTCTCTTCTACCAATTCTATGCTGAGCCTCTCTAATTCCATTAGAATCGAGTGCGGAATCTCCATGACTGCTAACACTGGACCAACTGATTTCCTACTCAAAGCAACTGCCACTACATTCGCTTTTCCTGGGTGGTAACTAATCGTGCAATCATAGTCTTTAATAAGCTCTAGCCACCTTCTTTGCCTCATATTCAACTCTTTCTGGGTGAAGAAATACTTCAGGCTCTTGTGATCTGTAAAAATATCACATTTTCCACCATATAGGTAATGCCTCCAAATCTTAAGAGTATACACTACTGCAGCAAGCTCTAAATCATGGACAGGATAATTCCTCTCATATTCTTTAAGTTATTTAGACGTATACGCAATAATCCTGCCGTGTTGCATCAACACACATCCAAGACCCTTTAAAAAAACATCATTGTATATTACGAACCCATCCTCCCCTGAAGGGATAGCCAGTACTGGAGTTGAAACTAACCGCCGCTTTAACTCCTGAAAACTCTGCTTACAGTCGTTGGTCCAGTCAAACTTTACATTTTTTCCTCTTAAGTCGTGTTAATGGACTTGATAGCTTGGAGAAACCATCCACAAAACATCGGTAATAACTAGCTAATCCCAGAAAACTCTTGACTTCCTGAACATTTCCTGGCCTTTCCTAACTCACCACTGCCTCTATTTTGCTTGGATCAACTGATACATCTGCTTCTGAGATCACATGGCCGAGAAATGTGACCTGTTAACCAAAACTCACACTTCTTAAATTTTGCATATAATTTCCTTTCTCTTAATATCGTCAACACTAGCCTTAAATGATGCTCGTGCTCCTCAAAACTCCTCGAGTAGACCAGTATATCATCAATGAACATAACCACAAACTAGTCCAAATACTGATGGAACACTCGATTCATTAGATCCATAAATACTGCTGGTGCATTAGCCAACCCAAATGGAATCACTAAGACTTCGTAATGCCCATACCTGGTACGAAATGCGGTCTTCGAAATATCTTCTACTTTAACTTTCACCTGATGGTGGCCTGACCGTAGATCAATTTTAGAGTAAACCTGGGTTCCCTGGAGTTGATCAAATAAATCATCGATCCTAGAGAGAGGATATTTATTCATGATTGTCAATTTGTTTATCTCCCTATAATTGATGCATAATCTCATGGTTCCATCTTTTTTTTTTCACGAACAAAACTGGCACACCCCAAGGCGACACACTGGGCCTGATGAAACCTTTATCCAACAATTCCTGTAACTGTTCTTTCAATACTTTTAAGTCTACTAGGGCCATATGGTATGGTGCTTTTGATGGTGCAGATCCCGGCAACAAGTCTATAGTGAACTTAATCTCATGATTAGGTGGCAAACCAGGTAATTCTTCTGGAAAAACATTTGAGAATTCCCTCACTACTGGTATGTCAGCTTGTCCCAATTCTTCTTTTGAAAATTCTTTTATGTATGCGACATACCCCTAGCTTCACCTGAATAGCCGACACTAGCCGTGGTGAGGCACGTACATGTGAACCCATGAATCTAAATTCTGATCCGCCTGGGGGTCTAAAAATTACTTCCTTCAGATGATAATCAATACTTGCGTGATAAGTTTCTAGCCAATCCATGCCCAGTATCACATCAAACCCCTGCATATCTAGGACCACAAGATCGGCTAACAACACTATCTCCTGAATAGTTACTGGAAAATTCCGGAGTACCCTCCTGCATCTAACCACAGATCCCATCGGCATACCCACAGACAGTTCTACATCTCGTAGCTGAGTCTCTACCTCAATTATTCTGACATACCTCGCCGATATAAAGGAATGGGTGACACCTGTATCAAACAAAAAAACAATTATATATGGTAAAGCAGTAATGGTACCTGTGACCATGTTTCCAGCCGTCTCAGTGTCTACCGGTGTCAATGCGTAAACCCTTGCCAGCGCAGTATTTCTCTGCTGATCTCTGTGGGGCGCCTGGTATCCTCCCCGAAATGGCCTAGGAGACGATACATAACCTGGTTTCATTTGATAGGATCGAGCCATATGACCGGGTCTCCCGCAGTGGTAGCAAACATGCTCTCCCGGTTGACATTCACCCGGGTGTCTCCGTCCACATCTGGTACAAATGGTGAGAGGTTGACTACCCTAAAATCCACCCTGCTCTACCATCTGTCTCTGACCTCCACCAGATCTACCTCCCCTCCAAGGGCCTCGGCTGGGACCTGCCTAAAAGCTCGAGGGTGCGGTCCTCTTCTTCTGACTCTATGTCTCAATCTCTTTCAGTAGACTCTCCTCTGCTATAATGGTCCTGTCAACCAACTCTGTACAATCCTGGATCCTCAGTACTGCCATCTGCCTAGAGATATCTCACCTCAAATTCCTCTCGAACATTCTGGCCTTCTTTACTTCATCGGGGACGATATATGGGTAGAAACACGAGAGCTCGATAAATCTCACCGCGTACTGCTGGACTGTCATCGACCCCTGGGACAGGCTCAAGAACTCCTGAATTCAGGCCTCTCTGACTGAAGTATGATAGTATCTATCAAAGAATATATCCTTGAAATAGGCCCAAGTCATCGGCACTGGAGTCGTCCTCTGCTCCTCCAATAGTCTAGTGGCTGTCCACCATCTCTTAGCTCTCCTTGCCAGTTTATACGTAGCGTACATAACTCTCTACTCGTCGGTGCAATGAAGTACTGTCAAGATCTTCTCTATCTCCTGCACCCAGTTCTCAACAACTGCAGGGTCAGTTGCTCTAGAAAAAGCAGGCGAATTCATCTTCATGAATTTCTCTATGGTGCAACCCTGAACTGGAAATGGACCTCCCTGCTCTCTAGAGCTCCACTATCTCAGCCATAACTTGCTGAGCCACACTACGTAGCACAGCATTTGAATCCCCACCTTTTGCGCCACAAAAACTAACGCCATCATTCCCACTAGTGTGGGCGCTATTGCCTCCTAGGTCCATCCCGCAAACATATAGAACACCGTTTTAGAATTCTATTTCCCTACAGACCTAATTTATTCAACTAAAACTTCAAATTCTCTATTAACCATCCCTCCTGATCCTAACCCCAAAATCTACTCCTGCAACCCAAACACATGACTCGTCGACAGTTTACTATGATTTTCCTGAAATCGTCATCTTAGGAAAAACACGGAAACTACCATGAAATCCTGTATCCAGATCAGAGAACAAAACTTCAAATCTTTTCCTATATTCTGGTATTGTTTTCCGCTGCACTCTAGAGTCTATAAAACTTAGCAACCTAGGCATTGATACCAAAAATGTAACATCCTCAAAATTATTACCATTTTTTTATATATACTAATAAACTACTCTGGTACCCCCTGCTATGAAACTCGAGCCTCAGAAGTCACCGGAGTAAATCTGAATATAAAATCATACCTATGCAACGAAAACGTAATCCATACATCCATACACATCATACAATACCAAAAATCTGTATTTCTAAACCATGACTATATAATACATCTCTCTCCAAAATATCTATCCCAAAATACAAAACCCTACACAAACTTACCCTCTAAACCAGGGTAATCAATATACTCTCTATCTACGAGCCTGATCTGCTCGTCGAGCTAGCTCACCTGAAAAAATATTAAAGTTATGGGGTGAGTCAACGCTCAGTAAGTGGAAATATGCTATTACTAATGTGTGGCGACCGAGTCTTAAAATTATAATAATAGTATTAAAAACTGCATGATTTGGAAATTCTGTAAAACACATGTATAATAACTTAAAACAATTGTATCATCTGAGCTTTCTATCATTCATACTGCTATGACATACTACATACGATAAAAACTATAAAACTGTATACATATACATAACTGTGTTCTTTCCCTGCAACTCTATATGTCATGATTTGACCCCTCATGACAGGGTTGTGCGGTATGTAGCCGGGACTTAACCTGGTTGGCCCTCCAGGTAAGTCATCATTCTCTACACTACCTCAACCCAGCCAAATTGCATCCACTCCTAAGCTCGGAACTGGCTGTTACCTCGTCTAACCGGCCCCCTCTACCCAACGTACTGGGGAGCTGCATCCTCTCTGAGCATGGTTAGACGGTACCCACACACTCTCTAAGATATGTGGTTGCACTCTATCTGTATATAGCAACGGTACCGTGCTCTGTAAACTGTATTTGCCTGTAATATCTCCACAGGGATCTGATACTATATAAGTACATATATATATATATATATATATATTTGCTATTTTCATTATGTTTCCAAAATAACCATAACACTATAATTCTGTACTGTAAATACTGTAAAATCTGAGTAACTGTGGCATCTCGATGCTATAACTGTATAATATATCTTTATAAACTGTGTTATGGTATTCAGGAAAACATAGCATTCTGTAAGAACTATGATATACTGAACTGAATAAAATCTATATAAATCTGTTTGTTAATCATCTGTGAATAACTGTATATACATGCTATATAACATGATATGCTGAAGTACTACATAAATTTTACATCAGGTAAATATCTAGTCAGGCCACACAACTTTAAAACAATCGTTTTGTAAAAACTGCATAATAATTGGTATATATGTATCTATGAAAACTCTGTTAATATTCTTAAAACCCTAGCATAACATATTTCCCTTACCTTATCTCTGAAAAGCCCCTACTTTACTCTAGCCCAATACCCGTGGAGTTCTCCACTCAACACCTTGAAAACAACATCTCCCAGAACAAAACATCAGTATTTTTTTACTTACAACATTTCTTATAACTACAAGGAAGGCATAATCTGAATAAAATACCTTACCCTGGATTTGGGATGAATTCCGAACCAATTTCTCCCACGATCAGCTTCGGCAGACTTGTAGAGAACTTCGCCAGGAGCATCGTGGTGGCTTCAGATCATCGATTCGGCGTAAAATGGACCTAAAATCGAAGAGAGAAGGAGGGAGGGACGTAGAGAGAGAGAGAGAGAGGGGAGAGGGTTTCTTGCTCCCGTTTTTCATAAAAATCCAGGTTTTCACTATTTATAGAGCTGGATTCGTCGACGAGACACGTCACCTCGTCGACGAGTCCTTTAATAATTTCATCGATGAACTTCCTCCCTCGTCGACGAACTTAAGACTGTCCCTAAAACCCTTCTCAGTATCTTCTCATTGACGAGGCGTGGCTTCATAGACGAGATCCCCTTATGCACTCGTCGATGAACTCCCTGTGTTCGTTGACGAGGCCCTGTGGAAATTCTTTCAGGTTATTATCTTCAATGTGCAATGTCGTCGACGAAGCCTGCTACCACCTTCTGTTTCCATTTCCTTTTCCCTTCCTCTTTATTATTTAAAAATCATTATTTTTCAGGTCGTTACATCCTAACCTTCCATGCATGCTAAATATTGTTCCTATTCATAATCTCAATGCATAGATCAAATACCAAGTGATTTGTCATTGTCAAAATAGGATTGGACTTATAGAGTCAACAAACTATTGTTCCTTCATAGGTTACTTCAAGTTTGTCCCAAATTTCTTTGGTTGTTTTACAAGCCATAACTCTATTGAATTCATTGATGTCAAGTGCACAATATAGGATGTTTATAGTACTAGAGTTGACTTGTAGCATTTTATGATCTTGGTCATCACTTTTTCTTCCTTAGGAATCTCTTTTCCGTCTACTAGTTTGGTAGGAATTAAGTCACCATTTGTGACAACCTTCCAAGCTTTCCAATCCATAGTTTGAAGATAAATCCTCATTCGTTGTTTCCAAAAGGTGTAATTATGTCCACAAAAGATAGGTGGTCTGGTCGAGGGTTGACTCTCTCCAAATGGAGCTACTCCTACATGTGCCATGTAGATCTTTATATAACTACTTTTTAAGATTTGTTATAACCTTGCTTTGATACCAATTGAAAGTCAAGGTGTAGCCCCAAAAGGAGGGGTGAATTGGGTTACTAAAATTTTCTTTTAATTCTTTTCAAGAATCTTCAACCTCTTGTTAATTTATCAAATACCAGCAAAAACTAAGTTACTTAATCAATTCATAAACCAAAAATCAATCAATCAAATAACCAATCAACAACTAAACCAATCAACCACAGAATACCAAATCAAGATATGATATGTAGCTCTTTGGCAATTTTTAGCCTTTGCAAGAACACAAGGTAGAGTTTGTTTGTAGTCCTGTGAATATATGTTTGTTTGAAACCCTGTAGTGAATGAAATTGTTTGCACTCTCTCAATTGAGATTTTTGCAAATGATTAAACAAAATACTCCCTTTTGGGTTTCCACAAAAGTTTAATCAAACGTACTTTCTTAAGTTAAGAGTCTTTTTAATCTCAATTTTTAATTTTCAGCAACTCGCACTTTGCATACACACAACTCAATGTATATATATGCTGAAAGTAAAGAGAAGGGTAAGAGTGAGACCGAGATTTTTATGAGATTCGGCTTATCCCCAGCCTACGTCATCGCCTTAGGCCAAAACCACCTAAGGATTCAACTATAGCACTCCTTTCCGGGCGGAGCAAACCTTTACAAATCCCTCCTTAAGGGCAGAGCCCCCTCTCCAAGAGATACCCTACGCTTGGTCCAACGATCCAAACAATCATTGAATCGTCAACAACTATAAGAGATAAGAAACAATTTTTGTGTACAATGACACTCTCAAAAGAGTAGATTAGTACAATTGAAGGTACTATACTTCAATATCAAATATCAAAAGCAATAGATTAAAGCTCAAGAGTGATTTCACCAAATTTCTTCTCTAGATGAGAATCAGCAATTCAGTAGTTTAGAATTCAGAGGAGGATGTTTCAGTACTTCAGAATTCTTCAGCAATTCAGAGTTACAAGAGAGATCTTTGAGAGAGTAAGAGAGCTTTCAGTTTTTGAACAGATTTTCAATTTCTTGGTGTAGTTTAATTTGCTAAAATATGTATTTATAGGCTCATAAAGGTATTTTCATGTTGCCCAAGATTACTTGGAGTATTTCCCAAGTTTTTATGAAATTTGGGGCACAAGAACTTAAGTTTGAATTTTAAAATATTTAAAAATTTTAGCCCTTAATAGTGTTCGGTAGATTGAAGTATTGGGTTCAATCTTTTGAAGTTCTTCAAAACACTGAAAAACCAACTAGAAATAGGGTTAGTTGACTAGGCTGACATGGTTCAGTCTTCTGAGGCTATATTGCCTCTTCAGGATTTCGTTAGGAAATTCTTCAGTAGATTGAACTTAATCTTCAGTCTTCTGAGGAAATTCTTCAATCTCATGAGGATAAACTTCAGTCGTCTAGGCATTTAAAATTCTAGTTTTTCAGTTTTAGTTTTCAAAAACTCTTTGCTCCCTTGCTTTGATTTATGAAAACTTTATCCGGGGTTTTGAAGAATAAAGTCTCTAAGTCCACAATTACCCCTAAAGAGTTTCAACATATTTCCATGTGATATTTCAATATGAAGTACTTACATCATTTGTCTTAAAGCCTTAAAACACTCTAAGCTTAAAGTCTTCCATGGTATTTTTGCTTTGAATCCCCTTTGACTTGAGTTTTGAGTCAGCTTTAGATTTCCACATACTTTACTTATTTTGGTGTCGCTTGAGGTTCCTTTGGATCACTTTAAATATGAATGTGGCTTTTGAGTCCTTAGTGATCTTGAACTTTCATTGCTATTCTTTCTTTTGAACTTTGTCTTTAAGTATTCCTGAAACATCATCACTTTAACAACACATGTTAAATCATCCTTCATTTGTTATCATCAAAATGATATTTGAAAGCCATGTTAGGCCAACAACACGCATCACAAATTTTATCTTTTACAAATTTTGTTTTAGGTAGTCCTTTAACTAATTCTCCTTTAACTAGCTTAGATAATAAGTCCATATTTGTATGTCCTAATCTCCTATGCCAGAGCCAACTAGCTTCGTTTATGGAAGAAAAGCAAATTACATGTTGAGAAGCAAGATTATCAAAGCTAGTGGTGTAGACATTTTCATGACGATCATCAGTAAATAATATATTGTTTTTAGATTTATCCTCTATAGTACATTTGCCATGTTCAAATGAGACTTTATAACCTTTATCACACAATTGACTTATACTTAATAGGTTATATTTTAGACCATCAACTAGTAAAGCATTATCAACGACAATCTCCTAGTCCTAGCTCAGGGCTTACCCTTCTAGTAGGGAAGCACCAATCACTCAACGGCGGCCCTGACCCGCCGGTCTCTCTGGGTTTCCTAAAAAATATATTAATGTTGGGGGGGTGAGACACTTCTCAGTAAGGGAAAGTAAACTAAATACAGCTGTGTGGCAACATGAATATTTAAAGTGCTCATACATACACAGTACATTTCTTAATTCTGGAAATAATCATAATATCATGCTGGATAATCGTATTTTCATACTCGTTAATAAATCATAACATACATAAACATCCGTTACAACTCGTAATACTGAAAATATACCCAGGATGAATAGCTAGCTAATGTCATGTATACCCCTCTATGACAGGTTGTGCAGCCCGAAGGCGGGACCCGACAATGGCTGGCCGACCACTGCCGAATCAAATATGTCTGTAAGTACGATGGACCCGCCACATCCTGGTCCGGATTGCCAGGTGGACGTCCACACTCTACTGAAAGCCACATCGACTATCCATCTCCTATCCCCTTGTGGAATGGTTAACACTAATACGACCTCGTGCCAAATCTGATCTACCCATAGCTACGGTACCGAGCTCCTGGTATAAACTAAACTAATATCCTGGTTGCAATAACATATAATACATGAACATACGTAACATCAACACGGCCTCGTGCCGAAAACATAGATACGGCCTCGCGCCGAAATCATACGTATGACCTTGTGCTAAAATCATAATAAATATATATATGGCCTCGCGCCAATAACATCAATATGGCCTCATGCCGATAGCATAAATACATGACCTCGTGCCAAAATCATAGTAAATATATATGGCCTCGCGCCAATAACATAAATATGGCCTCGTTCCGGTAACATAATAATAATACGGCCTCGCGTCGATAGCATAATAAATACGGCCTCGCGCCGATAACATAAATATGGCCTCGCGCCAAATACATTTCAGGTATTTACATTTGAAAATAACTCATTTAACATATATTCGTCAACTCAATATAACATAACCCATCTTTCCAAAATACCTGAAAATGTGTTTTACTCGTAAAAGCATTCATATCTTATCTCATTTCACGTAAAATAATATTCATGCCACACATGCTCTATTAAAAGTCATACTTCATATTTTAAAATCATGATTTTCTGACATCTCATACATACATATACTTTTTAAGCATCATAGCAGTATTTTCCCAATTGTACATTTCATTCATAATAAACGAATATATCATATGTTGTTTTGAAAATAAATCTACTCATAATCAATAATAGTTTGCATGGAAAAGAACTGCTTTAGTTTACTCCCTTACTTGGCTACTGAGAAAGCCCCTCAAATTTCCTAGCCTGACCCCCGTAGGATTTCCTACTCAACACCCTGAAACTCAAAATCCCCAGTACTAAACATCAGTATTTTCATGCGTACATCAATTTCTATAACTATCACAAAGTCTAATTTGGCTTAAAAAGCCTTACCTTAACTCAAGGATGAGGGCAAACTTTTAGGGAACTTCGCCAGGAGCGTCGTGGTAGCCTTAGATCTTCGATCTAGCATAAAACCAGCCCAAAATCGAAGAGAGAGAGTGAGAGAGCCGAAAAGGAGAGAGAGGAGCGTGAAAAATGAATAAAAAATAGGATTTTTTGATATTTATAGACAGTAGAATTTGTCAACGAGTCCGACCTTCTTCGATGAGTTCTTCACAAATTTCGTTGACGAAATCCACTCTTCGTCGACGAAATTCAGTCAGCTCCGAACCCCTCTCGGTATTTCTTCGTCCACGAAGCCTTGTGTTCGTCGACGAAATCCTTTAATCCTTCTTTATTTTTGTTTCCATTCCCCTTTCTTTAATAGTTAAATTTCATTTAAAAATTCAAGTTGTTACACATATGTCGTGAACACCCGCTGTCCATGTACAATTTATCCTTTGAGGAGGATGATCTCAAGCATACCTGCAATAGATATTTAAGTAATTATTTTTGGTGCCCATTTTTCTTGGGTCCATGGGGGTTAGTGCTTGAATCTCCTTTAACTTTCCAAACCTTTTTAATTTTAATATCTTTGTTCTTAAAAGGGCAATCAAATTTTATATGACCTATCCTTTCACATTTAAAGCATGTAGTATATTTATAGGAGTCTTTTGATGGAATATGAACTTTTGATTATCTTACAAAATAACCCATGTAGAGATGTTTTTGGTTCACATTTTCCTTTCCATTAAAACCAAGTCTTTCTTTATCTAGGGAATTCCTTTGTGCCCCAAGAAGTCTTTAATTACTTTGGCCTTCTGTGAACTTATGTATAATTTTAGATTTGTCTTTTAAATTTCTTTCTAAATCCACGATTTTTAAATCTTTTTCTTTTATCACAGATGCATGAGACTCATTCTGTTTTTCAATAAGCTTTGAGAGTTCCTTTACTTTACATTTCAAATCAGAAGTTTTCTTAGTCTTCTTCTCAAGCATTTTAAGAGTGTACAAA
Organism: Malania oleifera; assembly: GCF_029873635.1. Classification (NCBI taxonomy): domain Eukaryota; kingdom Viridiplantae; phylum Streptophyta; class Magnoliopsida; order Santalales; family Ximeniaceae; genus Malania; species Malania oleifera. The sequence goes on along the minus strand of NC_080421.1, from coordinate 10,093,897 downwards.
TATTATTGTTGTAGTTCATTATAAGAAAACATGCTATTTTCATTTCCAGAATCACTAGAATAATAAGATGATATTGAGAAAGATGATTGAACCTCATGATCATTATGTGCCATTAGACACAGATCGGCAACTTGATCATCGTTGGACTCAGTGTCTGAGCTATTGGTGCCATGCATGTCCCAATTGACTCTTAGTGCCTTCTTTTTTTTCTTGGAGGCTTCCTTTAGTTTAGGGCAGTCAGGCTTGATGTGTCCAACCTCTCTATAGTTGTAACAAGTTGGTTGATCATCCTTTTGTTTCCTCTTGCTTGATTCTCCCTTTTCTAATTTCGAGTTTCAAATTTTCCTATCAAACCTCTTATTCTATTTCAGGAACTTTCCAAACTTCTTTGTTAACAAGGCCATGTCATTTTCCAATTCCTTATTACTTTCTTCATTGGAACTACTAGAAGATGCCTTAAGAGATGTAACTCTCTTTGCTTTATTCTTCTCACTTTTCCTTTCATTTATTGCTAACTCATAAGTCATGAGTGATCCGATCAGTTCATCCACAAACATTTCTTTTATGTTCCTTCGTTCGGCTATGGCAGTGGCTTTAGTCCCCCAAACTGGCGGCAGTCTCCTAAGAATTTTCCTGATCATCTCATAAGTGGGGTAAGTTTTACTAAGAGCATTTAATGAATTCGTGATGTGGATGAATCTAGTGTACATGGATTGAATAGATTTATCAACATTCATCTTAAATGCCTTATATTCACTAGTAAGCATATTTATCCTACTATCCTTTACTTCCTTAGTGCCTTCATATGTTACTTCTAATTTTTTCCATATCTCCTTAATAGTTTTATAGGCCATCACCCTATTAAATTCATTTACATCTAGAACACAGTATAAAAGGTTTATTGCAGTAGCATTTATTTGAAGAGATTTCCAATCATCCTCTGTATACTCATCTTCAGTCTTAGGTACATTTACTTTATCAACTACATTCATAGGAACATGATTTCCTTTAAAGACTACTCTCCACGCATTCCAATCGGCATTTAGAAGATATATACTCATCATTTCTTTCCAGTAGGTGAAATTTACACAGCAGAAAATTGGTGGTCGAGTGGATGAGTCTCCCTCACTGAATGGGGTTACACCGATGTGTGCCATGCTTTAAGGGTAAGGACCCAACATCCTTATCATACACTAGGCATGCTAAGTAACCTTTTGTACTCTAGCCCAATAGGTTGCCGTAAGCGGGGAAATCATTAATTGTCCACAACAGTGCAGCATGCATCCGAAATGTTGTCTCGATTTCCAGATCGAATGTCTCCACTCCTTTTTCCCATAGCTCTTTCAACTCATCAATTAATGGACGTAGGTAAACATCAATATCATTATAAGGTGCCTTCGATTCGGGAATAATTAGAGACATATAAATAAAGGGTTCTTTCATATATCGCCATGGTGGCATATTGTATGCTATCATCATAACTGGCCACATGCTATACAGGTTGTTCATGTTACTGAAAGGATTAAACCCATCTGAAGTAAGGCCAAGTCTGATGTTGCGAGGATCACTAGAAAACCACGAATGCATTTTATCAAACTTAACCCAAGCTTCCAAGTCCGCTGGATGGCTAAGGGTGTTTTTCTCTTGAAGACGTTTCTCTTTATGTCATCTCATATATGCAGTAGTATTTCTGAATATGTACAATCGTTGTAGTCGTGGTGTTAATGGAAAATATTGCAAAACTTTTTTGGATGATATTTATACCCTTCTTCTGATTAGTTTTATACCTCGGTTCACCACATTCTGGGAACTCATCACATTTTCAAGTTCATCACAAAAGAGTGCATAATCATACCTACACGCATGTATTGGAGTGTAACCGAGACTCAATTCACGCATGTATATCTTTGCCTTATAAAAGGACTTTAGAAGTGTTTCATCGTTAGGCAGTGCCCCTTTAATAAGGTTTAAATGCATGTTAAATGCGCTCTGAGATAACTCATGAATCGTTCTAGCATGAAGCAACTTTATTAGAAACTCCAATTTTGATAACTCTGTACAGTTTGGATATAGGGGCACCCGTGCATCCCTCATGAGATTAGAAAATGGTTTACCGAATCGATTTAACATACTAGGATCGCAAGGTATGGTACCTAATGAAGTATATTCATCACCAGTACGTGACACACTGGCATTGTCCGTGTCCACTGCAACCCCCCTTTTCAAGTCACCTAACATTTCAAGTAACCCTTGCGAATGTGTATCACCACCTAACGTAGTTGCCCCCTTAGCTTCATCTTCATCATCATCGCTCTGAACTGCATAATCTTCACCGTGGAACACCCATGTTGTGTAGCTTTTCTCCATTCCAAAGTCTAATAAATGTTTATGAACCACATCAATGTGTTGGAATGTTATGTTTTGACATTTCTTGCAAAGATATCTTATTCTACTAACTTTGTCTTCACGAGGACATGCGAACTCTATGAAATCATGTACCCCTTTCACATATTCATCCAAAAACCAACCCTGACCCTCTATCCAACTCTTATCTATGTTCATTAATTATCCTATAACATGTTTAAGTAAATGGTGTTGATTACGTTCTTAAAATGTTTATGACGCATGCATTGTGAATCCTAAAATCAACCACCTTCCGTCTAAAGGGTACGAATCCTATCCCATTTAAGACTATTGCATTTGCATTGCAGTCAATTGCTCAAATTCCTTCTTCATAGTCATTCTAAGTTTCAGCAGCATATTCTCGTGGCTCTCTAAGTACATGAGATAGGGGAAGTGAACATGTTGTTAGTTTTCCATCACTAACAAATTGTCACGACACCTTACTATGCACCTAGAGAACACAAGTAGAGACGCGCTCGAAATTTATAATGACAATGAACAAAGCATTAATGATGACAACAATGTAAATGCAACTTCCTAAATTGTTCACACTGGACAAGTCAAGAATGGTTGAAATACAAACATCACTGATCATAAATGAAACAAATAATAAACATGTTCAATTGATTATTAGTCTACATGGTATGAGTAATAATCAATCGAATTTTAAACATTGATTTGTCTTACATGTATGATGAGGCATGAATGTATAGTAACCATTCTTGAACGGGTCTAAGCTTCAGTGAACAAATGAAATGGAATTCTCAATTTGTTAAATTAACCGGCATGTAACATCCTAGTCAACTAAGCAACATGCATTTCATGTTTTTTGTATCAAGCATGCAAATGCTTCCAGCAAGCAACATCCTAGTCATCTATCCAGCATGCACTTCACAATTTCTGTATCAAGCATGCAGATGCTTTCAACTCAATTACATGTAATTTAGGTATGGAGTTAGATGCTTACATTTTCCAATAGAATCCAGCACTTCTAACACCCATGTTAGAAAATGATTTTGTTATATATAATACTATCGTAAATGGTGCACATATATGTATACTAACCGCTATCCCTTAAAATTCGGATTTAATCTAATGAAATGAGAAAAAAATGCTATATTAAACTCATTTTAACTAATTCAAATGTTGGTGTGAATGAAACTTATATTACTATTCATAACTTCAAATTCTGACTATGTGTCTGTGTGTCTATATATATATATATATATATGCATATATTATCAAAACCCACAACAAACTTAGCCAACGAGAAAAAGGAAAATGAGAAATAAAAAATAGTCAACCTCGCAGAACATACAAATTTGCAAGTTTCAACAATTCGCTAAATTCTCATAATCTAATCAAGTTATTGATTCCACTATTCAACAGCAATTATAAGCATAAAACTCTTATCCCTTAATCTCACTCTCCTTATGTACCACAATACACTACACTTCAACAGAAAACATGTAAAGACCCGAAAATTTAAAAGGATTAAAATAATTTGAAATAAATAAATAAATAAAATAACAGATAAATAAATAAAAGGAATGGCGTGGGAAAAAGAAGAAGAAAAAATTTAAAACAAAAATTAATTAAAATTAAAGAAATTAAATTAAATTAAGATAAATTGAATAATTAAATAATTAGTTATTAAATTAAACATTTTTACATTGGTTTTGAAAAAAAAAAAAACTAATTGAAATAAGAGAATATATATATATATAAAAAATAAAAGAAGATAAGAAGAAGAAAGAAGAAGCAGAGTTGCGGCCCCCCCTCTCTCTCTTAGATTTTATCTGCGCAGCGCCAGCCACTCCGTCTCCGTCTCTCTCCTTCTCTCAATTTTTTGGCGAATTTGCAGCTGATCGGGAAACGGAAGGTGCCGTTGGATTCCTAGTTCTGCTGCTGACATTTCTATTAGAGCAGATTGGTCGTGGGAACGATTTAGGTATTGCTCCTGAGGAAAGGTAATTTTTCTCCATTTTCTCAATTTTTCTTTAAATCTACTGTTAAATTGGAGAACGGGTACCACCACGTGGTCTTAGTTGTCATCGTCGTCATTTTGACGTAGGTAATTTTTCAATTGAGATTTTCGAGGCCCTACTTCAAAGTCAAAGTGAGATTTGAGAAATTTGGCAAATTAGTTAAATTTGCGGGTATAACTGTAAATTAAAAATTATGACCCTAGAAAATATTTAAATAGTATGTTATTGAGGAATAATTTAAATAAAATTAGGGTTTTTGATTTAGGGCTCGGGTAAGGGCTGCGGGTGTAATTTTGGGCCCCGTAGGCATAATTTAGAAAATTAAGTGGGAGTATTAAATATTAGTTTAAATATTAATTTGAGGTGTGTGGAGTCTAGGAAAGGCTAGATGGGTAGTATTTTGGGGAAATGAATTAATTAATTTGGGAAATTTGGTAATTTGACTATATTTAAGGGTATATTTATTTATTTAGAATTTATGGGCCTAGAAAATATTAAAATAATATTTTATTCGGGATTAATTATATGGAACTAGAATTTTTGATTCAGGATCCGGGTGAGCACCGCAGGTATTTTTTTGGAGTCCCTCTCGGTGTAGTTCGAGAATTCAGGTAAGGGAAAAAATATATATTAAATCAGAATTTTTATGAATTTAATGAAAAAATAAGTTGTGTTATATGTACGTGTATATGTTTCGATATGGGTAAAATGCCAACTATTTAAATTATATTTTTTTCGAGTTTAGGGTTGTTTATTAGGTTTGTGTATGCGAAAATGAACTGATGAAAGTGGAAAAATATTTTCAGAATATTTATGTAAGACATGAAAGGTATTTTTAGTATATAACATTAAATGTTGGTTGGCTTATTTTACAGGCAGTGTATGAATTTTATTACTAAATTGTATGACATGAATAAATAAAATGCTGTGTGCAAATATATGTTAAATGTATGAGATGCAGGTTAAGTAAGTAAAATAATGAGAATAAAATATGATATGGACAATGTTGCCTGTGTATGTTAAATGCAACCATGTAAAGGTACAACAGCTGAAAGCCGGGTTAGCAAATTCTAGCGCATTTCTATATGGACTAACTGATGACAGCTAAAAGAAGTTGTGTTAGCAGATTCTAGCGCATTTTTATGTGGACTAACAAATGACGGCTAAAGAGCGGCTGTAGTACAAAGGAATGAAATAAAAATGTTATAAAAGGAAATGACAAGGAATGACAATGCAATGAAATGAAATGTGAAATGTGAATGATACAAATGGGAAAGAGTCACTTAAAGTGAAACACAAGGAAATGTTAAGTTATGAATATAAAAGAATGTAAATGATTGAATAATGATTGAAAGAATGATGTATTATGATATTAGAAGTATTTATGTATATAAAACATGTTATGTTTGGACGGGGCGCACTCTTCGCCTAAGGGCTTGCTGAGTAAGGCGAGTGCACTAGTAGCTACAGATGTGGTAGTAGCCGCATAACATACTACAGCAGAGGGAACCTACTTGTATGGGCGGGTAGATTTCCTTATCCTTAGGGCCTTTGCTGGTAAACTTTTGTATGAATTGTGTGAGTACGAGATCAATTTATCACTTGAAGGCTTACTGAGTAAGGTGAGTGTCCTGGTATGCTTTAGTTGTGACCTTTGGGTTTTCAAATGTATCAGAGTAGAGGGGTGCTACTTGTATGAGCGGGTAATCACCCCTATCCTTGGGTAATCTCGTGGGTTAAACATTTGCATGTGTTTGATTAGGATCAGAGAATGATTTTGGAAATTATGTTAAGGATTTTCGAATGTTAAATATTATGTTATATATAAACTCATGTTGGTCACACACAGTTTTAATATATGGTTTCTTCCCTTACTGAGATGTGTCTCACCCGAATATGATTATTTCTTTTTCAGGACATCCTCGAGGTCGAGTTTAGGGAGCTCGAGGGTATTTAGCATTTTGAGGGACTTAAAGAGAAAGGGTATATTTTCATAATACTTTGGGAAATGTAAATATTTATGTTTTAAGTTTTTATGTTTTGATGGTTGTGAAAATACTGAAATGCTTTTGGAGATGTATGCATTCATGGAAATGCAGGTGATGAATGAATAATATGGATTATAGTTAGAATTAGTAAAGTCTGGTATATTTTTATATGGAGATTATGATTATGTTTTCTGCTGCGTATTTATGGTTTAATTATGGATTATCAGGGATTTTATCAGGTATAACGCACCGGACCCGGGTTTAAGGGTTCGGGGCGTTACAGATGGTATCAGAGCAAAGGGGTATTTACCCCGATCCTCGAGAACTCTCGCTTATGAATGATTGTGGCGAATTAAGACTCTCCGCTCGGGGGCTTGCTGAATTGAGAGATGGCGATATGTAACGTCTCAATCTCAGTGAGTGCTCTGATAGGTACCCGTTGTTGCCACAGGCACAAGGCCCCTAAGGGAAAGTGACAATGCCTGAAAGGCGGACATTACAGATGGTATATGTATGTTGACTTTTTATAGTGATAGTTAGCAAATGAATTTAAGTAAGATGAAGGGATGATTATTTAGTAAAATTTCGAGGACGAAATTCCTTAAGGAGGGGAGAATGTAAAGACCCGGAAATTTAAAAAGATTAAAATAATTTGAAAAAAAAAATAAATAAATAAAATAACAGATAAATAAATAAAAGGAATGGCGAGGGAAAAAGAAAAAAATTTTTTTTTTAAATTAATTAAAATTAAAGAAATTAAATTAAATTAAGATAAATTAAATAATTAAATAATTAGTTATTAAATTAAAAATTTTTACATTGGTTTTGGAAAAAAAAATAAAACTAATTGAAATAAGAGAATAAGATAAGTATAAGATAAATTTATATATATATAATATATATATATATAAAGTAAAAGAAGATAAGAAGAAGAAATAAGAAGCAGAGCTGCAGCCCCCCCTCCCTCTAAGATTTTATCTGCGTAGTGCCAGCCACTTCGTCTCCGTCTCTCTCCTTCTCTCAATTTCTCGGCGAATTTGCAGCGGATCGGGAAACGGAAGGTGCCATTCGATTCCTAGTTCCGTTGCCGACATTTCTATTGGAGCAGATTGGTCGTGGGAACGACTTAGGCACTGCTCCTAGGGAAAGGTAATTTTTCCTTATTTTCTCAAATTTGCTTTAAATCTACTGTTAAATCGGCGAACAGGTATCACCACGTGGTCCTAGTTGTCGTCGTCGTCATTTTGACGTCGGTAATTTTTCAATTGGGATTTTTTAGGCCCTACTTCAAAGGGAGAGTGAGATTTGGGAAATTTGGTAAATTAGTTAAATTTGTGGGTATAACTGTAAATTGAAAATTATGATCCTAGAAAATATTTAAATAGTATGTTATTTAGGAATAATTTAAATGGAATTAGGGTTTTTGATTCAGGGTTCGGGTAAGCGCCGCGGTTGTAATTTTGGGCCCCGCAGGCATAATTTAGAAAATTAAGTGGGAGTGTTAAATATTAGTTTAAATATTAATTTGAGGTGTGTGGAGTTTAGGAAAGGCTAGATGGGTAGTATTTTGGGGAAATGAATTAATTAATTTGGGAAATTTAGTAATTTGACTATATTTAAGGTATATTTATTTATTTAGAAATTATGGGCCTAGAAAATATCAAAATAATATTTTATTCGGGATTAATTATATGGAACTAGAATTTTTGATTCAGGATCCGGGGGAGCACCGCAGGTATTTTTTCGGAGTCCCTGTCGGTGTAGTTCGAGAATTCAGGTAAGGGGAAAAATATATATTAAATCATAATTTTTATGAATTTAATGGAAAAATAAATTGTGTTATATGTACGCGTATATGTTTCGATATGGGTAAAATGCCAACTATTTAAATTATATTTTTTTCGAGTTTAGGGTTGTTTATTAGATATGTGTATGCGAAAATGAATTGATGAAAGTAAAAAAATATTTTTAGAATATTTATGTAAGACATGAAAGGTATTTTTAGTATATAAACATTAAATGTTGGTTGACTTATTTTACAGGCAGTGTATGAATTTTATTACTAAATTGTGTGGCATAAGTAAATAGAATGTTGTATGCAAATATATGTTAAATATATGAGATGCAAGCTAAGTAAGTAAAACAATGAGAATAAAATATGATATGGACAATGTTGCCTGTGTATGTTAAATGCAACCATGTAAAGGTACAACAGCTGATAAACGGGTTAGCAGATTCTAGCGCATTTCTATATGGACTAACTGATGACAGCTAAAAGGAGCCATGTTAGCAGATTCTAGTGCATTTCTATGTGGACTAACAAATGACAGTTAAAGAGCGGCTGTAGTACAAAGGAATGAAATAAAAATGTTATGAAAGGAAATGACAAGGAATTACAATCCAATGAAATGAAATGTGAAATGTGAATGATACAAATGGGAAAGAGTCACTTAAAGTGAAACACAAGGAAATGTTAAGTTATGAACATGAAAGAATGTGAATGATTGAATAATGATGTATTGTGATAGTAGAAGTATTTATGTATGTAGAACATGTTACGTTTGGATGGGGTGCACTCTTTGCCTGAGGGCTTACTGAGTAAGGTGAGTGTGCTAGTAGCTACAGATGTGGCAGTAGCCGCATAACGTACTAGGGCAGAGGGAACCTACTTGTATGGGTGGGTAGATTTCCCTATCCTTAGGGCCTTTGCAGGTAAACTTTTGTATGAACAGTGTGAGTACGAGATCAATTTATCATTTGAGGGCTTACTAAGTAAGGTGAGTGTCCTGGTGTGCTTTAGTTGTGACGATTGGGTTTTCAAATGTATTAGAGCAGAGGGGTGCTACTTGTATGAGCGGGTAATCACATCTATCCTCGGGTAATCTCATGGGTTAAACATTTGCATGTGTTTGATTATGATCAGAAAATGATTTTGGAAATTATGTTAAGAATTTTCAAATGTTAAATATTATGTTATATATAAACTCATGTTGGCCATACACTGTTTTAATATATGGTTTCTTCCCTTACTGAGATATGTCTCACCCGAATATGATTATTTCTTTTTCAGGACATC